>NC_069502.1:1107805484-1108405484 GCF_027579735.1 Bombina bombina | reverse complement strand
CACTTTTTACCTCTGTGATGATCTTGTATCTAAGCTTCTGCAAACCGCCCCCTTATTTCAGTTCTTTTGACAGACTTGCATTTTAGCTAATCAGTGCTCACTCCAGGGTAACTTCACGTGCATGAGCTCAATGTTATCTATATGAAACACATAAACTAATGCCCTCTAGTGGTCAAAATGCATTCAGATTAGAGGCAGTCTTCAAGGTCTAAGAAATTAGCATATGAACCTCCTAGGTTTAGCTTTCAACTAAGAATACCAAAAGAACAAAGCAAAATTGGTGATAAAAGTAAATTGGAAAGTTGTTTATAATTACATTCCCTATTTAAATCATTAGTTTTTTTTGGACTTGACTGTCCCTTTAATGAGAAAGATGTTTAAAATCACATGCTGTATCTGAATCATGAAAGAAAAACTTTGGGTTTCATATACCTTTAATGATCAGCAAGTTTAATAGATGCAACACTCCTGGGTTTTTCTTTTTTTCAGTTTCTAAATCTGTGGCAAATGAATACATATAATTTAACTTGGAGAAGATTTGCAACGATATATACTAGAGCCAAGACAGCAGCTTGCTTCGATGGTGTCAGTTAAGCGTCAATAAATGCATTGATGCTAAATGTGTCAAAGTCTCCAGCTGTTAAGACATTTAAATAGGATGACTTGATTGGCACACAAGTCCACCCTAAACACCAAAGTAACAAACACAAAACAAATTATAATGAATCAAAGTTTCTTTGTTGGGAAAATCGAATCTCTTCTGTTAGACAAAAAAATATATCAGTATGAAACAAAAACAATAATTTAAGTGCCAAATACTATATATTCCTTTTATATAAACCTTTTTTAATAAATATACAGAGTATATACATACTTGAATTTCACTAGGTTTGTAACAAATGTATGTTATGATACTTTATACAATCACCTACACCCTACCACCATGCTTAAAATCCCACTGTTGTATAAAGCCACTGTAGCATAACGTCACCAACATGCAACACATAGGGCTCCATTTATCAAGCTGCGATAGCAGCTTTGGAGCTTCAGCATTTCAGGTTTGCATGAGCGAGTCTAAAACATAAGACTGCAGCTACCTAAAGAGACAGTCTACTCCAGAATTGTTATGATTTAAAGAGATAAATAATCCATTTCTAACCCATTCCTAAATTTTGCATAACCAAGTAATATACAGTCGTATGCAAAAGTTTAGGCATCACTGACAATTTCCATGATTTTCATTTATAAATAATTGGGTGTTTGGATAAGCAATTTCATTTTGATCTATCAAATAACTGAAGGACACAGTAATACTTCAGTAGTAAAATTAGGTTTATTGGATTAACAGAAAATGTGCAATATGCATCAAAACGAAATTAGATAGGTGCATACATTTGGGCACCCTTGTCATTTTGTTGATTTGAATACCTGTAACTACCTAGCACTGATTAATTGGAACACACAATTGGTTTGGTGAGCCCATTAAGCCTTGAACTTCATAGACAGGTGCATCCAATCAAGAGAAAAGGTATTTAAGGTGGCCAATTGCAAGTTGTTGTTCTCTTTGACTCTCCTCTGAAGAGTGGCAACATGGGGGCCTCAAAACAGCTTTCATATGACCTGAAAACAAAGATTGTTCAACATTATGGTTTAGGGGAAGGCTACAAAAAGCTATTGTAGAGATTTAAGCTGTCAGTGTCCACTGTGAGAAACATAGTGAGGAAATGGAAGACCACAGGCACAGTTCTTGTTAAGGCCAGAAGTAAAGGCAAAGGATGGTGAGAACGATCAAAAGCAGTCCACAGAACACCTCCAAAGACCTACAACATCATCTTGCTGCAGATGGTGTCACTGTGCATCGTTCAACAATTCAGCGTATGGGAGAAAGATGTGGAAGAAGCCTTTTCTGCACACACACCACAGAGTCGCTTGAGGTATGCAAACGCACATTTGGACAAGCCGGTTTCATTTTGGAAGAAGGTGCTGTGGACTGATGAAACAAAGATTGAATTATTTGGTCATAACAAGGGGCCTTATGCATGGTGGCAAAAGAACACAGCGTTCCAAGACAAACACTTGCTATCCACAGTAAAATTTGGTGGATGTTCCATCATGCTGTGGGGCTGTGTGGCCAGTGCCGGTACTGGGAATCTTGTTAAAGTTGAGGGTTGCATGGATTCCACTCAATATCAGCAGATACTTGAAAATAATGTTGAGGAATCAGTCACACAGTTGAAGTTATGCCGGAGCTGGATATTTCAACAAGGCAACGACCCAAAACACCGCTCAAAATCTACTCTGGCATTTATGCAGCGGAACAAGTACAATGTTCTGGAATGGCAATCCCAGTCCCCGTACCTGAATATCATTAAAAATCTGTGGGGTGACTTGAAGCGGGCTGTCCATACTCGGCAACCATCAAACCTAACTGAACTAGAGATGTTTTGCAAGGAGGAATGGTCCAAAATACCTTCATCCAGAATCCAGACACTCATTACAGGCTATAGGAAGCCAATAGGATAAGAGCTACTGAAATTATATTGGCTATTCAAATCAGCTAATAGAATTTCAGTAGCTATTATCCTATTGGCTGATTTGAATTTGAAGGCTCAAATCAGCCAATAGGAATTCAAGGGACGCCATTTTTAATTGCGTACCTTGAATCCCACCGTTCTTCAGTTCCAGGCTCGCCGTTCTTCAGTTCCAGGCTCTCCGGTCTTCAGCTCCACGGTCATCGGTATTCAGATCCGCCCTCCGCTCCGCGCCCGTTGGTTCCTGGAAGAAGAAAGAAGAGGTCGCCGCTTGGAAAAAGACTTCACCGCCTGGAACAGGACCTTCTTCGCCGGACTTCAGGACAGGTGAGGACCACTTGGGGGTTAGACTTAGGGTTTTTTAAGGGATTTTTTTGGGGGGGGGGGTTATTTTATTTAGATAGGGTGGGCAGTAAAAGAGCTGAATGCCCTTTTAAGGGCAATTCCCAACAAATGTCCTTTTCAGGGCAATGGGTAGTTTAGGGTTTTTAGTGTTAGATTATTTTATTTTGGGGGGTTTGGTGGGTGGGGGGTTTTACTGTTGGGGGGGTTGTGTATTTTCTTGAAAAAGAGCTGATTATCTTGGGGCAATGCCCTGCAAAAAGCCCTACTGGTAGTTTATTAGATTGGGGGGTGTTTTTATTTTGGGGGGGGGCTTTTTATTTTCACAGGGATTAGGTATAATTTTTGTAAAATTTGGTAATTTTCTTTATTACTTTCTGTAATCTTAGATTTTTTTATTTTCTGTAATTGTAGCTTAAAGGGACAGTCTACTCCAGAATTTTGATTAGACTGTCCCTTTAATTTATACTTAGTTTATTTGTTTTTTTAAAGTAGTGTTAGTTTTTTTTTAATTTAATAGTAACTTTAGTATTTTTTTAAATTAGGTAATTTGGGACCATTTAGGGGGGTTAGGTTAGGGGGGGTTAGGTTAGGGGTTAGGCTTATTGCGTTGTGGGCTTTGGCAGTTTAGGGGTTAATACTTTAATAGGTTTATTGCGTTGTGGGCTTTGGCGGTTTAGGGGTTAATACTTTAATAGGTTTATTGCGTTGTGGGTTAATGGCGGCATAGGGGTTAATAGTTTTAATAAGTAGTTTGCGAGGTTGGGGTTGGCGGATTTAGGGGTTAATAATTTAGTTATTACTTGCGGTGTGGGTTTGATGGCAGATATAGGGGTTAATTGTTCAATTAGACTTATTGCGTTGTGGGGGGTTGTCGGTCTAGGGGTTAATACATTTATTACTAGTAGTGAGAGGGGGGATTGCGGATATAGGGGGTTTTACGTGTCAGGCTTATTTTTGGGAGGCGTGTTAGACTTTTATGGGAGATTTGTTATTTTCTTTACTTTTCTTAGGCGCCGGCAGTTTCTAAAGTGCCGTAAGTCACTGGCGACTCCAGAAATTTGTATTTACGCTCATTTCTGGACATCGCTTGTTTATCCGACTTACGGCACTTTATGAGCTGCTGGCGCTGTATATGTAATAGCCCAATGTGCAAGGTGAAATTACGGATGGCGCGGGTTGCAGCGCTTGCGCTGAAGCCTGCGCCATATATGTAATCGTGCCCCCTATCTGAATCATGTTAGTTTAAGTTTTACTAGACTGTCCCTTTAACCTCCCCACCAGCTAAAGTTTGGCGAATTTCAATCATCCGATCATGGTAAATAAAAAATCAATGATTTAAAAAAAAAAAAAAAAAAATGTTTTTGATTTTTTTCATTTAAATCAGATTTTGTTTTAGTTTAAAAAAATAAAATGCTTTCTGAGGAAAAATCTATCTACAGATAGTTTCTATTTAAGCTACATAATAATACTTTATAATCTAAAGGTTATTCATCCTGAAATATAGATTGTTTTTAATTATATAGCAATATGCTGTATATTCATGTCTGAAATGTTTTTTGGGTAAAATAATTCCATTTACAGGTTTCTGTCAGATTATTTTGAACAATTTTTCTATCATGACGATATTATCATATATTGGGCCAGGATACGAGCAGAGGATTATCTTTAAATTACCACTATTTATTTTGCACAAAATCTCAGTAATTTACGCTCCCCATATTTTCTATGGGCGGCGTTGAGTAGTAATGTCTGCTCGTATTACACGCAATCGCATTTACCGCCACATCCCCCATCGCAAAGTAACCCACAACACTATTAACCCCTAAACCCACAGGTTACCCCAGAACAGACTAACCTTTGTTAACCAATTGTGAGTTGGGGGAGGGAAGAGAGCTGTTTGAGGGGGGTTAGGGAGGGATCAGAGGGAGGGATGTGTAAGGTGGGAGGCTGTTCTCTACACTAAAGCTAAAATTAACCCTACAAGCTACCTAATTAACCCCCTTCACTGCTGGGCATAATACAAGTGTGGTGCGCAGCGGCATTTAGCGGCCTTCTAATTACCAAAAACTAATGTCAAACCCATATATATCTGCTATTTCTGAACAAAGGGGATCCCAGAAAAGCATTTACAACAATTTGTGTCATAATTGCACAAGCTGTTTGTAAATAATTTCAGTGAGAAACCTAAAATTTGTGAAAAAGTTAGTGAAAAAGTTAACAATTTTTTTTTATTTGATCGCATTTGGCAGTGAAATGGTGGCATGAAATATACCAAAATGGGTCTAGATCAATACTTTGGGTTGTCTACTAAAAAAAAATATATATATACATGTAAAGGGTTATTCAGGGATTCCTGACAGATATCAGTGTTACAATGTAACTATCGCTAATTTTGAAAAAAAATAATAATTTGGAAATTGCAAAGTGCTACTTGTATTTATTGCCCTATAACTTGCGAAAAAAGTAAAGAACATGTAAACATTGGGTATTTCTAAACTCAGGGCAAAATTTAGAAACTATTTAGCACATGTTTTTTGGTGGTTGCAGATGTGTAACAGATTTTGGGGGTCAAAGTTAGAAAAAGTGTGTGTTTTTTTTCAATTTTTTCATAATTTTTTATAAAACAATTTATAGCAAATTATAAGATATGATGAAAATAATGGTATCTTTAGAAAGTCCATTTAATGGCGAGAAAAATGGTATATAATATGTGTGGGTACAGTAAATTAGTAAGAGAAAAATTACAGCTAAACACAAACACTGCAGAAATGTAAAAATAGTCCCGGTCCCAAACGGTCAGAAAATTGAAAAGTGTGTGGTCCTTAAGGGGTTAAATCGATTTAAATTGGTCTTACTGACTAGTGATATAGATTTTGATTTAAATCATGATTAAAATCAATTTGATTTAAATCAAATCCCCCCGATTGACATCCTCCACTTGCACGCAATAGGCCGTGTGCGAGCAGGCAGCGGCAATGCCCAATGTGGGCAGGGCACAGAAGGTTCATGAAAGCGAACCTTGTCCACGCACCCGATAATAAATGGAGCCCATACTCATATCTGCAGCAACTACATAAAGTAAAGATGGCACCACCAAGAGACATCCTAATCTAAAAATTATAGAAACAAATTTTTGTATTAGAATGTCCCTTTAACAACATTTCTACTATTAGTTTATAATACTGAACTATACTTTATATAAACAAAGCATAATCCCCAATACAAAATAGAGTATTCTTATGTGAAAAATACATTAAAGCTCATTCTATGGAAACTTTTTCTATCATGCATATCAAAGAATAGCAAACACATATGCAAATACATTTGTTTTTTTTTAATAAATGTTGTTTAAACTTGAAATTTAGCTGAATACCAGGAGTAATGGCTTGTGGACTCATCACCTTATGAAAGAAATGTATGTTTGTATATAACTGATACCCAGTTGGCAAACAAAGGCACAAATCAAAAAGCCTGGAAAGAAAAGCATTATTTTTTCTGTCACAGTATCCATTTAAAAAAAAAAAACAGCTTGTAATGTATATTGAAATAGCCTAATTTTGGATAAAAGAAACAAAAGAATAAACAATTATAAAATAAACAACTACCCTGTGAATTTAACAAGAAAATGATAGAAGTCCACCATATACTATAACCAGAGGTGTCAGAAACGTGCTATGACTGGTCATCCTAAATACCTGGAGAACCAACAATAATCTAAACCAGTGGTGCTCAACCTTGGTGCTCCTGAGGTTTTGGAACTACATTTCTCATGAAGCCACGTCAGTGTATGAGCATCATGAGAAATGTAGTTCCAAAACTTCTGGAGCATCAAGGTTGAGCACCCCTGATCTAAAATATCATTGCTTCCCCAGAATGTGTGCCCATTTGAGAGGCCTTATGTCCCTTGCAAGCTTGGAGTGTCTATGTTGGGGGTCTTCAATGCTAAAACCAGTTATGTTTGGAATGGGTAGTATAGGGGGCCTGCTAATTGTGGTATCAATTAACTTGTATGGGCAGGTAAAAATGTGGGAGGAATTCACAATAACATTTTATTTATTATCAGAGGACTCCAGATTAGTCAAATAAAAAAGCATGACACTTGGGCATTTACTATTACCTTTTTACCATTAACTGAGGCATAACCTTATATTGTGAAACAGATCAATTATTTTTGTTAAAACTATGTAGCTGAAATAAAACTTCCGGTAGGTGGGTCTACAGTATGGCGGCTAGTTAGAGGACCTCTGAAGTGAAAATAAAGTAATTGCGGCTAGCACCTCGCCATCACACCAACAGACCCTGGTGGCAGAAGTTTGCCACTTGGAACGCACCTTAGTGAGGAGCATTCAACCACTCTACTAACGGAGGCAGTCTAAAGAGCAACGGAGGGCTGTGATGCAGCAGCTGCATGAGGCCCCAGTAAACTGTAGCGCAACGCTGCACCAGCACATGCGAAGGAGCCATCACAGACAAGGACCCATCTGAGGGGCTAGAGCAGGGGAGAGTTCTCAGAGGGATTGCTCAGAGTCGAGGAGACTGAGAAGGAAACAGGCAAGGGGCACATCTCCTACTAAAAATGCACTACTTCAGAGTGTACACCTAAGATACAAAGACATGAAGAAAAGGGAACACACCACTACAAATATTATTGCAGAACTGTGTATCTGTTACACATCAAGTCACAAAACGCAATTTCAAAATAGCCCTAAACATGTGCTAGGCTGCAGACTGCCTACTCCCCCCCCCCCCCACACACACACACACACATCATTCTAACAGTCTGATTGGAGGCTCACTACAACTCAAGTCCTCACAGAAAAGGGCTGAATTCTCACACTGATCACCTATTCCTATTCTCCTATTAAACCACTATTAACAACTCCCTAGAGTGTTATACAGCTGACTAATCTCTCACACAGGCATCATATTACACTGCTGGCATAGAACCTTCCTGTATGCAAAAGTATTATCACATATATAATAAAAGAACTTGCAAAATGGCTGGAAAGCAAAAGCATGCCGATAAAAGGCTTAAACACCAGGCCAAGGTTTATATAACAGAAGCTATTACTACAGAAAAGTCTGATTTGATGCTGCAAGACACACCCTATAGTATCCCAGCTCTCTGTCTTATTCCTCCCAAAAATTGAACGACTACAAACGGGAGTAGATTCTCTCTCCTCTGATTTTAAAATCTTTATAGCAAGATAGAACACAGTTGAGAAGAAAGTTGCAGATGGAGAAGTAAGGCAACATGAGATCACAACAAATGTTACGCATCTACAGAAGCAAAACCAATTACTACAAACAAAATTAGATGACCTCGAAAACAGGTCCAGAAGAAATAACCTCAGGATAGTAGGGCTTCTGGAGTCCTACCCGTTAAAATAACTTCTAAAATTCTACCACAGTTGTTGCATATACCCGATACAATGATCCCCTGCAAGCTAAAGACAAGCTACTAATCCTGTCTGCCTACAGACAAAATAACATGCTGACATTTGAAGGCAAGAGACTCTATATCTTTCAAGAGGGGGGGGGGGGGGCATTTTTCTGTTTGTGACAGCACTTAAAAGTTTAAAAGGTTTTGAAGGTTTTGAAAGTTTTTGAAAGTTATTGTAAGTTAACTGCTTAATTTGCCACAATTTAATTCTATACCTTACTCTAAACCTGAGTTACTCAGGAGAGAAATTGCACTATTTCCACTGACTCTCTTTTTGTTCACTTATATGGCCATACCAAGGATTACAACAAATCCAATTGAACTATGCGAGGGTGAATTCTTCTACAGCAGGAATTCTCTAGGGCACCAGACTGTAAATTCACTTTTCTTAATCTCTCTCCTCTTCTTTTAGCATACCACTCCCCTTATTGTCCTAACATACTTCTGACAGCATGAAGCTCATCACATGGAAGCCAATATAGCCATACTAGAGGAGATACATTTAACTATCAAAGACCATGAAAAACTAAAGTAGGGGTGGGTGGGAGAAGTAATTTGTACCCCATATTAGGCGAGAAGGGTAAGAGGAGTGGCCATTCTGTTTAGGAAAGACCTAGTATATGATATTCACCATAGTAGGAGAAACAAGGGAGGTTAGATGTCTTCCAGGAGCTACTGCTCACAGGGATAGGAATCGTATTTTGAGAATTGTTAAGGCAGCAGGAAAGGGAAGAGAGTTGGATGTGATTGTTCATTTAGGAACAAATGATCTGGCTAGTAATCATGTTGCTGCTGTTCAGAAAGTGTTTTGTGACTTAGGTAATCATTTAGAGACTGTGGCATCAACTCTATCATTTTCTGCTATTTTACCTGTGTATGACCAGGAAGCAGGAAAGATGGAGCGGATAACAACATTTAATTCTTGGTTAGATAAGTGGTGCAGGGAACGAGGATTTGGTTTTATTGGCCATTATAGCTCTGCTTGGAAAGATACTAGGTTATTTAGGAGAGATGGCTTGCATTTGGATGCTAAAGGAACAGAGTATCTGGGAGAGGAGTTCAAATACTTTATTAGAAATCATTTAAACTAATAAAGGGGGGTAGCATTAATATATCCACCTGCCCCCCACAGCATGCCAAAACTGTTAGTCCAAGTAACAATTCTAGAAATTCTAGTAGAAAAATTCTTCGTGCCATGAGCACAAATGCTCGCAGCTTAGGAAATAAATTACCTGAACTCATTTCAATAATGACTAGGGACAACTTGGATTTAGTAGCTATAACAGAAACATGGTACAATGATTTGCATGACTGGGACATAGTCATACCTGGATACAGGTTATTTAAAAAGAACAGAGTAGGAAAGAAAGGTGGAGGAGTTGCTTTGTATGTAAATGAAAATATAAAGGTTACTGAAATTGTAGGAACAAATGATGAGGTGGAAAGTATTTGGGTGACTTTGGAAATTGGAGATAAAAATGTTTTTAGAATAGGGGTTGTATATAGGCCTCCATTGCAGGATGAAAAACTGGACAATCTGTTATTAGATGAAATAACCAAAATGACCATGAAGGGTAAGGTTATAGTACTGGGGGACTTTAATTTGCCAGATATAGACTGGAAGATTCCTTCTGCTAGATCGGCTAGAAGCAGGTATATTCTTGAATCTCTGCTAGGGGAATCACTTGAACAATTAGTCAAGGAACCAACTCGTAAGGAAGCTATATTAGATCTAATACTTACAAACAGTGATACAGTTTCAGATGTGTCTGTAGGTGAGAACTTAGGATCCAGTGATCATCAATCTGTTTGGTTTAGTATTCATGTTCAGGAACTGTACACCCAGACTAAAACAAAAGTTTTAGACTTTAGGACGGCAGATTTTTCATTAATGGGAGAATACCTAAAAAACTATTTAAAGGGGAAAAATCTTATTACAGGGGTTCAAGAACAGTGGGAATTTGTGAAAGGTGCCATTTTAGATGCAACCGCACACTGTATTAGACATGTCTGTAAAAGTAAAAGAAAGCGGAAACCAATTTGGTTTTCCAAAGAAGTAGCACATGCTGTAAAGACAAAAAAGATAGCTTATAAAAATTACAGACACACACAAGCAGATGATGATATGAAAATATGGAGACTCCAACAAAAAAAGACTAAGCAGTTAATTAGGAAGGTTAAAGCTCATGCAGAAGAGAAGATAGCACAGTCAGTAAAACATGGGGACAAAACCTTCTTTAGATATATCAGTGAAAGAAGAAAAAATAAGGTAGGAATAGTAAAATTGAAATCAGTTGATGGTAGAATAATAGAAGGAGATAAGCAGATTGCAGACTGTCTCAATGATTACTTCTGTTCTGTTTTCACTAAAGATTGTGAAGATACAATGTCTACATTAAGGGATGCTATGCAAAATAGAAACAAGCTTAACAGTAATCTTTTTACAGAGGATGAGGTTTTGTTAGCATTATCAAAAATAAATGTTACAAAGGCAGTGGGTCCTGATAATATTCATCCAAGGGTTTTAAAAGAACTTCGTTCAGTGCTAACTGTCCCATTAACTGATCTGTTTAATCAGTCACTATTAACAGGAGCTGTCCCAGATGATTGGAGAATAGCAAATGTAATACCTCTTCATAAAAAGGGCAGTAGAGAAGAATCTGGCAACTACAGGCCAGTTAGTTTAACTTCAGTAGTAGGGAAATTAATGGAAAGCCTCTTAAAGGAAAGAATTATGACTTACATAAAGACAAACAATTTAGAGGACCAAAATCAGCATGGTTTTACTTCAGGGAGATCATGTCAGACTAATCTAATTGACTTCTTTGATTATGTAACAAAAGTATTAGACAAGGGAGGAGCAGTTGATGTAGCATATCTAGATTTCAGCAAAGCATTTGACACCGTCCCACACAATAAACTTATTCACAAACTATATCTCCTTGGTCTAGATTCAAAAATTGTGAACTGGGTGGAATGCTGGCTTAAGGACAGAAAACAAAGTGTCTTAGTAAATGGAGTTCATTCAGCAGAGGGGGCTGTTACTAGTGGTGTTCCTCAGGGGTCAGTTCTGGGGCCTGTTTTGTTTAACATATTTATCTGCGATATCAGCAAAGGGCTACAGGGGAAAGTATGTCTCTTTGCAGATGATACAAAAATTTGCAACAGAGTGGATGTTCCAGGGGGGGTAGACAAAATGAGAAGTGATATACAACAATTGGAGGATTGGACAAACGACTGGGATCTAAAGTTTAACACAGCAAAGTGTAAAATAATGCATTTAGGGAAGAAAAATCCAAATGTTAATTACAGACTCAATGACACTTTACTGACTGTTACAGACGAGGAACAGGACTTGGGAATTATTATTTCAGATGATTTAAAACTTAGTAAACAATGTAGTAAGGCAGCGAGTAAGGCTAGCAGAATGCTTGGATGTATTGGTAGAGGTATTTGCAGCAGAAATAGTAAGGTTCTTATGCCACTTTATAGATCATTAGTTAGGCCTCATCTTGAGTATTGTGTGCAGTTCTGGAGGCCATATCTTCAGAAGGATATTAACAAACTTGAATCTGTGCAAAGGAGGGCTACCAAAATGGTACATGGTCTAAAAAATAAAACTTACCAGGATAGGCTCAATGACCTAAATATGTATAGCTTAGAGGAGAGAAGGGAAAGAGGTGATATGATAGCAACTTTCAAGTACATTAAAGGGTTTAGTAAAACTGAGGCTGTGGGTATTTTACATAAAATGGAAAATTCAAGAACAAGGGGTCATGAGCTCAAGCTAAAGGGTAGTAGATTCAGGAGTAATTTGAGGAAGCACTTCTTTACAGAAAGAGTGATTGATTTATGGAATAAACTTCCTCAAGAGGTAGTAGCAACAAACACTGTGGGGGACTTTAAAAATGCATGGGACAAGCATAGGGCTATCCTACGAACTAGATAAGTTTATACTGTTAGGTAAGGTGGGGCAGACTTGCTGGGCCTATGGCTCTTATCTGCCGTCAATATCTATGTTTCTATGTTTCTATGTTTCTATGTAGTATTATAGATCAGGAAAGTGACAGTTGAGAGTTCTTGTATGCTGTTGGCTGGTGTCTATGGACCACACACACAGAAGCCAGACTTCTGGAAGTTAGTAAGATCTCAACTAATAAAATTCTTGGAGACAACCATCATGCAAGGGGGGGGGGGATTTAAAATTGCTCCACAGACGCCAGCCAATAGATTCCAAAATCCCCAAGTGTCTAAAACAAATCAATCACCCACTTATCACTCGAAGAGAGATACCAAAGTCCTTAATGATTTAAGAACCCAATTACAACTATGAGAAGTATGGAGAGAACGCAACCCTGAAGCTAGAGACTTTACGTGTGTATCCACATCTAAATATACTCTATCCCGTATAGACCTCTTTTTAATTTCAGACACCCTATGTCCTTAAGTTACAGATGCTATAATAGACTCAGTAACATTATCGGATCATGCACCAGTCTCCCTTTCAATCTCCCTAAACCAAAATGACCAAACTAGGCGCTCATGGACCTTTCCCTCATACCTATACCACGCCACTGACTTTCAAAGACACATAATAGGGGAATGTAACTTGTACAAAGAGAGCAATCTCCAACAAAGGGAAAACAGCATTCTATACTGGGAAACCGCAAAAGCAGTTTTAAGGGGAGTAGTAACCTCATACATATCAGGAAAACGGGCTAAGCATAGACGTAAAGAAGCCCTCTTACTGAGACAGATTCTAATGCTAGAAATACATTTTTGTGTAATCCCACAGAAAAAAACAGAATCAAATATAAAGAAACCAAACTTTTAAGAGACACCTATCTCACACAATCAGCAAACAGATCTTATGACGGACTGAAGGGGAAATTTTACAGGTATGGGATCAGAACTGGGAGACTGCTAGCCAACCTTACTAAATGGATGAGGAAACCCAACTCAATACTGACAATCAAAGAAAATGATATAACAAACACATCTACCACAGAAATACAAAACACCTTTTCAAGATATTATCACACTCTTTATCAAACACAAGAGGTTAACCAACAAGCAAAAACACAGTGCTAGCTTTACATAGAAATACCCTTAATACAAGAGGAACAATTAAATAATTTAAATGCAAAGATAATGAAGGAGGAGCTTGTTAGCGTCATTAAAAACATGCCCTTAGAAAACTCCAGGGCCAGATGGCTTGACAAATGAATTTTATAAACTACTCAAAGATGACCATGCTATTTAACCAGATCAAGGAAGGACGGGTCACCCTATCACAACGGTTCTCTGAAGCCAACATCAGTATTATACACAAGTCAGGAAGGGACCCACTACTCCCAGAATCATACTGCCCAATAGCGCTGCTAATTTCTGACTATAAATTACTTACAAAGATCTTGGCAAACAGACTAGCCTCTATCCTCCCAGACAGGATTCATTAAAGGACGGACCCCTGTTCAAAATCTACGGAAATTACAAATTATACTGACTCATTTTTGGAACGATAGTAAGACCCCCCAATGACCACACACTCCATAATCCCTGCGCCCTATTATTAGACGCCGAAAATGCGTTCAACAAAATACTTTGGGGTCACCTATTCACAACCCTCAAAAAATTTGGCATTGAGGAAGCATTTGTTCGAGCTATACAACCATTTATGCCTCTTCACACGCCTCAATCATGGTTAATAGATCAACATCTTCGCCTTTCATACTCCAGAGAGGGACGAGACAGGGTTGCCTATTATCCCCCCTCCTATTTGATCTAACTATCGAACCTCTTGCAATTAAATTACGTACACACACTGAAGGGCTTTGCATCAGTGGCGCAACTATGCACCTTTCCTTATTCGGGGATGACATGATTTTGTATCTTTGTGATCCCAGTAAAAACATCCCGAAAGGCCCTGATCTCGAAATTTAATCTGATATAGGGATATAAAATCAATGCGGACAAGTAGGAACTAGTACCACTGTAGCATAGCTCTGTACAAGCAAATTTAGACTTCCCCTTTAAATTAATCCAAAATGATTTTAAATACCTAGGTATTGTTCTATCCAGAGACCCTAAAAAATGGTACAAACTCAACTATCACCCACTTTTAAAAAAAATACAACAGCTCATCTTAAGCTGGACTAAACTCCCTATATCGCCGTCAAGAAGTGGGGCTGGTTAAAATTATCTTTTCCCCAAAACTGTTATACCGCTTCCAAAGAAACATTACGTAAAATCGACCTAAAATTCTTAAACTCACTCATACTAAACTTTGCGTGGAGAGGCAAAAAACACAGAAAAAGAGGCAAAAAACACAGAATCAGGTATTCTAGATTAACAAGCTTGGTATATAGTGGTGGACTTGCTCTTCCAAATCTTAAACTTTACAACTGGGCAGCACAGAGTAAATATATACTAGACTGGCTGATAGGCAGACCACATTTCACCATACAAGCCCTGGAAAGGCAGATGATTGCCCCTTGGTCCTTAGCTATGATTCCCCACCTAACACCTAGACTTGCTTGAAGGATATTCCACTTATGTTACACTTGCTAAAAGCATGGCACAAGATCTGTAAACTCCTTATTTACCCATATAAGATCACCAAATATCTCCCGCTACAAGGGAACCCAGAGTTGCAACCAGGACTCACGACCAGACCCTTCAAGATTTGGCACTCCTTAGGACTGAAATCTGTCCATCAGGCACTGACACAAGATGGCCAAAATATACTAACACTTAGGGAATTGCAAGAAAAATGTGACCTAACACACTCACATCAATTCGCATATTTCCAGCTGAGCCACTATGTTAATAGCATACTCACTTCCACTTTGAGGCAGAATTCCGAAGGTGAATTAAATAAAATAATTAAGATGGCAGATGGAGAAATGACTTCAATATCTGCAACCTATAAAATCTTATTAGATCCAACAAACAAACAGTACAAGACTTCACAATAAAATGGACAGACAGACTAGACAAAGTTGTAACAGACAAAAACATTTAGAATAGCCTGATCAGAGGAAGGAGGGTCACACTAGATGCAGACCTTAGGGAGGCTCACCTCAAACTGCTTCACACCGCTTATGTTGACCCAAAACTGTACCAAAAATGGGATCCCTCGACCACAGGACAATGTTCGAGATGTGCATTTCCAAAAACCGAAATACCCAAAACTTAGTAGATACTGGGGGATGATAGCCTACTGGTTCCAGACAAACTTTGCTATTTCTGTCACCCTTACATTCAAGAAAATCATCCTTCTACAGTTTGACGAACTACCAAAACCACTTAGAACGCTGGCATATAATGTGATATTACTAGCAAGACGACTTGTCTTTAAACATTGGTTAGACCACCAAACCCAGACTCTACCACAACTAAAACAGGCGCTAATACTGTACGAACAAGCGGATACCCTGAAAGACATGCCACAAAGTGTTAGACTTTTCATGAACAAATAGGAACCCTTCCTTAAAATATTGACTATACCACTACAAAAACAAATCCTTTACCCACTTAGGAATTCAAACTATTTGATGAAGGCTCAACTGAGAGGGGAATGGCAAACAGAATATTAAAACATAAAAACGTGTGATGATTTTGTGGCTCACTGACAGACTCCCCTTAACTCTCCCCATTTCTCTTTCTCTTTCCTTCACCTATTTCCCTTCCTCTCCCTGATCCCTCTGTCTTCTTCCTACCGTTCTAATACTAATTCATCCTTGAATGGTGCCCTGGAGTATGCTCTTCAACCCGATACCCTTGCATATAATGCTTTAAACGAGTGAGGGCAAATGAATGATTGCAAACCTCATACCGATTGTTAGTTTTGCTTACCCAGTCCTGGATAATGAGGAAGAGAACATTTAGCTACCCCTTAATACATAGATTGAGATTGTCCAATATACAACAGAGTACAACAGATCTGGTAAACTGACAACTTTCAGGAATCTTAAAAAATTACTGATTGATTCTCCTTTTTGCACATCACTAGAATGTTCCGATCTAGTTTTGTATTAATACCATATTATAGACACAAAAATGAGGTTACGTTGTTCAGGTAATATACTTAGAAAATCAGAAATACCATCATTTTGATGCTATATTATAATATCTGTTATTTCTTATGTTATGTAAACACAATAAATGACAATAATTTACTCAAACCTCAATAAAAAGATTTGAAAGAACTGAGGGAGAAAATGTACCTGGAACAGACGCAACAATTTTCTGGTTCTGACCAGTTGGCTAATGGTTACTGCAACAACATTTCACAGAACATAATCCACATAAACTAAAGTTTCATTCTGTACAGAGTTTAATAGCTCTTAAACGGATGGATCTGCCAGCCTGCAGAATCTGTAATACTCACTACAGATTATTCTCAGATCCCTACTGGACATTGCATATTGGCCTCTGACTTCTCAATGAATTCACTAAGAAAAATGTTTTAACCTTAAAGTGGCAACGGGTATCTTCCTATAGTATTAAAGGGACAGTGTACATCAATTTTCATATAACTGCATGCAATAGAAACTATAATAAAGAAGAATATGCACAGATGCTGATCTAAAAACCCAGTATAAAACCTTTTAAAAACTTACTTAGAAGCTACCAACTTAGCACTGTTGATGAGGTTAAGCTGGGACACCCAGTGAAAGGGACTGGGGAATCAGAAAGAGAAGACTCTCTCCCCCTCATCCTGTAAGACAAACAGGAGTAGCAAAAGTCTGTAGATCTAGGTCTACATCTGACACCTTGGTGCTTGGTTAGGAGTCTGAAAATCAGGACAATGTTATTTAACAAAATAAGCAAAACTATACATTGTTAAAAAACATTCCCAGATGGGCTATATAAATGGATTATCTACAAAACATGTATGCAAAGAAAAATCTAGTGTACAATGTTCCTTTAAGTAAGAATAAGCAATTTCATATATGGAAGTGCTTAGCAATGTCAAAGGCAAAACAAATCAACATATGATGTTGCTTCTACAGATTAATGTATTCATGTCTAGATTTGCATATGGGGCAAGATTACATAAGCGTCACCTGCAAAAGCCATCAACGCTGGTTTTTACGTGGTTTTGCTATCACATATACAGCGCCGCATATAAATGTGGCGCGTATATTTCACCCGTCGCCTGCTATTTTTACTCCCATAAGCTAACATAGAACCTTGTCGCAAATCTGTATCACATATTCAGCGCAAGGACTTAAGCGTCGAAAATGGAGAAATTTTACTCCTCTTTAACCTCGCCACACATAGGAAGGCGCAGCAAGCCTTGCGCTGAATATGTGAGCACCGTAACTCCCATAACACCCTGGAAATATTAACTAACACCTAACGCATGCGCAACATCTACCTACCTGTCAACCGCCACCGCAATAACTAATAAAACTATTAACCCCTAATTCGCCATTAACCCATATCGCAATAAACCTAAGAAATGTATTAACCCCTAATCCGCCATTCACCCACATTGCAATAAACCTAATAAATGTATTAACCCCTAATCCGCCATTCATCCAATCGCAATCTACCTAATAAAGCTATTAACCCCTAATCCGCCATTCACCCGCATCGCAATTAATCTAATTAAACTATTAACCCCTAATCCGCCATTCACCCACTCGCGATCTACCTAATACAACTATTAACCCCTAACCTGCCATTCACCCAATCGCAATCTACCTAATAAAACTATTAACCCCTAATCCCCCATTCAACCACATCGCAATTAACCTTATTCAACTATTAACACCTAATCTGCCATTCACCCACATCGCAATAAACCTAATTAATCTATTAACCGCTAAACCGCCAAACCCCTAACCTAACACCACCTAAATTAACCGAAATTACATAAAATAATAAATTACAATTAAAATAAAAAAATCCTAACAGTATTTAAAAAAACTAAGATTAAATTAAAATACTCTAAAATTACAAAAAATAAAAAGTCTAACATTACAGAAAATAATAAACCAAAATTATCAAAAATTAAAACATTTAATCTAATCCCTATGAAAATAAAATACCCCCCCAAAATAAAAAGGAAATTTATGCTACCTGATAAATTTATTTCTTTTACGATATGACGAGTCCACGGATTTCATCCTGATTTATGGTATATCGCCTCCTGGTCAGCAGGAGGAGGCAAAGAGCTCCACAGCAGAGCTGCATAAATAGCTCCTCCCTTCCCCCCCAACCCAGTCATTCGACCGAAGTTAGGAAGAGAAAGGAAAAGCCAAGGAGCAGAGGTGACTGAAGTTTGACAAAAATAAAAACCTGTCTTATAAAAACGACAGGGCGGGCCGTGGACTCGTCATATCATAAAAGAAATAAATTTATCAGGTAAGCATAAATTTCCTTTTCTTTTACAAGATATGACGAGTCCATGGATTTCATCCTTACTTATGGCATACAATACCAAAGCTATAGGACACGGATGAAAGGGAGGGACAAGACAGGAACCTAAACGGAAGGCACCACTGCTTGAAGAACCTTTCTCCCAAAAACGGCCTCAGACGAGGCAAAAGTATCAAATCTGGAAAATTTGTAAAAAGTATGAAGAGACGACCAAGTTGCAGCCTTGCAAATCTGTGTAACCGAAGCATCATTTTTAAATGCCCATGAGGAAGCCACAGCTCTAGTAGAATTAGCCGTAATGCGTTCAGGAGGCTGCTTTCCAGCAGTCTCATATGCAACACGGATGATACTCTTCAGCCAAAAAGAAAGAGAGGTAGCCGTAGCTTTCTGACCCCTACGTTTCCCAGAAAAACCCACAAACAAGGAAGATGTTTGACGAAATTCTTTAGTCGCCTGCAAGTAAAACGTCAGGGCACGGACTACGTCCAAATTATGTAACAAATGCTCCTTCTTAGAAGAAGGGTTAGGACACAAGAAAGGAACAACAATCTCCTGATTAATATTTTTGTTAGAAACAACCTTAGGAAGAAAACCAAGTTTGGTACGTAAAACCACCTTATCAGAATGAAAAATAAGATAAGGAGAATCACATTGTAATGCCGAAAGCTTGGAAACTCTGCGAGCAGAAGAAATAGCAACCAAAAACAAAACTTTCCAAGATAACAACTTAATATCTATGGAATGCATAGGTTCAAACGGAACCCCTTTAAGAACATTAAGAACTAAATTCAAACTCCAAGGAGGAGCAATAGGTCTAAACACAGGCCTGATTCTAGTCAGAGCCTGACAAAAAGATTGAACATCCGGAATATCTGCCAGACGTTTGTGTAACAAAATAGATAAAGCAGAAATCTGTCCCTTTAAGGAACTTGCTGATAACCCTTTCTCCAATCCCTCTTGGAGAAAAGATAAAATCCCAGGATTCCTAATCTTACTCCATGAGTAACCCTTGGATTCGCACCAATAAAGATATTTACGTCATATCTTACGGTAAATCTTTCTAGCAACAGGCTAACGTGCCTGGATCAAGGTATCAATGACCGAATCAGAGAACCCTCGCTTAGATAAAATCAAGCGTTCAATCTCCAAGCAGTCAGCTGCAGAGAAACTAGATTCGGATGATGGAAGGGTCCCTGAATGAGAAGGTCCTGCCTCATTGGAAGCTTCCACGGCGGCAGAGAGGACATGTCCACTAGATCGGCATACCAAGTCCGGCGAGGCCACGCAGGAGCGATGAGGATCACCGAAGCCCTCTCCTGTTTGATCCGAGCAATCACCCGGGGAAGGCGAGCAAACGGTGGAAACAAATAAGCTAGGTTGAATGACCAAGGCACTGAAAGGCATCTATCAGTTCGGCTTGAGGATCCCTGGACCTGGATCGGTATCTCGGGAGCTTGGCATTCTGACAAGATGCCATAAGATCCAGCTCCGGTCTGCCCCATCTGAGAATCAGGGAGGCAAAGACCTCCGGATGGAGTTACCACTCTCCCGGATGAAACGTCTGTCTGCTCAAAAAATCCGCTTCCCAGTTATCTACGCCTGGGATGTAGATTGCTGACAGATAACAAAATTGAGCCTCCGCCCACCGAATTATCTTGGATACTTCTGTCATCGCTAAGGAACTCCTGGTTCCCCCCTGATGATTGATGTAAGCCATGGTTGTGATGTTGTCCAACTGAAATGAAATGAATTTGGCCGAAGCCAACTAAGGCCAAGCCTGAAGCGCATTGAATATTGCTCTCAACTCCAGAATATTGATTGGAAGTAGAGACTCCGACCGAGTCCCCACACCCTGAGCCTTCAGGGAATTCCAGACTGCTCCCCATCCTAGTAGACTTGTGTCCGTTGTCACTATCACCCATGTTGGCCTGCGGAAGCATGTCCCTTGGGACAGATGATCCGGCGACAACCCCCAAAGAAGAGAGTCCCTTGTCTCCTGATCCAGATCTATCTGAGGAGACAAATTTGCATAATCTCCATTCCACTGTCTGAGCATGCTCAGTTGTAGAGGTCTGAGATGAAAACGAGCAAACGGAATTATGTCCATTGCAGCCACCATCATTCCAATTACCTCCATGCACTGAGCCACTGATGGCTGAGGATTGGACTGAAGGGATCGGCATGTATTCAGAATCTTTAACTTTCTGACATCCGTCAAAAAATTTTTCGTGGATATATAGTCTATTAGAGTTCCCAGAAAAGGAAACCTTGTCTGTAGAACTAGTTAACTCTTTTCTAGATTCACCTTCCACCAGTGAGTCCTTAGAAAGGATAGAACCATGTCGGTATGAGACTTTGTCAGTTGATAAGAGGATTCCTGGATCAGAATATCGTACAGATAAGACGCCACTGCAATGCCCCACGGTCTGAGAACTGCCAGCAGAGACCCTAGAACCTTTATGAAGATCCTGGGTGCCGTGGCCAGCCCGAAAGGAAGGGCCACGAACTGAAAATGTTTGTCCAGAAAGGCAAACCTCAGAAACTGGTGATGATCTCTGTGGATAGGGATATGAAGATATGCATCCTTTAAGTCCACGGTAGTCATATATTGACCCTCCTGGATCAATGGAAGAATAGTCCGAATAGTCTCCATCTTGAAGGATGGAACTCTGAGAAACTTGTTTAGACTCTTGAGATCTAAAATGGGTCGAAACGTTCCCTCTTTTTTGGGAACCACGAAAAGATTTGAGAAAAACCCCTGCCCCTGTTCAACGTAAGAATGCCTCTCTTTTTATCTGGTCTACAGATAATCGTGAAAGAAGAAACCTTCCTCTTGGGAAGGAATTTTTGAATTCCAACTGGTACCCTTGAGACACAATTTCTAGTGTCCAGGTATCCTGAACGTCTCTTATCCAAGCCTGGACAAAGAGAGAAAGTCTGCCCCCTACTAGATCCGGTCCCGGATCGGGGGTCGCCTCTTCATGCTGTCTTGGGAGCAGCAGCGGGCTTCTTGGGATGTTTACCCTTGTTCCAATTCTGGTTGGGCCTCCAGGTGACCTTGGCCTGAGGATAATTCCCTTCCTGTTTAGCGGAAGGGGGAACTCCTTTGAAGTTACGAAAGGAACGAAAATTACTCTGTCGACCCCTCTGCTTAGATGTCTTATCTTGAGGGAGTAGGTGACCCTTACCTCCCGTAGTATCAGAAATAACCTCTTTCAAATCAGGCCCGAATAGGGTCTTTACCTTGAAAGGGATAGCTAATAGCTTAGACTTTGAGGACACGTCCGCAGACCAAGATTTTAACCATAAAGCTCTACGAGCCAAGATGGAAAATCCTGAATTCTTAGCCGCCAACTTGGTGATCTGAAAGGCAGCATCCGTGATAAAAAAATTAGCCAGTTTAAGACTTCACCACCGACTGGAAGAGTTTTTTTATTTATTTTTTAAAGTAGGTTTTTTATTTTAATTGTAACTTAGCATTTTTTTAATTTAGGTAATTGGGCTTAATTTAAGGGGTGTTAGGTTAGGGGGCATAGTAATTTAAATAGGTTAATTGCTTTGTGGGGGGTTGGCGGTTAAGGGGTTAATAGATTAATTATGTTAATTGTGATGTGGGTTAATGGCTGTTTAGTGGTTAATAGTTTAATTAGGTTAATTGTGATGTGGGTTAATGGCGGATTAGGGGTTAATAGTTTAATTAGGTTAATTGCGATGTGGGTTAATGGCGGATTAGGGGTTAATACTTTAATTAGGTTGATTGTGATGTGGGTTAATGGCGGATTAGGGGTTAATACATATATTGGGGAGATTGTGATGTGGGTGAATGGTGGATTAGGGGTTAAAAGTTTAATTAGTCATATTGCGTTGTGGGGGTTGTCGGTTTAGGGGTTAATACTTTTATTATTAGTTGCGATGTGGGGGGGATTGCGGGTATAGGGGTTTTTAAGTGCCGGGTTTATTTTTGGGAGGCGTGCTAGACTTTTAAGGGAGATTTAACTTTTTTTTTTTATTTTATTAGGCGTTGGCAGTTTCTAACGTGCCGTAAGTCACTGGCGACTCCAGAAATTTGCATTTATGCACATTTCTGGACATCGCTAGTTTATCCGGCATACGGCACTTTATGAACTGCGGGCGGGGTTTATGTGATTCCCCGATGCGACGTGGGTTTCAGCAGTTGCGCTGAAGCCTGTGCCATATATGTAATCTCGCCCATAATATTTTTTTGTTATAAGGATGGCCTCACTGTAACATGTAAAGCTTATATTTGCTAAATAAAAACATTGACAAACAATCCTCATATGTTAATTTTAGTAAAAGAGCAAACGTTCAAGGGACATAATAGTCAGAGTTTTAAATGTGCATGGGAGCATTTCAGTTTTCAGAAGACACATTTTGCATTGCATTTAAGGTATTTTTTACACCAAATGCACAATATATTTTCAAGTAACCAAAACATCCTTAAATGAGATCTATAAACAGCATTAACATATGTCCTATTATTATTATTTATACATAAAAATGTGTGGCTAATATGAACCGCTAGATTTATTTATTATCCTTTTTTTCAGATTTAGTCACCCGTTATTAACAGTATGGTCCATATTCCAAATAATTTAGAGTTTGTGCTGAAAAAAAAAGTTCTTATTTAGTGCAGGTCATCTTGGTTTCATTTTCAGTCCATTAGTTTGACTTTGTTAAGCCGCCTAAATTAGGAGTATGCTATAATGAGCAATATGGCCCAAAGCATCAAACCTATATGACCATGTTGGATATCACGTTACAAAACCATGGGTATTAATACTGAGTTGGCCTCCCCTCTGTAGCTATAACAGTTGCCACTCTTCTGAGAAGGCTTTCCACAAGTTTATAAAGTATGTCTGGGGAAATTTATACCTATTCAGCCAAAACAGCATTTATTAGGTCAGGCACTGATGTTGGACAAGAAGATTTATCTCACAATCGGCTGTCATTTTCATCCCAAAAGTGTTCAATGGGTTCATGGACCTCTCTTTGTGCACAGGGGCAAGTGACTTGGTAAAAGGGGCATCTTATGACAGTGCAATGTTTAAAGTCACTGAGCTCTTCAGTATGTCCCAACGTACTACTAATGTTTGTCTATGGAGATTTCTTGGCTCTGTGCTGGATTTTATGCACCTGTTAGCAATGGGTGTGGCTGAAACACATGAACTCAATATTTAGTAGGAGTGTCCACATACTTTTGGCCATATAGTGTATCTCGTTCACTAACAACTGAAGTGAGCAAACATAAAAAAAGCTACATAAAACCTGCTTTTCTAATTCCTGTTTTCTTTTTATATTATATTTGTTGTTGCAGGTATCGCCACACACAAATGAGAAATAAACAGTGAATGTAAAAAGTAAAACTTGGTAGCAAACTGATTCAATATGGATAATAACTACCCAATTCATGGCTCACGTGTAATTATCAGTTTCATACCATTTTAAGCCATTTTAATTTATTAAAAACACCCAAATATTTACATGAAATAGAGAAGTTATTAAATTATCCAAACACTGTTTGAAACGTTTTTTTCTCTTTTTTTGTTTTATTAAACTTTTATTTAACCCCTTAAGGACAATGATTTTTCGAGTTTCCGTTTTTAAATGACGGGCAATTTGGGCATTTTTGCCAATGTAGCACTTTATTAAAATAAATGTTACACTTTTATTCACATACAGTACGTGCTCACTAGGAGAGAAGGAGAGGGGTCAAGACAAGCCACCGTTAATAAACAATGGCTTGTCATTTTTACATGTGATTAGTGTGACTGGCTGATACAGTGATCACATGACCATGGGGCAATTTGTTTTGGGAAATCCAGTGATAATTCAGTAAGCATCCAGCAATAGCAGCGTGTATCTCATGTAATAGGGACACCCCACCGAAAAGTATACAATCTCAGGGACACGTGGACCCTGCGATTGCTAGCCTGGGGTGGCCTCCATAGTGCTATTTCTGTAATGCCTCATATAGTGCCATTATCAGCAAGACTCGTGCTCTAACAGCCAGGACACAGCCAATGTACAAGACATCTAACCATGTATGGCTTCTGTCTTTAAGGGGTTAATGTCATTAAAAGTGATATAAAATTCCAAATTCAACTTTTTTGTGTTTTAGATAAAGCATGTATTTTTAAACAACTTTATAGTTTACTTATATTATCAATTGACCTTGTTCTTTTGGTATTCTTTGTTGCATATATCTTTTTGCACTATACGACAGTAGTATTTGCAACATCTGTAATTATGCTATACATTGCTGTAAACACTTTGCTGCCCTCTATTGCTCAACAATGTATAACTTTATAAAAACATTGCTACAAAAACTGCTGCCATATAATGTCCACACATGCACACTCCTGAGCCTATCTAGGTATGCTCTTCAACAAACTTGATAACAAAAGTATATTGGAAAGTTGTTTAAAATGACATGCTCTGTCTGAATCATAAAATTTTCATTTTGACTTTCGTATCCCTTTAACAGAGTATACAGATTTTCTCAAAAGAAAAAACAGAATTTATGTTTACCTGATAAATTTCTTTCTCCTACGGTGTGTCCGGTCCACGGCTTCATCCTTACTTGTGGGATATTCTCTTCCCCTACAGGAAATGGCAAAGAGAGCACACAGCAAGAGCTGTCCATATAGCCCCCCCTCTGGCTCCGCCCCCCAGTCATTCGACCGACGGTTAGGAGAAAAAGGAGAAACTATAGGGTGCCGTGGTGACTGTAGTGTACAGAAATAAAATTTTTTAAACCTGACTAAAAGCCAGGGCGGGCCGTGGACCAGACACACCGTAGGAGAAAGAAATTTATCAGGTAAACATAAATTCTGTTTTCTCCTACATTGGTGTGTCCGGTCCACGGCTTCATCCTTACTTGTGGGAACCAATACCAAAGCTTTAGGACACGGATGAAGGGAGGGAACAAGTCAGGTTACCTAAACGGAAGGCACCACGGCTTGCAAAACCTTTCTCCCCAAAAACAGCCTCCGAAGAAGCATAAGTATCGAATTTGTAAAATTTGGCAAAAGTATGCAGAGAAGACCAAGTCGCTGCCTTACAGATCTGATCAACAGAAGCCTCGTTCTTGAAGGCCCATGTGGAAGCCACAGCTCTAGTAGAGTGAGCTGTAATTCGTTCAGGAGGCTGCCGTCCGGCAGTCTCATAAGCCAATCGGATGATGCTTTTCAGCCAAAAAGAAAGAGAGGTAGCAGTAGCTTCTGCCCTCTCCTCTTACCAGAATAAACGACAAACAAGGATGATGTCTGTCTGAAATCCTTTGTTGCTTCTAAATAGAATTTTAAAGCACGGACCACATCTAGGTTGTGTAACAAACGTTCCTTCTTTGAAACTGGATTCGGACACAGAGAAGGAACAACTATTTCCTGGTTAATATTCCTGTTGGAAACCACCTTTGGAAGAAAACTAGGCTTGGTACGTAAAACTACCTTATCTGTATGGAATACCAGATAGGGAGAAGTACACTGCAAAGCAGATAATTCAGAAACTCTTCTAGCAGAAGAAATAGCAACCAAAAACAGAACTTTCCAAGACAGTAACTTAATATCTATGGAATGCATGGGTTCAAACGGAACCCCCTGAAGAACTGAAAGAACTAAATTTAGACTCCAAGGAGGAGTCATAGGTCTGTAGACAGGCTTGATTCTAACTAGCGCCTGTACAAACGCCTGTACATCTGGCACGGCTGCCAGACGTTTGTGTAACAAAACAGACAGAGCAGATATCTGTCCTTTTAAAGAACTAGCTGACAAGCCTTTATCCAAACCCTCTTGGAGAAAGGAAAAAATCCTAGGAATTTTGATTTTACTCCAAGAGAATCCCTTGGATTCACACCAACGGATATATTTGTGCCATATCTTATGGTAAATCTTCCTAGTCACAGGCTTTCTGGCTTGAACCAGAGTATCTATAACTGAATCTGAAAACCCACGCTTAGATAGAATCAAGAATTCAATTTCCAAGCAGTCAGTTGCAGAGAGACTAGATTTGGATGTTCGAATGGACCTTGTACTAGAAGATCCTGTCTCAAAGGTAGCTTCCATGGTGGAGCCGATGACATATTCACCAGGTCTGCATACCAAGTCCTGCGTGGCCACGCAGGAGCTATTAGAATCACAGAGGCCTTCTCCTGTTTGATCCTGGCTACCAGCCTGGGAAGGAGAGGGAACGGTGGAAACACATAAGCTAGATTGAACGACCAAGGCGCCACTAATGCATCCACTAGTGTCGCCCTGGGATCCCTGGATCTGGACAAGTATCGAGGAACTTTGAAGTTCTGACGAGACGCCATGAGATCCATATCCGGAGCGCCCCATAGTTGAGTTAACTGGGCAAAGACCTCCGGGTGGAGTTCCCACTCCCCCGGATGGAAACTCTGACGACTCAAATAATCCGCCTCCCAGTTGTCTACTCCTGGGATGCTGATTGCAGATAGGTGGCAGGAGTGATCCTCCACCCATTTGATGATCTTGGACACCTCTGTCATCGCCAAGGAACTCTTTGTTCCCCCCTGATGATTGATGTACGCTACAGTCGTCATGTTGTCCGACTGAAATCTTATGAATCTGGCCTTTGCTAGGTGAGGCCAGGCCAGGAGCGCATTGAATATCGCTCTCAGTTCCAAAATGTTTATCGGGAGAAGGGACTCTTCCCGAGACCATAGACCCTGAGCTTTCAGGGAGTCCCAGACCGCGCCCCAGCCTAAGAGACTGGCGTCGGTCGTGACGATGACCCACTCTGGTCTGCGGAAACTCATTCCCTGAGACAGGTGATCCTGAGTCAACAACCAGCGGAGTGAGTCTCTGGTTACCTGGTCTACTTGAATCTGGGGAGACAAGTCTGCATAATCCCCATTCCACTGTTTGAGCATGCACAGTTGCAATGGTCTTAGATGAATTCGAGCAAAAGGAACGACGTCCATTGCTGCAACCATTAGTCCTATTACCTCCATGCACTGAGCTATGGAAGGCTGAGGAATAGATTGAAGAACTTGACAAGCGTTTAGAAGTTTTAATTTTCTGACCTCTGTCAGAAAAATCTTCATTTCTACAGAATCTATTATTGTTCCCAGAAAGGGAACCCTTGTAGACGGGGACAGGGAACTCTTTTCTACGTTCACCTTCCACCCGTGAGACCTGAGAAAGGCTAATACAATGTCTGTATGAGCCCTTGATCTGGAAAGGGACGCCGCTTGGATTAGGATGTCGTCTAAGTAAGGTGCCACCGCAATGCCCCTCGGTCTTAGAACCGCTAGTAGGGACCCTAGCACCTTTGTGAAAATTCTGGGAGCAGTGGCTAAACCGAACGGAAGAGCCACAAACTGGTAATGTTTGTTCAGAAAGGCAAACCTTAGGAACTGATGATGATCCTTGTGGATAGGAATATGTAGGTACGCATCCTTTAAGTCCACGGTAGTCATGTATTGACCCTCCTGGATTGTTGGTAAAATCGTTCGAATGGTTTCCATTTTGAATGATGGAACTCTGAGGAATTTGTTTAGAATTTTTAAATCCAGAATTGGCCTGAAAGTTCCCTCTTTTTTGGGAACTACAAACAGGTTTGAGTAAAAACCCAGACCTTGTTCCGCTGTTGGAACTGGGTGTATCACTCCCATCTTTAATAGGTCTCCTACGCAATGTAAGAATGCCTGTCTCTTTTTATATGGTCTGAAGATAAGCGAGACATGTGGAACCTTCCCCTTGGAGGAAGTTCCTTAAACTCTAGAAGATACCCCTGAGAGACTATTTCTAGTGTCCAGGGATCCGGAACATCTCTTGCCCAAGCCTGAGCAAAGAGAGAAAGTCTGCCCCCTACTAGATCCGGTCCCGGATCGGGGGCTACCCCTTCATGCTGTCTTGGTAGCAGCAGCAGGCTTCTTGGGATTTTTACCCTTGTTCCAGCCTTGCATTGGTTTCCATGCTGGTTTAGGCTGGGAAGCGTTACCCTCTTGTCTAGAGGCTGCAGAGTTAGGAGACAGTCCGTTCCTGAAATTGCGAAAGGAACGAAAATTAGATTTGTTCTTAGCCTTGAAAGGCCTATCCTGTGGGAGGGCATGGCCCTTTCCCCCAGTGATGTCATAAATAATCTCCTTCAAATCTGGCCCGAAAAGGGTCTTACCTTTGAAAGGAATATTAAGCAGTTTTGTCTTGGACGACACATCCGCCGACCAAGATTTTAGCCAAAGCGCTCTGCGCGCCACTATTGCAAAACCTGAATTTTTCGCCGCTAATTTAGCCAATTGAAAAGCGGCATCTAAAATAAAGGAATTAGCCAACTTTAGTGCGTGAATTCTGTCCATGACTTCCTCATATGGAGTCTCCTTATGGAGCGAATTTTCTAGTTCCTCGAACCAAAAAGACGCCGCCGTGGTGACAGGAATAATGCACGAAATTGGTTGGAGAAGGAAACCTTGCTGAACAAATATCTTTTTAAGCAATCCTTCCAATTTTTTATCCATAGGATCTTTGAAAGCACAACTGTCCTCAATGGGAATAGTTGTGCGCTTGGCCAACGTAGAAACTGCCCCCTCAACCTTAGGGACTGTTTGCCATGCGTCCCTTCTGGGGTCGACAATGGGGAACATTTTCTTAAATATAGGAGGTGGGACAAAAGGTATACCTGGTTTCTCCCACTCCTTGGTCACTATGTCCGCCACCCTCTTGGGTATCGGAAAGGCATCAGCGTGCACAGGGACCTCTAGGAATTTGTCCATTTTGCACAATTTCTCTGGAATCACCAAAGAGTCACAATCATCAAGAGTAGTTAGCACCTCCTTAAGCAGGGCGCGGAGATGTTCTAACTTAAATTTAAATGCCACGATATCAGGTTCTGCCTGCTGAGAAACTTTTCCTGAATCAGAAATTTCTCCCTCAGACAGACCCTCCCTCACTGCCAATTCAGACTGGTGTGAGGGTATAACAGATAAATTATCGTCAGCGCCCACTTGCTCATCCTCTGTATTTAAAACTGAGCAATCACGCTTTCTGGGAAATGCTGGCAGTTTGGATAAAAGATTTGCTATAGAATTATCCATTACTGCAGTCAATTGCTGCATAGTAACAAGCATTGGCACGCTAGATGTACTAGGTATCGCCTGCGCGGGCAAAACTGGTGTTGACACAGAAGGAGAGGATGATGAACTATCCCCACTACCTTCATTTGAAGAATCATCTTGGGCAACTTTATTAAATGTGACAGTACTGTCCTTACTTTGTTTGGACGCCATGGTACAATTTGAACATACATTTAAAGGGGGAACCACCTTGGCCTCCATACACACAGAACATATGCTATCTGAAGGTATAGACATGTTAGACAGACTTTGGCAGGCTATTAATGCAATAAAACCGTTTTTAAACAAAACCGTTACTGTCTCTTTAAATAATAAAAAGAGCACACTTTATTTCTGAATGTCTGAAAAACTATGAAGGAAATATCCGATCTTTACAAAATTTGCACCCTAGTGTCTTAATGCTTTGAAAGTATTGCACACTAAATTTAAAGTCTCTAACCCCTTAAATGAGCAAACCGGAGCTAATTGTTAAATTTACCAGTTTAAACCCACTACAGTCCCTGCCACAGCCTTTGCTGCGGCTTTTACCTTCCTTGGGGGTTATTCACCACAGAAATAAGCCTTCTTGAAATCGTTTTTATGGCCACAGGACCCTCTCACATGAAGCTGCATGCACTGCTTCTAGAAGTAACTGCGCAATTGAGGCGCGAAAATGAGGCCTCCTCCCTCTGCATACCAGAGTGAAGGGGCCTTCCTGACTAGATTAGGTGTCTAAACAACTGCCAGGCGTAATAAAAACATTCCCAAAAGTGTTTCAAATCACAAAACACTCCAAAAGTCATATAAATATTATATAAATCAATCGATTTAGCCCACAATAGTGTCAACCAGTATAGAGCCCATTTATAAGCCTTCATTCTGTTATGAGTCTAAGAAAATGGCTTACCGATCCCATAAGGGAAAATGACAGTCTTCTAGCATTACTATGTCTTGTTAGAAAAGAGACTAGTCATACCTGGAGCAGAAAAGTCTGCAAACTGTTCCCCCCAACTGAAGTTCTCTGGTTTCAACAGTCCTGCTTGGGAACAGCAATGGATTTTAGTTACTGTTGCTAAAATCATACTCCTCTTTTAACAGAACTCTTCATCACTTTCTGTTGTAGAGTAAATAGTACAAACCGGCACTATTTTAAAATAACAAACTCTTGATAGAAGAAATAAAACTACAACTAACACTACATACTCTTTACCATCCCCGTGGAGATGCTACTTGTTCAGAGCAGGCAAAGAGAATGACTGGGGGCGGAGCCAGAGGGGGGGCTATATGGACAGCTCTTGCTGTGTGCTCTCTTTGCCATTTCCTGTAGGGGAAGAGAATATCCCACAAGTAAGGATGAAGCCGTGGACTGGACACACCAATGTAGGAGAAAAATATTATACAAAAAGAAAAAAAAGGAATCCATTGTGTACTATAAATTAATATCTCCACCAAACAGTTCTTAAAGGAACAGTGTATTGTAAAATTGATTTTCCCTTAATGTCTTTCCAATCACATTCTGTACACACACATGCTACTTTATATTATCTCTGTCTGTATACCAAAGCCCAATACATAGAGAGAACAAATGAACAATATCACTGTATTTCTCTCCTATCTTCCACTGGGAGTGAAAGTTCTTCTGATGGTTGCTCTTTAGCCTATAGGGATAACACAGACAAAAGCAGATTTTTCAAATGCTGATATAAAGGTAAAGGAGCTATTTGTAAACACTTTAATAGATCCCAGAAGGTAAAACAGATAATTGGGAGAGACAACATTAGGGTACACTGTCCCTTTAAGTAACAGTAGGTTATTAAAGTATGCAAAAAAGTCCTAATATTAATGCACAACACATGATCAATGAAACCCCTATTTAAAGGAGAACAATGTTTTTGTTTTTTTTATTAATGAACAAATGTAAAAGGCATTTGCAGAGTTTGCATAGTGCAAAGCTAATAGAAAACCACACAATAAGTAGGTTTTCAGATTGCTAAGGGATTGTAATGGCATTACATTTTCTTTTTATAAAAAGCTGTGTAAAGTGGTTTGGAATAGCCCTTTATCTTTGCATAATGTTTGTGTTTTAAAGTGTAAATTAATATGGTTCTGTTCCAAAAACAATATATGCAAAAAGCAAAATGTATGATTTAAAAATATCCTCTTATGCACTGAAGTATAAACATATCAACTACATCATTTTCTTTTGTCACACTTACAGTTTGTTCTGTATTACATTAAGTATTTTATATTAATTTATTCAAATACCAGAAAGAGATATTTGTCTGAGAAAAGAAATACAAGCTGTACACCAGTTAATATTAACAGCGTTGGCAAAACAATTCTATAGAAGCTTAGAAAGTTTTACATGCCATCTAGAGGAATCAGTCAGCAAATGCTTCAGCTAAAAATATGAAAGAACATGCCTTAACAATAGGAAGATGAAATCCCTTTGTTGCAGTTGAAAATTGAATAATAACATACACCAAAGCAAATCTCTTAAAAGGGGAAAGAAAAAGTATATTTTATTGAATAAAAATGTCTAAAAGTCATTCGGCTAGATTGATAGATAGAGTTCTGCGGCCAACGGGGTGCGTTAGCTACGCATGCTTTTTCCCCCCGCACCTTTTAAATACCGCTGGTATTTAGAGTTCACAGAAGGGCTGCGTTAGGCTCCAAAAAGGGAGCGTAGAGCATATTTTGCCGCCACTGCAACTCTCAATACCAGCGGTGCTTACGGATGTGGCCAGCTTCAAAAACGTGCTCATGCACGATTCCCCCATAGGAAACAATGGGGCAGTTTGAGCTGAAAAAAAACCTAACACATGCAAAAAAGCAGCGTTCAGCTCCTAACGCAGCCCCATTGTTTCCTATGGGGAAACACTTCCTATGTCTGCACCTAACACCCTAACATGCACCCCGAGTCTAAACACCCCTAACCTTACACTTACTAACCCCTAATCTGCCGCCCCCACTATCGCTGACCCCTGCATATTATTTTTAACCCCTAATCTGCACACCGCCGCAACCTACGTTATCCCTATGAACTCCTAATCTGCTGCCCTTAACACCGCCGACCCCTATATTACATTTATTACCCCCTAATCTGCCCCCCCCAACATCGCCACTAACTACTTACACTTATTAACCCCTAATCTGCCGACCAGACCTCACCGCTACTCTAATAAATGTATTAACCCCTAAAGCTAATTCTAACCCTAACCCTAACACCCCCTAAATTAAATATAATTTTTATCTAACAAAATAAATTAACTCTTATGAAATAAATTAATTTTATTTAAAGCTAAATACATACCTGTAAAATAAACCCTAATATAGCTACAATATAACAAATAATTATATTGTAGCTATTTTAGGATTAATATTTATTTTACATGCAACTTTGTATTTATTTTAACCAGGTACAATAGCTATTAAATAGTTAATAACTATTTAATAGCTACCTAGTTAAAATAATTACAAAATTACCTGTAAAATAAATCCTAACCTAAGTTACAATTAAACCTAACACTACACTATCAATAAATTAATTAAATAAACTACCTACAATTAAATCAACTAAACTAAATTACAAAAAAAAAAAAACACTAAATTACAAACAAAAACAAACACTAAATTACAAAAAATAAAAAAAAGATTACAAGAATTTTAAACTAATTACACCTACTCTAAGCCCCCTAAAAAATAACAAAGCCCCCCAAAATAAAAAATGCCCTACCCTATTCTACAATAAAAATTGTAAAGCTCTTTTACCTTACCAGCCCTTAAAAGCGCCTTTTGCGGGGCATGCCCCAAAGAATTCTGCTCTTTTGCCTGTAAAAAAACCCCATAAAATACCCCCCAACATTACAACCCACCACCCACATACCCCTAATCTAACCCAAACCCCCCTTAAATAAACCTAACACTAAGCCCCTGAAGATCTCCCTACCTTATCTTCACCATGCTGGGTATCACCGATCCGTCCAGAAGAGGGTCCAAAGTCTTCATCCAATCCGGGCGATGTCTTCATCCAAGCGGGGGCTGAAGAGGTCCATCATCCGGCTGAAGTCTTCATCTAAGCGGGGGCTGAAGAGGTCCATCATCCGGCTGAAGTCTTCATCCAAGCGGGGGCTGAAGAGGTCCATCATCCGGCTGAAGTCTTCTATCAAGCGGCATCTTCAATCTTCTTTCTTCCGGCTCCATCTTCATCCCGCCGACGCGGAACATCCTTCCTCTACGACGAACTCCCGACGAATGAAGGTTCCTTTAAGGGACGTCATCCAAGACGGCGTCCCACAAATTCCGATTGGCTGATAGGATTCTATCAGCCAATCGGAATTAAGGTAATTAAGCCAATCAGATTATTCCTACCTTAATTCCGATTGGCTGATAGAATCCTATCAGCCAATCGGAATTCGAGGGACGCCATCTTGGATGACGTCCCTTAAAGGAACCGTCATTCGTCGGGAGTTCGTCGTGGAGGAAGGATGTTCCGCGTCGGCGGGATGAAGATGGAGCCGGAAGAAAGAAGATTGAAGATGCCGCTTGATAGAAGACTTCAGCCGGATGATGATGGACCTCTTCAGCCCCCGCTTGGATGAAGACTTCAGCTGGATGATGGACCTCTTCAGCCCCCAGCCGGATGATGGACCTCTTCAGCCCCCCGCTTGGATGAAGACATCGCCCGGATTGGATGAAGACTTCGGAGCCTCTTCTGGACGGATCGGTGATACCCGGCGTGGTGAAGACAAGGTAGGGAGATCTTCAGGGGCTTAGTGTTAGGTTTATTTAAGGGGGGTTTGGGTTAGATTAGGGGTATGTGGGTGGTGGGTTGTAATGTTGGGGGGATATTGTATGTTTTTTTTACAGGCAAAAGAGTAGAATTCTTTGGGGCATGCCCCGCAAAAGGCCCTTTTAAGGGCTGGTAAGGTAAAAGAGCTTTTCAATTTTTATTGTAGAATAGGGTAGGGCATTTTTTTATTTTGGGGGACTTTGTTATTTTATTAGAGGGCTTAGAGTAGGTGTAATTAGCTTAAAATTGTTGTAATATTTTTATAATGTTTGTAAATTATTTTTTATTTTTTGTAACTTAGTTCTTTTTTTATTTTTTGTACTTTAGTTAGTGTATTTATTTGTATTTATTTGTAGGTATTTGTATTTAATTTATTTAATGATAGTGTAGTGTTAGGTTTAATTGTAACTTAGGTTAGGATTTATTTTACAGGTAATTTTGTAATTATTTTAACTAGGTAGCTATTAAATAGTTATTAACTATTTAATAGCTATTGTACCTGGCTAAAATAAATACAAAGTTGCCTGTAAAATAAATATTAATCCTAAAATAGCTACAAAATTATTATTATTTATATTGTAGCTATATTAGGGTTTATTTTACAGGTAAGTATTTAGCTTTAAATAGGAATAATTTATTTAATAAGATTTATTTTATTTCGTTAGATAAAAATTATATATAACTTAGGGGGGTGTTAGGGTTAGGGTTAGACTTATCTTTAGGGGTTAAAACATTTATTAGAGTAGCGGTGAGGTCCAGTCGGCAGATTAGGGGTTAATAATTGTAGGTAAGTTAGCGGCCACGTTGGGTGGAGGGTAGATTAGGGGTTAATAAATATTATGTAGGTGTCGGCGGTGTTAGGGGCAGCAGATTAGGGATACATAGGGATAATGTAGGTTGCGGCGGTGTGCGGTCGGCAGATTAGGGGTTAAAAAAAATTAATAGAGTGGCGGCGATGTAGGGGGGCCTCGGTTTAGGGGTACATATGTAGTTTATGGGTGTTAGTGTACTTTAGAGCAAAGTAGTTAAGAGCTTTATGAACCGGCGTTAGCCCAGAAAGCTCTTAACTCCTGGCTTTTCTCTGCGGCTGGAGTTTTGTCGTTAGATTTCTAATGCTCACTTCAGCCAAGACTCTAAATACCGGCGTTAGAAAGATCCCATTGAAAAGATAGGATACGCAATTGGCGTAGGGGGATCTGCGGTATGGAAAAGTTGCGGCTGTAAAGTGAGCGTTAGACCCTTTCCTGACTGACTCTAAATACCAGCGGGCGGCCAAAACCAGCGTTAGGACCCCCTAACGCTGGTTTTGATGGCTAACGCAGAACTCTAAATCTAGGCGATTATTTCTTGGTTATATGTAACCTGAAAGAATCTTTATATTGGTTAAAAAAAAAAATTTGCTGAGCTCAAATATGAATTTAAATTATTTCTCACTATGATTTTAACATCTATAACAGACTTCACCTACAACCTGAGGGCTAAAGCCCAGCACACTAACCTGGTGACACGCAGCAGGAGTGATTGATTCTGGCTGCCCTTTTTTTAGCAATCATCAGCAATGGCTACATGATCTTTATTAGCTGACAGCTGAGTACTAAGGCAGCCATACAAAAAGAAAGAAAAGTGCTCAATCAGGAATGAAACAGCTCAGCAGCTTCTTCTATGGCGAATTACCACCTGGGAGCAGCCTCTTCTAGCCCAGTTGTGCTTTTAACAGAGGAGAACGTTCCTGAATTATATCACTCTGATTCTGCCTAAAAAAGTCAGTTCAGCCGCGAAATACCAGGCAATCTTTCTTTGAACAAGGAACACGACAAGCCAGAAGATTGTTTCGACCTTCTTTGTGCCTCGTCAGTGAGATGCAGCCGCATTCCTCTAAGCACATTGGGCACAGAGTCCAATTCTGGTTTTGTTTTCCCCATCGCCCATAAGGAGACTTCCCCAGGGTCACTAAGCAAATACAAACAGAAAGAAGCACTCAACCCGGAATGAACAGCTTAGTGGATTTCTATGGCGAGTTACCCAGGACAAAGAGATAAGCAGGACAGAGAGGTCTGAAGAAAGCATAAAGTTTCCATAAAGGTGTTGTTGTGACGTGTGATCTCTGAGATCTGGTAGGACGTATGACTGGATTAAAAGTTTGATGTAGACATATGTCTAATATGAGGTCTGTTAGAACATAAAGCTGTCTTAAAGGGACATTACACACCTCAAGATATTAATATAAATTGTTTAATTACATGTAGTAAAACAACTTTGCAATATACTTTCATTATTTATTTTGTTCTCCTTTCCTGTCATTTAATTCATAATATTGTGGGCTTTCCAAATGATGTTAAACGTGGAAGTGCAGATACAACGATATTCTGCAGTCATTAGTTGCACACTCTAGCAAGCCTTTTGTAACCATTCAGCAGAAAATGTACCCTAAGTAACAAAATGGCTGTGCTGCAGTGCCACTGTGGGGGAGTGGCATTGTGGGAAATGTAGTTGCTAGGCAAATGGCCTAGAAAGCATCCAGCTGCCCCGGCCTAAATTTTAAATGCGGCTGGATACAGCAAGTGGCGGCGATCAAGGGTAAGTGTAGAGCACCCATGGGTGTCTTGGGGATTTCAGCCCAGGGTGCCAGGGCTGAATTTTAAAGTGCAAGTGGAGCCTTTTTGCCTGCATTTGTCGAGCCCTGGATTACATAATGTATATTCAGCATGTTAATAAATATCTACAATATACATTACATACTCCTTTACAAAACTATATATTATAAATATGCCCCGTTGTTACCTGTTACCATTACTTTTGTTATTTTCTTGCAAAAGGATTTTTACTTTATTATGTAAAAATAGATTCCCTGGCTCCAGACCTTTTTAAACTGCCTCCTAGAATATAAACAAATATATGAACTTTTATTAATGTTTCAATCAACAGAGAAATTGCCCATTGGCACCCCAAGGGGTAAAAAGTCAGTATGGTTCTCACTTGAGAAGGCTGGATATTCCCAATCTATATCAAGTATTTTTTTTTGACAACATATTAGTACTTATCTTCATTAAAAAGTTTTAATAAGAAATGGATGATTTGTAGGTTACAAATTGTATTTGTTATGCTAGTTAAAGAGACTTTTGCCTAGATTCAATAAAACCAGTTTGTAAAACCAATATTACACATAAAAGAACTGGTAGCAACATTGCAACAAAATTTTAGAATTCTTAAAGTTTTGTGCCCACCGCTTGTCTCAGCTGCAGGTTTCAAGCCAACATTCATTTTAATCTCATTATAATTTTGCAACTGCTAACTTCCTGGTAGACATAACAAAATCCACTGAGAAGGATACCAGCTTCACAAAAAACACCTTTAAAGCCTTACAGAACAAACACACACCTAGATTACAAGTTTTGCGCTATAGAGGGTGCGAAACGAACGCAACAAACGTTACGTTATTTCACCCTCCATAGCGCTGCCATTACAGGTTTTTGAAAAGCCACCTTATGCGTTCGATATGGTGGCGATGAGCTCCATACCACACAAAAACCAAGGGCTGCTTTGACGTGCCCGTGCACGCTTTCCCCATAGACATCAATGGGGAGAAGGTGCTAAAAATAAAAACTTACACCTGAAGCGCGAATGGCAATCGCCGCAACGCAACCCCATTGATGTCTATGGGGAAAAAAATTACGTTTAAACCTAAACCCCAAGTCTAAACACCCCTAATCTGCCGCAGCAGACATCGCCGACACCGAAATAAACTTATTAACCCCTAATCTGTAGCTCCCGATTTCACTGCCACTTTAATAAAGTTATTAACCCCTATTCCCCCGCACCCAACATCGCCCACACTATAATAAAGCTATTAACCACTATTCCGCCTCTCCCCGACATTGCCGCCACTAAATAAAGTTATTAACACCTAAACCTCTGGCCTCCCACATCATTGCCACTAAATAAACCTATTAACCCCTAAACCGCCAGCCCCCCACATTGCAAAAAAACATAATTTATGTAAGAACTTACCTGATAAATTCATTTCTTTCATATTGTCAAGAGTCCATGAGCTAGTGACGTATGGGATATACAATCCTACCAGGAGGGGCAAAGTTTCCCAAACCTCAAAATGCCTCACCACACCCACAATTCAGTTTAACGAATAGCCAAGAAGTGGGGTGATAAAGAAAGGAGTAAAAAGCATCAACAAATTAATTTGGAAATAATTGTGCTTTATACCAAAAAATCATAACCACCATAAAAAAAGGGTGGGCCTCATGGACTCTTGCCAATATGAAAGAAATTAATTTATCAGGTAATTTCTTACATAAAGTATGTTTTCTTTCATGTAATTGGCAAGAGTCCATGAGCTAGTGACGTATGGGATAGCAATACCCAAGATGTGGAACTCCACGCATAAGTCACTAGAGAGGGAGGGACAAAATAAAAACAGCCATTTCGCTGAAAAAAATTAATCCACAACCCAAATATAAGTTTATTCTAAAAGAAGAAAAAGAAAAACTTAAATCATAAGCAGAAGAACCAAACTGAAACAGCTGCCTGAAGAACTTTCCAACCAAAAACTGCTTCCGAAGAAGCAAACACATCAAAATGGTAGAATTTAGTAAATGTATGCAAAGAAGACCAAGTTGCTGCTTTGGAAATCTGATCAACTGAAGCTTCATTCTTAAAAGCCCAAGAAGTGGAAACTGATCTAGTAGAATGAGCTATAATTTTCTGAGGCGGGGCTTTACCCGACTCCAAATAAGATTGATGAATCAAAAGCTTTAACCACGATGCCAAAGAAACGGCAGAAGCCTTCTGACCTTTCCTGGAACCAGAAAAGATAACAAATAGGCTAGAAGTCTTCCTGAAATCTTTAGTGGCTTTAACATAATATTTCAGAGCTCTCACCACATCCAAAGAATGTAAAGATCTCTCCAAATAATTCTTAGGATTAGGACACAAGGAAGGAAAAACAATTTCTCTATTAATGATGTTAGAATTCACAACCTTAGGTAAGAATTTAAATGAAGTCCGCAAAACTGCCTTATCAGCATTCCAAGATTTGAGCCACAAAGCTCTTCTAGCTAAAATAGCTAAATACATATATCTAACATCAATTTTGATGATATCAAAAATGGCATCACAAATTAAATTATTAGCATGTTGAATCAACTTAACAATGCTAGACAAATCATGATCTGATACTTGTTGTGCTAAAGTTTCCAACCAAAAAGTTGAAGCAGCTGCAACATCCGCCAAAGAAATTGCAGGTCTAAGAAGATGACCTGAATATAAATAAGCCTTCCTTAGATAAGATTCATGTTTCCTATCTAAAGGATCTTTAAAAGAAGTACTATCTTCCGTAGGAATAGTAGTACGTTTAGCAAGAGTAGAGATAGCCCCATCAACTATGGGGATCTTTTCCCAAAACTCCAACATAACTGCTGGCAAAGGATACAATTTTTTAAACCTTGAAGAAGGAATAAAAGAAGTACCAGGCCTATTCCATTCTTTAGAAATCATATCAGAAATAGCATCAGAAACTGGAAAAACCTCTGGAATAACCACAGGAGGTTTATAAACAGAATTTAAATGTTTACTAGTTTTAATATCAAGAGGACTAGTTTCCTCCATATCCAATGTAATCAACACTTCTTTTAATAAAACATAATTTATGCTTACCTGATAAATTCCTTTCTCCTGTAGTGTAGTCAGTCCACGGGTCATCCATTACTTATGGGATTATATCTCCTCCCTAACAGGAAGTGCAAGAGGATCACCCAAGCAGAGCTGCTATATAGCTCCTCCCCTCTACGTCATACCCAGTCATTCGACCGAAACCAAACGAGAAAGGAGAAACTATAGGGTGCAGTGGTGACTGGAGTTTAATTTAAAATTTAGACCTGCCGTAAAAACAGGGCGGGCCGTGGACTGACTACACTACAGGAGAAAGGAATTTATCAGGTAAGCATAAATTATGTTTTCTCCTGTTAAGTGTAGTCAGTCCACGGGTCATCCATTACTTATGGGATACCAATACCAAAGCTAAAAGTACACGGATGACGGGAGGGACAGGCAGGACCTTTACACGGAAGGAACCACTGCCTGAAGAACCTTTCTCCCAAAAACAGCCTCCGAAGAAGCAAAAGTGTCAAATTTGTAAAATTTTGAAAAGGTGTGAAGTGAAGACCAAGTTGCAGCCTTGCAAATCTGTTCAACAGAGGCCTCATTTTTAAAGGCCCAAGTGGAAGCCATAGCTCTGGTAGAATGAGCTGTAATTCTTTCAGGAGGCTGCTGTCCAGCAGTCTCATAGGCTAAACGTATTATGCTACGAAGCCAGAAGGAGAGAGAGGTAGCCGAAGCCTTTTGACCTCTCCTCTGTCCAGAATAAACGACAAACAGGGAAGAAGTTTGTCGAAAATCTTTAGTTGCCTGCAAATAAAATTTCAGGGCACGGACAACGACCAGATTGTGCAGAAGTCGTTCCTTCTTTGAAGAAGGGTTAGGGCACAATGATGGAACAACAATCTCTTGATTGATATTCCTGTTAGTGACTACCTTAGGTAAGAACCCAGGTTTAGTACGCAAAACTACCTTGTCTGAATGAAAAATCAGATAAGGAGAATCACAATGTAAGGCCGATAACTCAGAGACTCTTCGAGCCGAGGAAATAGCCATTAAAAACAGAACTTTCCAAGATAACAGCTTGATATCAATGGAATGAAGGGGTTCAAACGGAACACCCTGTAAAACGTTAAGAACTAAGTTTAAGCTCCATGGCGGAGCAACAGTTTTAAACACAGGCTTAATCCTGGCCAAAGCCTGACAAAAAACCTGAACGTCTGGAACTTCTGACAGATGTTTGTGTAAAAGGATGGACAGAGCTGAGATCTGTCCCTTTAACAAACTAGCAGATAAACCCTTTTCTAAACCTTCTTGTAGAAAAGACAATATCCTAGGAATCCTAACCTTACTCCATGAGTAACTCTTGGATTCGCACCAATGCAAGTATTTACGCCATATTTTATGGTAAATTTTCCTGGTAACAGGTTTCCTAGCCTGTATTAAGGTATCAATCACTGACTCCGAGAATCCACGCTTTGATAGAATCAAGCGTTCAATCTCCATGCAGTCAGCCTCAGAGAAATTAGATTTGGATGTTTGAAAGGACCCTGAACCAGAAGGTCCTGTCTCAGAGGCAGAGACCATGGTGGACAGGACGACATGTCCACTAGGTCTGCATACCAGGTCCTGCGTGGCCACGCAGGCGCTATTAGAATCACCAATGCTCTCTCCTGTTTGATCCTGGCAATCAATCGAGGAAGCATCGGGAAGGGTGGAAACACATAAGCCATGTGGAAGACCCAAGGTGCTGTCAGAGCATCTATCAGAACTGCTCCCGGGTCCCTGGACCTGGATCCGTAACAAGGAAGCTTGGCGTTCTGGCGAGACGCCATGAGATCCAGATCTGGTTTGCCCCAACGCCGAAGCAGTTGGGCAAATACCTCCGGATGAAGTTCCCACTCCCCCGGATGAAAAGTCTGGCGACTTAGGAAATCCGCCTCCCAGTTCTCCACGCCTGGGATGTGGATCGCTGACAGGTGGCAAGAGTGAGACTCTGCCCAGCGAATTATCTTTGAGACTTCCATCATCGCTAGGGAACTCCTTGTCCCTCCCTGATGGTTGATGTAAGCCACAGTCGTGATGTTGTCCGACTGAAACCTGATGAACCTCAGAGTTGCTGAGGCCAAGCCAGAAGGGCATTGAGAACTGCTCTTAATTCCAGAATGTTTATTGGAAGGAGTCTCTCCTCCTGAGTCCATGATCCCTGAACCTTCAGGGAATTCCAGACAGCGCCCCAACCTAGCAGGCTGGCGTCTGTTGTTACAATCGTCCAATCTGGCCTGCTGAAGGGCATCCCCCTGGACAGATGAGGCCGAGAAAGCCACCATAGAAGAGAATCTCTGGTCTCTTGATCCAGATTCAGCATAGGGGACAAATCTGAGTAATCCCCATTCCACTGACTTAGCATGCACAATTGTAGTGGTCTGAGATGCAGGCGTGCAAAAGGTACTATGTCCATTGCCGCTACCATTAAGCCGATTACCTCCATGCATTGAGCCACTGACGGGTGTTGAATGGAATGAAGGACACGACAAGCATTTAGAAGTTTTGTTAACCTGTCCTCTGTCAGGTAAATTTTCATTTCTACAGAATCTATAAGAGTCCCCAAGAAGGGAACTCTTGTGAGTGGCAATAGAGAACTCTTTTCTACGTTCACCTTCCACCCATGCGACCTTAGAAATGCCAGAACTAACTCTGTATGAGACTTGGCAGTCTGGAAACTTGACGCTTGTATCAGAATGTCGTCTAGATACGGAGCTACCGAAATTCCTTGCGGTCTTAGTACCGCCAGAAGAGAGCCCAGAACCTTTGTAAAGATTCTTGGAGCCGTAGCTAACCCGAAGGGAAGAGCTACAAACTGGTAATGCCTGTTTAGGAAGGCAAACCTTAGGTACCGATAATGATCCTTGTGAATCGGTATGTGAAGGTAGGCATCCTTTAAATCCACTGTGGTCATGTACTGACCCTTTTGGATCATAGGTAAGATTGTCCGAATAGTTTCCATTTTGAACGATGGAACTCTTAGGAATTTGTTTAGGATTTTAAAGTCCAAGATTGGTCTGAAGGTTCCCTCTTTTTTGGGAACCACAAACAGATTTGAGTAAAACCCTTGTCCGTGTTCCGACCGCGGAACTGGGTGGATCACTCCCATTAGTAAAAGGTCTTGTACACAGCGTAGAAACGCCTCTTTCTTTATCTGGTTTGCTGACAACCTTGAAAGATGAAATCTCCCTTTTGGAGGAGAAGCTTTGAAGTCCAGAAGATATCCCTGAGATATGATCTCTAACGCCCAGGGATCCTGGACATCTCTTGCCCAAGCCTGGGCGAAGAGAGAAAGTCTGCCCCCCACTAGATCCGTTTCCGGATCGGGGGCCCTCACTTCATGCTGTCTTAGGGGCAGCAGCAGGCTTTCTGGCCTGCTTGCCCTTGTTCCAGGACTGGTTAGGTTTCCAGCCCTGTCTGTAGCGAGCAACAGTTCCTTCCTGTTTTGGAGCGGAGGAAGTTGATGCTGCTCCTGCCTTGAAGTTACGAAAGGCACGAAAATTAGACTGTCTAGCCCTTGGTTTGGCTCTGTCTTGAGGCAGGGCATGGCCCTTACCTCCAGTAATGTCAGCGATAATTTCTTTCAAACCGGGCCCAAGTAATGTCTGCCCTTTGAAAGGTATGTTAAGCAATTTAGATTTAGAAGTCACATCGGCTGACCAGGATTTAAGCCACAGCGCTCTGCGCGCTTGAATGGCGAATCCGGAGTTCTTAGCCGTAAGTTTAGTTAAGTGTACTACGGCATCAGAAATAAATGAATTAGCTAGCTTAAGGACTCTAAGCTTGTCTATAATCTCATCCAATGGAGCTGAGCTAATGGTCTCTTCCAGAGACTCAAACCAGAATGCCGCCACAGCCGTGACAGGCACAATGCATGCAAGGGGTTGTAATATAAAACCTTGTTGAACAAACATTTTCTTAAGGTAACCCTCTAACTTTTTATCCATTGGATCTGAAAAAGCACAGCTATCCTCCACCGGGATAGTGGTGCGCTTAGCCAGAGTAGAAACTGCTCCCTCCACCTTAGGGACCGTCTGCCATAAGTCCCGTGTGGTGGCGTCTATTGGAAACATCTTTCTAAATATAGGAGGGGGTGAAAAAGGCACACCGGGTCTATCCCACTCCTTGTTAACAATTTCTGTAAGCCTTTTAGGTATAGGAAAAACGTCAGTACACGTCGGTACCGCAAAATATTTATCCAGCCTACATATTTTCTCTGGAATTGCAACCGTGTTACAATCATTCAGAGCCGCTAATACCTCCCCTAGTAATACACGGTTCTCAAGCTTAAATTTAAAATTTGAAATGTCTGAGTCCAGTTTACTTGGATCAGATCCGTCACCCACAGAATGAAGCTCTCCGTCCTCATGTTCTGCAAATTGTGACGCAGTATCAGACATGGCTCTGTTATTATCAGCGCACTCTGTTCTCACCCCAGAGTGGTCGCGTTTACCCCTAAATTCTGGCAATTTAGATAATACTTCAGTCATAACATTAGCCATGTCTTGCAAAGTGATTTGTATGGGCCGCCCTGATGTACTTGGCGCCACAATATCACGCACCTCCTGAGCGGGAGGCGAAGGTACTGACACGTGAGGAGAGTTAGTCGGCATAACTTCCCCCTCGTTGTCTGGTGAAATTTTCTTTACATGTACAGATTGGCTTTTATTTAAAGTAGCATCAATGCAATTAGTACACAAATTTCTATTGGGCTCCACATTGGCCTTTAAACATATTGCACAAAGAGATTCCTCTGTGTCAGACATGTTTAAACAAACTAGCAACGAAACTAGCAAGCTTGGAAAATACTTTTCAAATAAATTTACAAGCAATATAAAAAAACGTTACTGTGCCTTTAAGAAGCACAAAAAAACTGTCACAGTTGAAATAACAATGAACCAAATTAGTTATAGCAACCAAATTTTCACAGTAAATGCATTAAGTTAGCAAAGGATTGCACCCACCAGCAAATGGATGATTAACCCCTTAGTACCCAAAAACGGATAACAATTTAATATAAACGTTTTTATCACAGTCAAAAACACAGTCTCACAGGTCTGCTGTGAGTGATTACCTCCCTCAAAACTAGTTTTGGAGACCCCTGGGCTCTGTAGAGACGTCCTGGATCATGGAGGAAGAAATAGGAAGACTGTGACTGAATTTTTACTGCGCAATAAAGCGCCAAAATAGGCCCCTCCCACTCATATTACAACAGTGGGGAAGCTCAGTAAACTGATTTTATTCATAAATAAATGACAGCCATGTGGAAAAATAATGCCCAAAAAGTTTTATCACCAAGTACCTCAGAGAAAAACGATTAACATGCCAGTAAACGTTTAAAAATAAAATTATGAAATGTTATTAATAAGCCTGCTGCTAGTCGCTTTCACTGCAGTGGAAGCTCAAATATAAGTTAAATGTATACAGTATTTTCTTAGTGAAGTTCCATTCCCCAGAAATACCTCAGTGTAAACATACATACATATCAGCCTGATACCAGTCGCTACTACTGCATTTAAGGCTGCACTTACATTACATCGGTATTAGCAGTATTTTCTCAGTCAATTCCATTCCTTAGAAAATAATATACTGCAACATACCTCCTTGCAGGTGAACCCTGCCCGCTGTCCCCTGTTCTGAAGTTACCTCACTCCTCAGAATGGCCGAGAACAGCAAATGGATCTTAGTTACGACCGCTAAGATCATACACAAACTCAGGTAGATTCTTCTTCTAATGCTGCCTGAGAAAAAACAACACACTCCGGTGCTGTTTAAAATAACAAACTTTTGATTGAAGAAATAAAAACTAAGTTTAACAACCACAGTCCTCTCACACGTCCTATCTATTAGTTAGGTGCAAGAGAATGACTGGGTATGACGTAGAGGGGAGGAGCTATATAGCAGCTCTGCTTGGGTGATCCTCTTGCACTTCCTGTTAGGGAGGAGATATAATCCCATAAGTAATGGATGACCCGTGGACTGACTACACTTAACAGGAGAAAGAACAAATATACTCCATTTTAAATAAATAAGAGGATTTGTCAGTGTCAATATTTGAGGCAGGATCTTCTGAATCAGATAGATCCTCATCAGAGAAGGATAAATCAGTATGTTTCTGGTCATTTGAAATTTCAGCAACTCTATGAGAAGTTTTAAAAGACCTTTTACGTTTATTAGAAGGCGGAATGGCAGACAAAGCCTTCTGAATAGAATCAGAAATAAATTATTTTAAATTTACAGGTATATCTTGTGCATTAGATGTTGAGGGAACAGCAACAGGTAATGAACTACTACTGATGGATACATTTTCTGCATGTAAAAGTTTATCATGACAACTATTACAAACCACAGCTGGAGGTATAATCTCCACAAGTTTACAACAAATGCACTTAGCTTTGTTAGAACTGTTATCAGGCAGCTGGGATCCAACAGTGAATTCTGAGACAGGATCAGACTGAAACATCTTGCAAATGTAAGAGAAAAAAACAACATATAGAGCAAAATTATCAATTTCCTTATATGGCAGTTTCAGGAATGGGAAAAAATGCAAACAGCATAGCCCTCTGACATAGAAAAAGGCAAGAGGCAAAAAGGAATGGGGTCTTAAATAATGAAAGTATTTGGCGCCAAGTATGACGCACAACAAACAGAAAAAATATTTTTTGGCGCCAAAACCGTCCGAAAACGACACACTCGCGTCATAGATGATGCAACCTTGTGAAGGTCTCAGCGTCAACTAAGACGCCGGAAATGACTAATTAGCGTCAATGAACGTAACTTCGCACCAAAAAATCTTGCGCGACAAATGACGCAATAAACTTTGTCATTTTGCGCCCTTGCGAGCCTAATTCTGCCAGCAAATTTAATAGACAGTCAATTTGAAAAAGACACTATACCCCAGGTAAGAAATAAAGTGCCAAACCCTAGCTGAGAGTGTCTTAAGTAATGAAAACATACTTACCAAATGACACCCATCCACATATAGCAGATAGCCAAATCAGTACTGAAACGGTTATCAGTAGAGGTATTGGAATATGAGAGTATATCGTCGATCTGAAAAGGGAGGTAGGAGATGAATCTCTACGACTGATAACAGAAAACCTATTAAATAGATCCCTGTGAGGAAAACCATTGCATTCAATAGGTGATACTTCCTTCCTTCACATCCCTTTGACATTCACTGTACTCTGAGAGGAATCGGGCTTCAAAAATGCTGAGAAGCGCATATCAACGTAGAAATCTTGGCACACTCCATAGGAGGCAAAGTTTTAAAACTGAATTGTGGGTGTGGTGAGGGGTGTATTTATAGGCATTTTGAGGTTTGGGAAACTTTGCCCCTCCTGGTAGGATTGTATATCCCATACGTCACTAGCTCATGGACTCTTGCCAATTACATGAAAGAAACTAAATTAAACTATTAAAACCTAACAACCCCCTAACTTTGCATTCCTATTGGCTGATTTGAATTTTGAAATTCAAATCAGCCAATAGGATAAGAGCTACTGAAATCCTATTGGCTGTTCAAATCAGGCAATAGGATGAGAGCTACTGAAACTCTATTGGCTGATTTGAATAGCCAATAGAACTTCAGTAGTTCTCATCCTATTGGCTGATTTGAACAGCCAATAAGATTTCAGTAGCTTTCTTCCTATTTGCTGATTTGAATTTCAAAAATCAAATCAGCCAATAGGAATGCAAGGGACGCCATTTTGAAAAGGCTCCCTTGCATTGAAGATTCAGTGTACGGCGGCGATCGTATGAAGAGGATGCTCCGCGCCGGATGTCTTGAAGGATGGACCCACTCCGCAATGCGGGATAAAGATAGAAGATGCCATCATGATAAATATAGAAGATGCAGCCTGGATGGATGAAGACCTCGCCGCCTGGATTTCCGGACTTCAAAAACTGTAAGTGGATCGTCGGGGGTTAGTGTTAGGTTTTTTTTTAACTTTTCTTGTGTGTTTTTTTTTTTTTTTAGATTAGGGTTTGGGCTTTCTTAAAAGAACTAAATGCCTTTTTCAGGGCAATGCAAAAGAGCGAAATGCCCTTTTAAGGGCAATGCCCATACAAATGCCCTTTTCAGGGCAATGGGTAGCTTATGGTTTTTGTTAGAGTTAGGTTTTTTATTTTGGGGGGTTGGTTGGGTGGTGGGTTTTACTGTTGGGGTCTTTGTATTATATTTTTTTTACAGGGAAAAGAGCTGATTTCTTTAGGGCAATGCCCTACAAAAGGCCCTTTTAAGGGCTATTTGTAGTTTATTGTAGGCTAGGGTTTGTTTTTTTTATTTTGGGGGGGGGGGGCTTTTTTATTTTTATAGGGCTATTAGATTAGGTGTAATTGTTTTTATTTTTGATCATTTCATTTAAACTTAGGTTTTTTTTAATTTCACAGGTAAGTTTTTATTTATTTTAAAGGGCTAGTGTCAGACAGAGCAGGAGCGAGCTACATTGAGTGTAATGGCACGATCGGGCCGGGCTGTGACTAGACAGCTGCCCAGATGCGCTCAGAGGGAAAACCAGACCCGTTCAGTAGAGCACAGAGGGCGGGTCTGAAAAACCTTTTTTTTTTAAAATAAAATTTTCACCAGCAATATTATGTTACATAAAGCTAGCACTAATATATAACATTATTATATAACATTATTTTCTAGGTTTACTGCCCCTTTAAGATAGGGATATTGTAATTTTAATTTAAGGTTAAGGAGTTGTTAGGTTTAGGGGTTAATAGTTTAGTTTTTTTGCGATGTGAGAGGCTTACAGTTTAGGAGTTAATAGGTTTATTTACTGGCGGTGATGTGGGAGGCCAGAGGTTTAGGGGTTAATAACTTTATTTAGTGGTGGCGATGTCAGGGAGTGGCAGAATAGGGGCTAATAGCTTTATTATAGTGTGGGAGATGTTGAGGTGCGGGGGAATAGGGGTTAATAGCTTTATTATAGTGATGACGATGTCGGGGAGCGGCGGAATAGGGGTTAATAAATGTTATTAGTGGCGGCGATGTCGGGAGTGGCAGATTGGGGGTTAATAACTTTTTATAGTGTTTGCGATGCTGGAGAACCTCGGTTTAGGGGTTAATAGGTAGTTTATGGGTGTTAGTGTACTTTGTAACATTTTAGTTATGAGTTTTGTGTAACAGTTTTGTTGCGCAAAACTCATAACTACTGGTCTGAGATAGCGGAACGGATTGTGTCGGTATAGGCTGGAATGCAAGCATTTTAGCCTCACCACACAGCTTGTAATACCAGCGCTATGGAAATCCCACGCAAAAATGTCATTTTTTTGAGTGCGGGATTGACGTTGCGTTACAGGCTAAAATGCTTGCAGTATAGCTATACCGACAAGACTCGTAATGGCTGTGTTACAGTTTTTACACTGAAATGGCCATTTTTTCAGCGTTAAAACCGGAATGCAAAACTCGTAATCTAGGTGACAGTGTTTAAAAAGAATCCATCTATAAAACAATGCACTGTAACATATGCAAAAAATAAAACATTTAACAGTTAGAGAAATCAAAGAAAAAAGGACAACAATTCTTTGGTTGTTAGACATTAAAAGGGGCAGTAAACACCTTGTAATTACAAGACATTTCTGTTGTGTTTCTATAGAATAATATATCAGCCAAGTTTTAAGGTTTTAAAAACAAATTAACATCCTTTTTACAGCAATTATTTTTTTCAAAATTCCCCCCACCATTTGCCTTATTTGGAGGAGCCGATCTGGGCGTTAGTCCACAGACCATTAGGTTATCCACAGTCATAAAGGTAGTATAAAATACATTGTTTTGCAGTTGTTATCTGAAAGATATTTAGCATGGTTAGCCTCAGAGGATCTGAAGCCCAAAAATGTTCTTTTGTGATTTAGACACAGCATACTATTTTAAAAAAGAGTTTCCAATTTACTTCTATTATCAAATTTGCTTTGTTTACATGATATTCTATGTTGAAGAGATACCTAGGTAGGCATCTGGTGCACTACATGACAGGAAATAATGCTGCCATCTAGTGCTCTTGCAAATGGATAATATTCTTGAAAAAACGCTGCCATATAGTGCTCTAGAAATGGACTGGCTCCTAAGCATATGTCCCTGTTTTTAAACAAAAGATACCAAGAGAATGAAGAAAAATTGATAATGGAAGTAAATTAGACAGTTGTTTAAAATCACATGCTCTATCTGAATTATGAAAGATAAAATGTGGGTTTCATATCAGCAGGGAGCATTATGATAAATAGTAAATCATTGTGATATATGGTAAATCAGGTGACGTGCACATGAAATTATCTATATTGGAAGAAAAAAAAAAGTGAAAAAATAAAGGACATTTTAATACCAATATTGTAGTAAGTCCTAAATGTTTCTGAGCACCTTCAAAAAAGGTAGTGATTACATTTTTGGATTGAATTCCTGATTTTGAATGAGCAAAACATGCTAAGTTTCCTTAAAGGGGATACTAAACCCAATTGTTTTCTTTAAGGATTCACCAATAAGCAAGCGTAACCCAGGTTCTGAACCAAAAATGGGCCAGCTCCTAAGCTTTACATTACTGCATTTTAAATAAAAGATAGCAATTTTTAACAAATTAGAATACTTTGTAAATTTCTTTGTATCTTTGTACTTGGTATTTGTTCTATGTGAAATAAACCTGATAGTTTCAAAAAATGGATGGGACAGGGAAGTTTCATGGGCTGAACAGTGGAGCTCCCAGGGAGTGTTTGACTCTCAGCCTCCTGCAGGTCACACTGATTTATGTTGCCAGCTTTAAGCAGGTGAACTTCGCTTAAAATTCACAATACTCTTATTTAACTGTCAGAAAAGTATTGTATAGTAAATTAGACACAATTGCAAGTTAAATTGTAGTGGAAACATTTCAGTAAAATTTGTAGCTACTGCAAACTGAGATTTTGTATTATTCCAGGTACTCCCCAATCAACTTTACTTTTCCCTGTAAGATTCTCTATCCCAGAAAGCTTCAGAACTTTCTATGGGAGCAACCCTCTATTCTCTCTGGGACATCCAGGTTCTGCCCCCCCCCCTTTTTTTTAGAGAGATAATTCAGTTCTGCACCTGTGAAGTCTGCACATAATTTCTCTACAAGCTGAAACATTTTTGATCTGTAACATTGGGCCAGATTCTCTAAAGCTCTCTGGGTTGGCAAGATTCTATAAGATGCCTCAGTCCCCTCAGGGATTGATTTAAAGGCATTTTACTTTGTGAACTGTGCATCTCATTAAGGAGGGTTCATTAATATCCTTTATGTAAAGAAGAGACACTTACAATATAGTGCCCAGTAAAATAAGATGACAACTTTTTGAGAATCTAGTCTTTTGTTTCAAACACAACTGCAAGCGCACACTCCTGAGCCTACCTCAGTATGCTCCTATGGAAGGGAGATACGTTTCCACAAACGATACCAAGAGAAGAAGTACTTTTGATAATACAATTTTTTTTTAATTTAACACTATCTGAACAATGAACATTTAATTTTGACTTTCATGTCCTTTAAACAAAGAGAAGAAAATACATTCTCTAATCATTATTACCTGTATAACACTTTTAAATTCTTAAGCTAAAGGATTTCAGTACAACACAGCATTGCAATCAATATGAACGACATCCATAGCTATGCCGGCCCAGGCTGACATTTATAAATTGCTGCTTCAACATGGAAATAAAATACAGTAAGATAATTTAGTGTCACTTGTTAATGTAATGAAAACCAGAAGTGAATGCACAAGATTTATCAGGTTCAGTGCACAGATGAAAAACCACTCAATAAGAGAGCAGAGACTTTCTTTAGTTATTTAAATGCATCTTTAAAGCAAAAGAGAAGATGTATTAGGGCAAATGCATGGTGTAACTTTACATGTGTTGTTAACACATTCTCCAAACCCTCCAATTATGGTATCTCAAAAAATCCATATTTATGAGAGATATTATTTTTCATGACACAACTCCAGTAGGTATTCTGGCAGCAAAATGTAATTTTATTAAATATCAAAAATGAAATGATGCTAAGGAAATCCATGATCACTATGAAATATTTTCTAAAACACTTCACAATGCTGTTGAATTTATAGACAGCAAAGGCAGTGTAAGTAATCATTTTTCAATCTAATAATGAATGTTTTCTTACCTTCATCTGCAGAGACTTCGCTGCTATAGCCCTCATGCTCGGCAGCCAAGGGGCTGTATTTCTGTCTGGTTTCCCAGTTGTAATTTGGTTGCTTATCTGAGCTAGACTTTTTGCTTTGCAATCGAGTCATTGCTTCATGGTATTTACCAAGTGCTTCATCGTCACTTTCTGAAGAGGAACCATATCGATCTCTTCCTATTTGAAAAGGATAAGTATGTTACTTAAGAATTGCCATTGTATAGTAAATCTTCCAATGTGTGCATGTTTTTCACCAATAATACGGAATAATATTACAAAAGATAAAGGGGTCAAAAATATGGACTAAAACTATTTTACAAATACTGAAAACTAAAATAAACCATGTTGGTAAGTTTAGTTTGAGGAAAGTGATAAATGGAAAAACTTCCTGCGCTAAAGGTAAGAGTTAATCTGACCCTAAAGCTAAGTCGGGAGGGGTAGTGTTAAAAAGGTAAAAAATATATATATAATAAATATAATAAAAAGGTAAAAAATATATATCAAATGAAGGTTTTAAAAGTATTCAAATTCATACGAAATATAATATGCACAGTGGCCTCTATCGCATATATTACACAATAAATTTAATAAAGTGATTCAATATAAAATGTAAAAAACAACCAAAATGCACACATAAAAAAGGATAATTGAAATAAAAGTGTTAGTACAGAGTGAGTTAGTCACAAATTCAATAATGACAATATAAGTAAAAATACAAGACATTCAGTTGATCTAAATCATAAATATAAAAATTGCTGCATTTAAAAATATTAGGTAATTGTCACACACTCAAAGTAGAACATTGCACATGATATTTACAGGAATAATGATATAGAAGTGCAGGTGCTGCAGATAACTTTGCGTAAGCAGATGCGTAAGCAAAAATGTCCATGCATAGACAAATACAACAGTTAGTAAGCAAGAGATATTATGCAGGATATGGCATTAACATGCAAGAGATTCAAAGCAGAATGGATACTGTTCACTCAAAGTAAAACCTTTTCCCTCAGAGTGAATCCTTATCCCTTGTGTCTTATTGTTATTTGATCCGCTGTTAATGTGAGCGTTATTCCTCTATTAGTTTAAAGTCCTTCATCGACAGCTCTAAAATGCAGATAGAAAAACTTTTCTCAAAAGTTTGCAAGTATAATGACTTAAGATGTATATTCTGCCCAGTTCCAGGGGTACGCAGCGTCTGGCGTCTTATTTCCAATTTCGTCCGTTCCTTGTCTCAAAAGACCGGGTAGGTGAAAAAGGTCTGAAAGTGTCAGACTACGGTGGCCTTACTTGGCCAAAAAGAAGCAACGCGTTTCGGATGTGGATCCTTTGTCAAGCTTCTGATTACTGAACTGAAGCTCCTTTTATAGCGGAGCAGTTAAGATATTTAAAGCAGTATTGAACATATATCCAAATAATTGTTGTCCATAACAAAACCCCACATTAGGTACATATATAACCTCTTAAACAATTTAAAACACCAAGGTATATAAATAAATGAATAATTGAGTATAATATGATATGAATAATTATAATTTCATAACATATATTTTTTTATATAATAGCCTAAAATTTAACGTTCTAAATATTTTAATAGAAAATAGTAAAATCATTTCTTATATAAATCTTTATAACCTAAAAAATACCTAAAAAGACCTAATAAGATGACATGTACCAATATACAGATGACCTTAGATTATAATTGGGATGGGACAGTTATAGTCCGGATGAGAAAATGTATTTAAAATATTAACACATTTTTTGGTTAAAAATTGGTTAAAAAGAAATGGGTTAAAAAGAAATTTGGTTAAAAGGAATATTGGTTAAAAGGAAGAAGTTCTGATTGATGTCATGGAGCACCAACGTAATCCAATGCAGAATCCTATACTGGAACCCTAGACGTCCATCAGAGGATCCAAAAACCCGCATATGGGACACATATGGTCACACCACGAAATCAATCCTGCAGAAAACTACCTAAATCAAAATCTAAATTCATGCCTGCAGGGGTCAGGGTTTATAAGTCAAAAATCCATTTTGCTTCTATTCTTAATAAGGCATTAGTGGGGTTACCTCCTGTCCAGTTTTTCTGTACCCTATCAATAATAGTATAACTAAAATGTTTTAAATTTCCATTATTACATTTTTTTAAATGCTTTGGAACTGGAAGGTCCTTGTTCCTCTCTTCGTCCATATACTCAATTGATGAGATATGTTCTCGAATACGGTCATGGGCTGATCTATCTGACTCTCCTATATATTGTGCCCCACAGCTACATTCCAAGAGATATATAATATGTCTGTCTGTACACCTGTATGTTCCTTTTATATAATATTCTTTCCCTGTTGTTGAGGATTTAAAAGATTTTTTCTTAGTAGCAAATTTGCAGGCCTTGCAAGAGAGACAAGGAAAGAAACCTTGCACATCCTTGCCCCACAAGTCTTTTTGATTCTTTAAACTTTGTTTCTTTTTTAAATCGTTGGGCACTAGCATAGTCTTTAGATTTTTTGATTTTTTATACACTATTTTTGGATGTTCGGGTAGGATAGAGCCTAAAACTCCATCTTTTTTTAAAATTAGCCAATACTTCTTTATGATTTTCTCTATGACCCCTCTGTAACAATTATTTTAAGTTATGAAAGGAAGAAATGATTAATTAAAATGTCATTTTTTTGTGTAATTTTTTTTACATAATAGCTGCTCTCTTGGTTTATTTTGACAGATTAAACTGTCGGCTTCATATAAGATAGTCTTCCTCATTATTACAATTCTTCCGAATTCTGGTAAACTGACTTTTTGGAATATTACTCTTCCATCGATCCAAATGACAGCTAGATGCATGTATATAATTGTTTGCATCTACCGGTTTGAAATACGTTTTGGTCAGGATTTTATTATTTACTATTCTAATGTGCAGATCTAGATGGAAGAGTAATATTCCAAAAAGTCAGTTTACCAGAATTCGGAAGAATTGTAATAATGAGGAAGACTATCTTATACAGTCTAATATTTTAATAAAAAAATTTGAAGAGAGGGGATACAATAAAGAACAAATCGAAGCCGACAGTTTAAAAATAAACCAAGAGAGCAGCTATTATGTAAACAGACAGACATATTATATATCTCTTGGAATGTAGCTGTGGGGCACAATATATAGGAGAGTCAGATAGATCAGCCCATGACCGTATTCGAGAACATATCTCATCAATTGAGCATATGGACGAAAAGAGGAACAAGGACCTTCCAGTTCCAAAGCATTTTAAAAAATGTAATAATGGAAATTTAATTTTTTTTATAGTTATACTATTATTGATAGGGTACAGAAAAACTGGAGAGGAGGTAACCCCCCTAATGCCTTATTAAGAACAGAAGCAAAATGGATTTTTGACTTAGAAACCCTGACCCCTGCAGGCATGAATTTAGATTTTGATTTAGGTAGTTTTCTGCAAGATTGATTTCGTGGTGTGACCATATGTGTCCCATATGCGGGTTTTTGGATCCTCTGATGGACGTCTAGGGTTCCAGTATAGGATTCTGCATTGGGTTTACATTGGTGCTCCATGACATCAATCCGAACTTCTTCATTTTAACCAATATTCCTTTTAACCAAATTTCTTTTCAACCAAAAAATTTGTTAATATTTTAAATAAATTTTCTCATCCGGACTATAACTGTCCCATCCCAATTATAATCTAAGGTCATCTGTATAATGGTACATGTCATCTTATTATGTATTTTTAGGTTATAAAGATTTATATAAGAAATGATTTTACTATTTTCTATTAAAATATTTAGAACGTTAAATTTTAGGCTATTATATAAAAAAATATATGTTATGAAATTATAATTATTCATATCATATTATACTCAATTATTCATTTATTTATATACCTTGGTGTTTAAAATTGTTTAAGAGGTTATATATGTACCTAATGTGGGGTTTTGTTATGGACAACAATTATTTGGATATATGTGCAATACTGCTTTAAATATCTAATTGCTCCGCTATAAAAGGAGCTTCAGTTCAGTAATCAGAAGCTTGACAAAGGATGCACATCCGAAACGCGTTGCTTCTTTTTGGCCAAGTAAGGCCACCGTAGTCTGACACTTTCAGACCTTTCTCACCTACCAGACGCGGCGTACCCCTGGAACTGGGCAGAATAAAAGAAACTTAACTGTAAGTGCGGATATACATCTTAAGTCATTATACTTGCAAACTTTTGAGAAAAGTTTTTCCATCTGCATTTCAGAGCTGTCGATGAAGGACTTTAAACTAATAGAGAAATAACGCTCACATTAACAGCGGATCAAATAACAATAAGACACAAGGGATAAGGGATAAGGATTCACTCTGAGGGAAAAGGTTTAACTTTGAGTGAACAGTATCCATTCTGCTTTGAATCTCTTGCATGTTAATGCCATATCCTGCATAATATCTCTTGCTTACTAACTGTTGTATTTGTCTATGCATGGACATTTTTGCTTACGCAAAGTTATCTGCAGCACCTGCACTTCTATATCATTATTCCTGTAAATATCATGTGCAATGTTCCACTTTGAGTGTGTGACAATTACCTAATATTTTTAAATGCAGCAATTTTTATATTTATGATTTAGATCAACTGAATGTCTTGTATTTTTACTTATATTGTCATTATTGAATTTGTGACTAACTCACTCTGTACTAACACTTTTATTTCAATTATCCTTTTTTATGTGTGCATTTTGGTTGTTTTTTACATTTTATATTGAATCACTTTATTAAATGTATTGTGTAATATATACGATAGAGGCCACTGTGCATATTATATTTCGTATGAATTTGAATAATTTTTAAACCTTCATTTGATATATATTTTTTACCTTTTTTTATATATATATATTTTACCTTTTTAACACTACTCCTCTCGACTTAGCTTTAGGGTCAGATTAACTGTTAACTTTAGCGCAGGACGTTTTTCCATTTATCTAGTCCTTTGAATATCCTTCTGGGGAATATTTATACCTTCCTGTTGTCGTGTTTGGTGTAGTTTTTTTCCCTGCATTATCAGCGCTCTCTAATTTTTCTTATCAAATTGAGTAAAGTGATGCAGTGAACATTAGTTTAACAAACTGGTCTAATAAAGCAAGTTATGGAGCTACCATTAAGATTTAAGTGGTATAAAAAACTTTTTTTTTTTCAGACAGAGCATACAATTTTAAACATATTTCCAATTTACTTAATTTATCAAATTTGCTTCATTCTCTTGGTATCTTTGTTGAAGGAGCAGCAATGAACTACTGGAGCTAGGTGAATTGAGTGAACTAATAACAAGAGGCATATATGTGCAGCCAAAAATCAACAACTACCTCCCAGTAATGCATTGCTGCTCCTGAGCCTACCTAGGAATGCTTTTCAACCAAGAGAATGAAGCAAATTAGATAATAACATTAAAGGGGAAAGTTGTTTAAAATTACACCCTCTATCTAAATCATTAAAGAAAAATGTGGGGTTTATATCCCTTTAAACTGCGGCACAATCCATTTCACACAATCCGCAGAATGATCTGAATGATAACTAAAACTAAGCTACCTAAATACATTTTTGCATTAACAAGTCTCTTTCAATTTTACTGACCTATCCCCACTATCCCCAAATTACTGCACATTCCACTAAAATACCACAGAATAATAGTTCATTAAGATAGCTCATAAATCTTCAATTCTCTCATGCATGTGCACACGCATTACTGATGACATAAGTGTACAGAAAGAAACCATGCTGAAAACAGAAAGAGGAAGTGACATAAAAACTATGCACAAAAGAGTGACCTTTATTGCCAAGTTGGTCATGGTCTTTTGAAAAAACAATGAAATTTAAATAAACCAAAACAAGGTTGTGTATACTCTTATTTTCTGTTTGTTAAAACCAAGGCACGCATTATAAAGAAAGACTAAATAAAAAGACAGCGTCAAGAAAGATTTGAAGAAAGAACAGCAACTTTAGTGATCAGATCAGTCCAAAACAGAGGGTTCTTTACCTTTCTTGTTTGCCCTCTTGTCTGTTTCTTCTGGACCCTCAGCATATTTCTCACTGCCCTTGTGCAAAGAATAATCTTTAACCCTATTGCCCCTGGTCTGTTTAACAGCATTGGGGGCATTTGGTTTGTGTCTCAGTGACTGCTCTTTATGTTGAGATTGGTTGCTATTAACATGAACATAGTCCTCTTGAGAATGCATATCACTTAGTTCAGATCTTCTTGTGTGCCTTTTCTTCTCATCTGAAGAAATTACTACATCTGTATGAAGGGACTCGTCATTAAAGCCCTTTTTATTTCTAGATAATGTTTGTTTTGTTCTTTTTGCCCCTTGTGTGCTACTGTTCTGATCATATTGATGTTCATATGTTTTATGTGACATATTTTTGGATTTTTCCATATTTTCACTGGCTTGTTGATCATGGTCAACATAATTTTTAGGCCTATTCCTACTTTTATTTTGAACATCTTGACATTTCCTCCCTTTCAAAGTGGGATGCTGGCCTCTTTCATCAATCAATGTATTTGACTGGATTCTGCAATCAGACAAGTTGTTTCCATCTTCATAATGTGTTGGTGAATTGTAGTCTCTTATACTCGAATTGCCACTAGTATATTCTTCATCATTTTGTTGTTTTCTTACTCTCCTGTTATCAGATGGTCTATCTGCAATTATATCTAATGTGGTTAACTTTGTATTCTTGTCAAAGTTATTACTTGCAGCTTCTTGTGGGTCATGATTTTCATCTTTTAATTGTGTAGTCTTCTCTTCTAGATTGTTCCTATTTCCTTCTTCCTCTGTACGCAAACCATGTATTATATTTGTTACTTGCTCTGTGACGGAGTCAGCCACACTGTAGCTGGCCTCTTCAACGGCAGTAGTGAGATCATCGACGGCACTGCTCAGAGTGTCAACAATTGAGGACATGGAAGGAAGGTTCAAACTTTGCTGAAAAGTCTTAAAGAATGCCATAGCAAAAAAGATTGTTCTTTAATTAAATAAAGCTTTTTAACTATAATTTTTAAAGTCAATGTACATGTCAAATATTTTTAAAAGCATTCTTGGAGAAATATCTTATAAATATGTTCCTGTATATTTCTTACTGAATCCACAAGCTTTATTGAGTTTAGTCTCTGAAATTAAAGTTCGGAAAATGTACAGCACTTTTTTTATTTTACTTTTTTTCAAAATTCACTCATTACTAATAAAAGATCATCCATATGAGCAAAAATTTGTGAATATTTGTAAACAAATAGCTGTTTTGTATGAATGGCCTTTAAGACATTTCCTGTAAAAAAACAAACAAAAAAGAACAAAAATTGTTTTAAAACAAAAATGTACACCAATATACACTTTTTAATGTGATTTTCTTAAGTATATGAAAACAAAGAAAAGGTAGCCACATAATATTTACAGTAGTGGCTTTAGGTTCCATTTCAATCAGTCTGTATTTGTACACAAAACTCTGATTTAAAATAAAAAAATAAAAAAAACTTGGGCTGCTATACAAAGACAATCAATAAGAGGAGCCAATTAAGAGGTTGACAACAATCATATAAAGATTACTGAATGTCTGTGGGTATTCTCAGTGTGTTTTTCCAGTGATCACAATGCAAAAATGTTTCTGCCCTTAATACCACTGCTTTTGAGGGTTTAACAATAACATTACATGTTGAAGAACCAGTATGTTGACAAATTTCTTTTAATAGTGTATAGTAATGCCAATATGGAATGAACCTGTTGTACTACAAAACCATAGAAATGTTTGTATGTCTTTTTTAAGAGATTTGAACTGGGGCATTATAAGTATTGCTGGGATCTGTGTTTGTTGTGTTATGGATTTGGCTAATTTTTATGTGTGGAAAACTACATGTATTCTCTATAACGTTTTTGGGTAATTACAGACTGAGAAAACATAATTTATGCTTACCTGATAAATTTATTTCTCTTGTGGTGTATCCAGTCCACGGATCATCCATTACTTGTGGGATATTCTCCTTCCCAACAGGAAGCTGCAAGAGGATCACCCACAGCAGAGCTGTCTATATAGCTCCTCCCCTAACTGCCACTACCAGTCATTCGACCGAAGACAAGCAAGAGAAAGGAGAAACTATAGGGTGCAGTGGTGACTGTAGTTTAAAAATAAAAAACACCTGCCTTAAAATGACAGGGCAGGCCGTGGACTGAATACACCACAAGAGAAATAAATTTATCAGGTAAGCATAAATTATGTTTTCTCTTGTAAGGTGTATCCAGTCCATGGATCATCCATTACTTGTGGGATACCAATACCAAAGCTATAGGACACGGATGAAGGGAGGGACAAGGCAGGCGCTTAAACGGAAGGCACCACTGCCTGCAAGACCTTTCTCCCAAAAATAGCCTCTGAAGAAGCAAAAGTATCAAATTTATAGAACTTTGAAAAAGTATGAAGTGAAGACCAGGTCGCCGCCTTACAAATCTGTTCAACAGAAGTCTCATTTTAAAAAGCCCATGTGGAAGCTACCGCTCTAGTAGAATGAGCTGTAATCCTTTTAGGAGGCTGCTGGCCAGCAGTCTCATAAGCTAAGCGTATTATACTCCTTAGCCAAAAAGAAAGAGAGGTTGCCGAAGCCTTTTGGCCTCTCCTCTGTCCAGAGTAGACAACAAACAATGCCGATGTTTGACTAAAATCTTTAGTAGCTTGTAAATAAAACTTTAAAGCACGAACCACGTCAAGATTGTGTAAAAGGCGTTCCTGCTTTGAAGAAGGATTAGGACACAGTGACGGTACAACAATCTCCTGATTGATATTTTTATTAGATACCACCTTAGGTAAAAAACCAGGTTTGGTACGTAACACTACCTTATCTGCATGAAAAATGAGATAAGGGGAATCACATTGTAAAGCAGATAACTCCGAAACTCTTTGAGCCGAGGAGATAGCTACTAAAAACAGAACCTTCCAGGATAAGAGCTTAATATCTATGGAATGCAAAGGTTCAAACGGAACCCCTTGAAGAACCTTAAGAACTAAATTTAAACTCCAAGGCGGAGCAACAGGTTTAAACACAGGCTTGATTATGACTAAAGCCTGACAAAACGCCTGCACGTCTGGAACCTCAGCCAGACGTTTGTGCAAAAGAATAGACAGAGCAGAAATCTGTCCTTTTAAGGAACTAGCTGACAAACCCTTCTCCTATCCTTCTTGGAGAAAAGATAATGTCCTAGGAATCCTGACTTTACTCCATGCGTAACCCTTGGATTCACACCAATGAAGATATTTACACCATATCTTATGATAGATTTTCCTGGTGACAGGCTTTCGCGCCTGTATTAAGGTATCAATGACCGACTCGGAGAAACCATGCTTTGATAAAATCAAGCGTTCAATCTCCAAGCAGTCAGCCGCAGAGAAATTAGATTTGGATGGTTGAAAGGACCCTGAAGTAGAAGGTCCTGCCTCAGAGGCAGAGTCCATGGTGGAAAGGATGACATGTCCACCAGATCTGCATACCAAGTCCTGCGTGGCCACGCAGGTGCTATCAAAATTACCGATGCTCTCTCCTGTTTGATCTTGGCAATCAGATGAGGGAGCAGAGGAAACGGTGGAAACACATAAGCCAGGTTGAAGGACCAAGGCGCTGCTAGAGCATCTATCAGCGCTGCCTTGGGATCCCTGGACCTGGATCCGTAACAAGGAAGCTTGGTGCTCTGGCGAGACGCCATGAGATCCAGTTCTGGTTTGCCCCAACGTTGAATCAACTGTGCAAACACCTCCGGATGGAGCTCCCACTCCCCCGGATGAAAAGTCTGACGACTTAGAAAATCTGCCTCCCAGTTCTCTACTCCTGGGATATGGATATCTGATAGATGGCAAGAGTGAATCTCTGCCCATTGAATTATCTTTGAATATCGCTCATCGTTCCAGAATGTTTATTGGAAGGAGTGCCTCCTCCTCAGTCCATGACCCCTGAGCCTTCAGAGAGTTCCAGACTGCACCCCAGCCCAAAAAGCTGGCATCTGTTACTATTGTCTAATCTGGCCTGCGGAAGGTCATACCTTTGGACAGATGGACCCGAGATAGCCACCAGAGAAGAGAATCCCTGGTCTCTTGATCCAGATTTAGTAGAGGGGACAAATCTGTGTAATCCCCATTCCACTGACTGAGCATGCAGAGTTGCAGCGGTCTGAGATGTAGGCGGGCAAACGGAACTATGTCCATTGCCGCTACCATTAAGCCGATTACTTCCATACACTGAGCCAACGAAGGGCGAGAAATATAATAAAGAACACGGCAGGAATTTAGAAGTTTTGACAACCTGTCCTCTGTCAGGTAAATCCTCATTTCTACAGAATCTATCAGAGTTCCCAGGAAGGAAACTCTTGTGAGAGGGGATAGAGAACTCTTCTTTTTGTTCACTTTCCCCCCATGAGACCTCAGAAATGCCAGAACAATGTCCGTATGGGACATGGCAAATTGGAAATTCGACGCCTGTGTCAGAATGTCGTCTAAGTAAGGGGCTACTGCTATGCCCCGCGGCCTTAGGACCGCCGGAAGTGACCCCAGAACCTTTGTAAAGATTCTTGGTGCCGTAGCTAACCCAAAGGGAAGAGCCACAAACTGGTAATGCCTGTCTAGGAAGGCGAACCTGAGAAACCGATGATGATCTTTGTGTATCGGAATGTGAAGATAAGCATCCTTTAAGTCCACGGTAGTCATGTATTGACCCTCCTGGATCATAGGTAGGATGGTTCGAATAGTCTCCATCTTGAAAGATGGGACCCTGAGAAATTTGTTTAGGATCTTGAGCTCTAAGATTGGTCTGAAGGTTCCCTCTTTCTTGGGAACCACAAAGAGATTTGAATAGAAGCCATGCCCCTGTTCCTCCTTTGGAACTGGGTGGATCACTCCCATAACTAGGAGGTCTTGAACACAATGTAAGAATGCCTCTCTTTATCTGGTCTGCAGATAATTGTGAGAGGTGAAATCTTCCTTTTGGGGAAGAAGCTTTGAAGCCCAGAAGATATCCCTGGGACACAATTTCCAACGCCCAGGGATCCTGGACATCTCTTGCCCAGACCTAGGCGAAGAGAGAAAGTCTGCCCCCTACTAGATCCATTACCGGATCGGGGGCTGATCTTTCATGCTGTCTTAGAGGCAGCAGCAGGCTTCTTGGCCTGCTTACCTTTGTTCCAGGCCTGGTTAGGTCTCCAGACCGGCTTGGACTGGGCAAAATTTCCCTCTTGTTTTGCATTAGAGGGAGTTGATGCCACGCTTGTCTTAAAGTTTCGAAAGGCACGAAAATTAGTTTGTTTGGTCCTTAATTTATTAGACCTATCCTGAGAAAGGGCATGACCTTTTCCTCCAGTAATATCAGAAATTATCTCCTTCCGTCCAGGCCTGAATAGGGTCTGCCCCTTGAAGGGAATGCTGAGAAGCTTAGATTTTGAAGTAACGTCAGCTGACCAGGATTTAAGCCATAGCGCCCTACGCGCTTGTATAGCAAAACCTGAGTTCTTAGCCGTTTGGTTAAATGAACAACGGCGTCAGAAACAAATGAATTGGCTAGCTTAAGCGCTTTAAGCTTGTCAAGTATATCATCCAATGGAGTTTCTACCTGTAAAGCCTCTTACAGAGACTCAAACCAGAAGGCCGCAGCAGCAGTGACCGGGGCAATGCATGCAAGAGGCTGGAGAATAAAACCTTGTTGAATAAACATTTTCTTAAGGTAACCCTCTAACTTTTTATCCATTGGATCTAGGAAAGCACAACTGTCCTCGACGGGAATAGTTGTACGCTTAGCTAGGGTAGAAACTGCTCCCTCCACCTTAGGGACTGTTTGCCATAAGTCCCGTGTAGCGGCATCTATTGGAAACATTTTCTTAAAAATAGGAGGGGGAGAGAACGGTACACCTGGTCTATCCCATTCCTTAGTAATAATTTCTGAAAACCTTTTAGGTATTGGAAAAACATCAGTGTAAACAGGCACTGCATAGTATTTATCCAATCTACACAATTTCTCTGGCACTATAATGGTGTCACAGTCATCCAGAGTAGCTAAAACCTCCCTGAGCAACACGCGGAGGTGTTCAAGCTTAAATTTAAATGTAGACATATCAGAATCAGGTTGAAGCATGTTTCCTGAGTCAGAAAAATCACCCACAGAAAGAAGCTCTCCTGCCTCAGCTTCTGCATATTGTGAGGGGATATCAGACATAGCTGTTAAAGCGTCAGAGAGCTCTGTATTTTTTGTAACCCTGATAGTTTGGACAATACCGCTGTAAGGGTATGATCCATAACTGCAGCCATGTCTTGTAAAGTAAACGCCATGGGCGCTCTAGTTGTACTTGGCGCCACTTGAGCGGGAGTCCCTTGAGCGGGAGTCAAAGGTTCTGACACGTGGGGCGAGTTAGTCGGCATAACTTCCCCCTTGTCAATTTCCTCTGGTGATAAATCTTTTAAAGACAGAATATGATCTTTATAACTTAAAGTAAAATCAGTACATTTGATACACATTCTAAGAGGGGGTTCCACAATGGCTTCTAAACATAATGAACAAGGAGTTTCCTCTATGTCAGACATGTTTAAACAGACTAGCAATGAGACCAGCAAGCTTGGAAAACACTTTGATAAATGTAAACAAGCAAAAAATAAAAACGGTACTGTGCCTTTAAGAGAAACAAATTTTGTCAGAAATTGAAAAACAGTGATAAAAAACAGTAAATCTTACGAAATTTTTACAGTGTGTATAATAGACTAACAGAGCATTGCACCCACAGCTCTGTTGTGGCCCTACCTGCCCATACAATGACTTTTGAAGGCACAAAAACCCTTTGTAGAGGTCCTAAGTGTTCAGGGGACTCCTTCAGGGAAGCTGGAAGTCTCAAGCTGCAAAAACTACTGCACGATTTAGGCCTGAAATTAGGCCCCTCCCAACCTGTACTCACAGTGAGAGGGCCATAAAAAACTATCCCTAGGCAAAATCTAGCCAGCCATGTGGAAAAAACTGGGCCCCAATAAAGTTTTATCACCAATATGTAGAAAAAATGTTTAAACACTTCCAGCAAAAGTTATCTTATTTTCAGTAATGTGAGAAAGTAATAAGAATATTACCTTTTACAGCAAGCATTATACTAGTCGTTATTAAATCACTGTAATCAGGCTTACCTTACATAAATCCGGTATTAACAGCATTTTCTAGCATATTCATTTCTCTAGAAAAATTTAAACTGCACATACCTCATAGCAGGAGACCCTGCACGCCATTCCCCCAGCTGAAGTTACCTCATCTCTTCAGTTATGTGTGAGAACAGCAATGGATCTTAGTTACAACCTGCTAAGATCATCAAAAACCACAGGCAGACTCTTCTTCAACTTTCTGCCTGAGGCTAAAACAGTACAACTCCGGTACCATTTGAAAATAACAAACTTTTGATTGAAGATAAACTAAATAAACACCACATCTCTCTAGCTACTTCCTTTTTTGTCGAGAGCTGCAAGAGAATGACTGGTAGTGGCAGTTAGGGAAGGAGCTATATAGACAGCTCTGCTGTGGGTGATCCTCTTGCAGCTTCCTGTTGGGAAGGAGAATATCCCACAAGTAATGGATGATCCGTGGACTGGATACACCTTACAAGAGAAAATATGTTCGATATTGCTATGTTCTAATTGCTATATCCATATGAAAACCTACAATGAACGATCTGGAGGTCTTGGTAAACCTCATATCTATAAATACTTCCAATCTCTAGAAAAAAGCTTCTCCCCATAACTGTAAAGCTTCAATGGCTTAACAAGCACATTTCAGGTTTGATTATGTTCACTTTTTTATGTGCTAAAAAACATAATAAGAAGGCTAGTATCACCAGACTTCAAGCACTGTTTTACAGAATGCCCAGTGACAGAGCATTCTATATAAAGATCCTAGTCTACATGGGCGGAGCCATGATTGTCAGGTTACATCTGTGTTTCACAACCTTTTGTATTTGTATCCCTAGGGTTACCTAGAGCTTTAGTATTGGGTTGCTCATTCAGCTCTCTTTCAGTGCAAAAAGAATATGTCCAAAAAAGTGAATTGGAGACTAAATCCCAACTCCAAATGTGCATAAGTGATCCTAGGGATTACTTCTCAGTGGAAATTAATGCTGCAGTCGAACTCCAAGGGTTAACCTCAAATAAAACAGATCAATGCTGCCAATGGTGAAGCCCTGTGAGACTACAGGGTTAATGTACATGTAAGTTGTATACTCACATACTGCAGAGCTTCACATCAAGCTCTAGCTATCAAACAATGGGAGACTCCAGCAGGAGCAGAGAGAAGTGAACTCAGATGAATGTTAAAACAATTTATAAAAACGTGTTAACATCACAGGGGTTTACAGAGAACAACCACAGCTAGAACATCCATATATTACACAGACTGTGGGGCCCATTTATCAAGCTCTGGATGGAGCTTGAGGGCCTGTGTTGGCTCGCCAGAAACATCAGTTATGAAACAGCGGTCTAAAGACCACTGCTCTATAACCTGTCCGCCTGCTCTGAGAAGGCGGAAAGACATCGCTACAATTCAACCCGATCGAGAACGATCGGGTTGATTGACACCCCCTGCTGGCGGACGATTGGCCGTGAATCTGCAGGGGGCGGCACTGCACCAGCAGAACACAAGAGCTGCTGGTGCAATGCTGAATACGGAGAGCGTATTGCTCTCCGCATTCAGCAAGGTCTGTCAGACCTGATCCGCACTGTTGGATCAGGTCCGACAGACCTTTGTTAAATAGGCCCCTGTATATTGTAAACAATGTCTATGATTACGGCTTGCAGTTCAGAAGGTTGGTCTCCACCCACAACATGACATCACACGCTCAAATCCAACAATTGTTTCACCAAATAATCGCTTGGCTTTCTCAAGGAACTTATCATCCAACATCACTGCCTGACCTCATAAATACTCATGGCTGAATGGGCACAAATTCCCCCAGACACACTTCAAAATCTTCTGTAAAGCCTTCCCAGAAGAGGGGTGGCTGTTACTGCAGCAAAGTGGGAACTCCATATTAATGCCCATGGTTTTGAAATAGAATATTCAACAAGTTCAAATAGTTGTGATGGTCAGGTGTCCACATACGTTTGGCAATATAATGTATCACAGAAATCAGTGTAAATTGTGCTACCCGATATTGCTTGCACGCAAACATTTGTGCTCCACTAGTAAACTGGCCCAATATCTTTAAAAATCTTTGTTCCTTTATCTAGTGAGGCAAATTACACAAAATGGATATGTATGCTTTAATTTTAGACTTCACAGTAAACTGCAGGGAAGCTGGATAGGGTGTTTAATAGGAGGTCAATAAATATTTGTGTTTCTTTTTTATGTTTCTGAGTTGTTTTTTTACGTTTGTTTATTAATTTCCCCTACTTAATAAGAAATTGATTTAATTGTGCTTTCTCCATACAGAACAAACTGCAAAGTTACATTATTTGTATTTATTTTTTTATATTAATTTTTAATTTTTTATTGAGGTTGTGCGATACAATACAACTTATATGAAATAACATATCATAAAAAAAACTAAAAATGGTACATTACAATTTGACAACTTCCATGTGGAAAAATAAAATTCACATTATAAATAATACTATGCAGAAGACTGGAACCTCTTTTTCTTTTTAACATAGTCTAAACAGAATGTGTTTCCTCACTTGACACTGAAGGAAACTCTTGTACCTCTTAAAACTTGCAACAAACTCTAAGAGAGGAAATTGAGTAATTTGAACGGTCACTTTTAGACCTATAAACTTAAATTAGATTAGCAATTAACATTTTAAGTGATAACAATGAAAGTAATATTCCTATATGGAAATAATATGATGAGATATGAAGGTATGTTATGTTAGATTCCAAAGCAAAGCGAGGAAGGGGAAATAAGGTCAAAATTATATTGTACTGCAAGAGTTACTTGTAAGAAAAGTAGTTAAGGTGCGGTATAGTCAAGATAAACCACATATTTAACCCTTCTAAGTTAGGAACTGTTTTATGGGGGGGGTGGTAGTTTGAATATGGTAAGCAAAATGTATCCATTATGTTCCATATAATGACATCTGTATATATGATGAGTACCATGAGAGCACCCACAGGGAGCACGCTTTATGTAAGCGCAGTAACTCTTCTCAAAGCTCCCAAATAGAGATCAGGGCCTGCACAATGTAAATATAATGAGGAAGAGGATCTTGCTGCCACGGCCGCCGGCAACCCGACCTCTATTTGTTAAAAGGAGATTATTGGTGCTAGCCCAAATGTGTACCCAAGGAATAAAAAGAAACATTAAACTTTTACAGCAAGCTTAGAGGCATATGGAACTTTTCAAAATATAAAAATAGCAGGGTATTCATAAATATACAGGTAGCCCTCAGTTTACGCCGGGGTTAGGTTCCAGAAGGAATGGTTGTAAATCGAAACCGTTGTAAATTGAAACCCAGTTTAAAATGTAAGTCAATGGGAAGTGAGGGTGATAGGTTCCAGGCCCCTCTCAAAGTTGTCATAAGTAACACCTAATACATTATTTTTAAAGCTTTGAAATGAAGACTTTAAATGCTAAACAGCATTATAAACCTAATAAAATAATCACACAACACAGAATATATAATTAAACTAAGTTAAATGAACAAAAACATTTCCTAAACAGCATTATAAACCTAATAAAATAATCACACAACACAGACTTAACTTGAATTTTTCTGCAAACAGTTTTTTCTATGCATTCCAATCTGGACTGATTTATAGACAGGAAGATATTGTTCTTTTGAAATCTGCTTGATAGCTCAGGTCTGGTTAAACTGATTAATTTCAGCTTGCTTGGTTTTGCTGCAACACAAGCGGACAGCTCCACCTACTGGTTATTTTAATAAATGCACTGCTTCTCAATAGCAGTCACATGACTGGAAAAAAAGGTTGTTATTCTGAAACGGTGTAAATTGAACCGTTGTAAAACGAGGGCCACCTGTACACCTATATGGAGACATCAGACAGATACCACATACAAGAAAATAAAAGTTACTACATAGATCCATATGTGGGGTGGCTATCCTAATGAACCGTAGGCCTAGATAGAGGCATATAGAAAAATAAGTAGCCACTCTTTAAAACTAATAGGGACACTATCAGCTAGATTACGAGTCTTGCGTTAGCCTTAAAAAGCAGCGTTGAGGGGTCCCAACGCTGCTTTTTAACGCCCACTGGTATTACAAGTCAGACAGGAAAGGGTCTACCGCTCACATTTTTCCGCAATTTTAGCATACCGCAAATCCCCTTACGTCAATTGCGTATCCTATCTTTTAAATGGGATTTGCCTAACGCCGTTATTACGATCGCCTGAAAAAGTGAGCGGTAGGCCCTCTACTGTCAAGACTCCTACCGCATTTAAAAGTCAGAAGTTAAGAGTTTTATGGGCTAACGCCGGAACATAAAGCTATTAAACTAAAGTGATAAAAAGTACACTAACACCCATAAACTACCTATTAACACCTAAACCGAGGTCCCCCCCCCCCCACATTGGAAACACTTAACTAAAATGTTTAATCCCTAATCTGCCAACCGGACATCGCTGCCACTTTAATAAATGTATTAACCCCTAAACCGCCGCACTCCCGCCTCGCAAACACTAGTTAAATTTTATTAACCCCTAATCTGCCGTCCCTAACATCGCCAACACCTACCTACATTTATTAACCCCTAATCTGTCGCCCACAACGTCACCGCTACTATATTAAATTTATTAACCCCTAAACCAAAGTCTAACCCTAAGTCTAACCCCCCCTAACTTAAATATAATTTAAATATATATAAATAAATTGACTACAATCAAATAAATTAATCCTATTTAAAACTAAATACTTAAAGATAAAATAAACCCTAAGCTAGCTACAATATAACTAATAGTTACATAGTAGCTAACTTAGGATTTTTTTTTTATTTTACAGCTAAGTTTGTATTTATTTTAACTAGGTAGAATAGTTACTAAATAGTTATTAACTATTTAATAACTTCCTAGTTAAAATAAATACAAATTGACCTGTAAAATAAATCTTAACCTAAATTACAATTACACCTAACACCACACTATCATTAAATTAATTAAATTCAAAGCAAGTCCTGTAAGACAAAAGAGAAGAGGCGCTCTTTGTTCAGCAAGTTCACAAACACTATACAATTTGAGCAGTGGAGGTCAGGTACTCACAAGGAACATTGCACATCCAGTGCAATAACGAACAGGCCGAAGCTTCAAAGCCGCTCGGCTGACTCTTCAAGGCTATGACAGCTGAGATCCCAAAACGAGACTCCACTTCCAAAAACGGTTTCCAATGAGGGACGCCAACAGGAACAATCCTGAGTGAAATTCACCCAATGAAGTAGACCCAACCAGGCGGGTCTCACCGAGTGTAGGTGTAAAATGTAAAAAGTCCAGAGCAAGGCTTTAAAAGATACAATTCCCTTTATTAAAACATATAAAAGTGTTGCTTAGCAACGCGTTTCTCGGCTACGTGCCGTTTCATCAGGCTATATTTTTGCTCTAAAGTCTTACTCTATTTGAACCACTCTATGGCCAATCATGAACTAAGGATTTTTACACACCTCCTATCATAGCGTATACATTGGTTAATTGAGCCAAATGCGGGCGTCCTATCATATCGTACAGAAATCACACACCTTCTCTAATCGTAAGTTTTACGCTTGCAAGATGGAAAATAATACATATATATATATTTTATATTTTATCTGTGCAATGTCAGCCATACTCTACCACAAGTTAATACGCTAAAGAGCTGAAATTTAAAGATATTAATATGTACATAAAAAATATATACATAGAAACCGGTGTAAATTTGTAGTACTCATCACATTATAAAAAAGATAATAATAAACTGACATTATAAACAAGCTTTCCAAACAAAATTGATATACTAAACTATTATAACCATCTCGCTTGCCTGTTTAGTGACAATTCATATGTAATAGGGTTCAAAATTCAGTTAAATAAAATTCATACAGTTAAAAATTCGGAGTACATACAAAGGGAATTTCATTGGCTATATTACGCTATGAAACAATTTTGATATTTAAATTTTGCGTTCACAAATACTCTATATGTCCTTCAATGCTAATACAAATATAAATGATTTTGTAAACTACATTGAAATGAAAACAAATTTGATGTTTAAAAAAAATCCCACTGATAAATCTGTATGCCATTACATAATATGCTTCTTATTTAATCCTAGTAGCGTAACAAGATATAGGGGAAATATCTTGTCACGGTGGCCTCTGTCCTTACCACAATGCACCTTATTAGTGACATAAACTCCTATTAAGTAAATCAATACCAAAGAGAGATTTATGTGAAAAGATCTGTACTAGTATGAAATAATGAAAATAATAAAAATAATAAATATATTAAATATGTTGTTAATAACTAACCTAATGATGCTGTATATAAAAACTGTTCACTATTGTTATGTGCTAGTGCATAAAGTGAATATTAAACATTACTAGAGTGCCTATATGCATTATAATTTGATTACTATAATAACATTAGTGAAACATATTATATGCCCAGTGAAATGTGACAACCCTAACTGTGTACATGTGTGTTAATAAAGTAATAATCGTATAACTAATAATAAAAAGGATTTTAAAAATAATATATATATATATATATGCTCAATAAAGGTTTGATACCCCCATTGAGCATATATATGCTCGATAATGTATTAATAAATACTAGTGTAGGAGTGGCATATGTTAATATACCACATGAGTGATAGAATAGATTCAATAATTCATAGTGATGTGTGTACCTAATAAATGTGACCAATATGGCCTATAAGAACCCAAACTATAAATGCACCAGATAATAAATAATGAATATACAAATAAGGTAAAATTATAATTAGTTTTACCCATAGGTTAATGTAAATGGGGAACGATATAGGTGAATTACCCAGCCTCCCTACAAAAAAAATCGACCTTAGAATAGACCACTATAACTGTAAAAGTGTGAGGTACCCTAATAGAAAATCTGTGAGGGTAATGTGTGAATAAACCAAAGGCTATATAATGGTAACCTATGGTAAAAATAAATAGTAAAAAGTGAAAATCGATGTACTAAGATGTATATTAATTGAAAAGGATTTATCCTAAATCGTTAGCTTACTACAGGGAGTGCAGAATTATTAGGCAAATGAGTATTTTGACCACATCATCCTCTTTATGCATGTTGTCTTACTCCAAGCTGTATAGGCTCGAAAGCCTACTACCAATTAAGCATATTAGGTGATGTGCATCTCTGTAATGAGAAGGGGTGTGGTCTAATGACATCAACACCCTATATCAGGTGTGCATAATTATTAGGCAACTTCCTTTCCTTTGGCAAAATGGGTCAAAAGAAGGACTTGACAGGCTCAGAAAAGTCAAAAATAGTGAGATATCTTGCAGAGGGATGCAGCACTCTTAAAATTGCAAAGCTTCTGAAGCGTGATCATTGAACAATCAAGCGTTTCATTCAAAATAGTCAACAGGGTCGCAAGAAGCGTGTGGAAAAACCAAGGCGCAAAATAACTGCCCATGAACTGAGAAAAGTCAAGCGTGCAGCTGCCAAGATGCCACTTGCCACCAGTTTGGCCATATTTCAGAGCTGCAACATCACTGGAGTGCCCAAAAGCACAAGGTGTGCAATACTCAGAGACATGGCCAAGGTAAGAAAGGCTGAAAGACGACCACCACTGAACAAGACACACAAGCTGAAACGTCAAGACTGGGCCAAGAAATATCTCAAGACTGATTTTTCTAAGGTTTTATGGACTGATGAAATGAGAGTGAGTCTTGATGGGCCAGATGGATGGGCCCGTGGCTGGATTGGTAAAGGGCAGAGAGCTCCAATCCGACTCAGACGCCAGCAAGGTGGAGATGGAGTACTGGTTTGGGCTGGTATCATCAAAGATGAGCTTGTGGGGCCTTTTCGGGTTGAGGATGGAGTCAAGCTCAACTCCCAGTCCTACTGCCAGTTTCTGGAAGACACCTTCTTCAAGCAGTGGTACAGGAAGAAGTCTGCATCCTTCAAGAAAAACATGATTTTCATGCAGGACAATGCTCCATCACACGCGTCCAAGTACTCCACAGCGTGGCTGGCAAGAAAGGGTATAAAAGAAGAAAATCTAATGACATGGCCTCCTTGTTCACCTGATCTGAACCCCATTGAGAACCTGTGGTCCATCATCAAATGTGAGATTTACAAGGAGGGAAAACAGTACACCTCTCTGAACAGTGTCTGGGAGGCTGTGGTTGCTGCTGCACGCAATGTTGATGGTGAACAGATCAAAACACTGACAGAATCCATGGATGGCAGGCTTTTGAGTGTCCTTGCAAATAAAGGTGGCTATATTGGTCACTGATTTGTTTTGTTTTTGAATGTCAGAAATGTATATTTGTGAATGTTGAGATGTTATATTGGTTTCACTGGTAAAAATAAATAATTGAAATGGGTATATATTTGTTTTTTGTTAAGTTGCCTAATAATTATGCACAGTAATAGTCACCTGCACACACAGATATCCCCCTAAAATAGCTATAACTAAAAACAAACTAAAAACTACTTCCAAAACTATTCAGCTTTGATATTAATGAGTTTTTTGGGTTCATTGAGAACATAGTTGTTGTTCAATAATAAAATTAATCCTCAAAAATACAACTTGCCTAATAATTCTGCACTCCCTGTATAAAATAAAAAAACAGAATTTATGCTTACCTGATAAATTACTTTCTCCAACGGTGTGTCCGGTCCACAGCGTCATCCATTACTTGTGGGATATTCTCCTCCCCTACAGGGAAAGGCAAGGAGAGCACACAGCAGAGCTGTCCATATAGCTCCCCCTCTAGCTCCGCCCCCCAGTCATTCGACCGACGGTTAGGAGAAAAAGGAGAAACTATAGGGTGCCGTGGTGACTGTAGTGTATGAAGACAAAAAAATTTTCAACCTGATTAGGAAAACCAGGGCGGGCCGTGGACCGGACACACCGTTGGAGAAAGTAATTTATCAGGTAAGCATAAATTCTGTTTTCTCCAACATTGGTGTGTCCGGTCCACGGCGTCATCCATTACATGTGGGAACCAATACCAAAGCTTTAGGACACTGATGAAGGGAGGGAGCAAATCAGGTTACCTAAATGGAAGGCACCACGGCTTGCAAAACCTTTCTCCCAAAAATAGCCTCCGAAGAAGTATAAGTATCAAATTTGTAGAATTTGGCAAAAGTGTGCAGAGAATACCAAGTCACTGCCTTACATATCTGATCAACAGAAGCCTCGTTCTTGTAGGCCCATGTGGAAGCCACAGCCCTAGTAGAGTGAGCTGTGATTCGGTCAGGAGGCTGTCGTCCGGCAGTCTCATAGGCCAATCAGATAATGCTTTTTAGCCAGAAAGAGAGAGAGGTAGCAGTAGCTTTTTGATCTCTCCTCTTACCAGAGTAAACAACAAACAAAGATGAGGTTTGTTTAAAATCTTTTGTTGCTTCTAAATAGAACTTTAAAGCACGAACAACATCTAAATTGTGTAATAAACGTTCCTTCTTTGAAACTGGTTTCGGACACAGAGAAGGAACAACTATTTCCTGGTTAATATTCTTGTTGGAAACAACTTTTGGAAGAAAACCAGGCTTAGTACGCAAAACAACCTTATCTGAATGGAAAACCAGATAGGGTGGATTACACTGCAAAGCAGATAATTCAGAAACTCTTCTAGCAGAAGAAATAGCACCCAAAAACAGTACTTTCCAAGATAATAACTTAATATTTATGGAATGTAAAGGTTCAAACGGAACCCCTTGAAGAACTGAAAGAACTAAATTTAGACTCCAAGGAGGAGTCATGGTACTGTAAACAGGCTTGATTCTAACCAAAGCCTGAACAAATGCTTGTACATCTGGCACAGCTGCCAGTCGTTTGTGTAACAAGACAGATAAAGCAGAAATCTGTCCCTTTAGAGAACTAGCGGACAACCCTTTATCCAAACCTTCTTGGAGAAAGGAGAGAATCCTTGGAATTTTTATTTTACTCCAGGAGAATCCCTTGGATTCACACCAACAGATATATTTACGCCATATTTTATGGTAAATCTTTCTAGTCACAGGTTTTCTGGCTTGGACCAGAGTATCTATCACAGAATTCGAAAACCCACGTTTGGATAAAATCAAGCGTTCAATTTCCAAGCAGACAGCTGCAGAGAAACTAGATTTGGATGTTCGAATGGACCTTGTACTAGAAGATCCTGTCTCAAAGGTAGCTTCCATGGTGGAGCCGATGACATATTCACCAGGTCTGCATACCAAGTCCTTCGTGGCCACGCAGGAGCTATCAGAATCACTGAGGCCTTTTCCTGTTTGATCCTGGCTATGAGCCTGGGAAGGAGAGGAAACGGTGGAAACACATACGCTAGGTTGAACGACCAAGGCGACACTAATGCATCCACTAGAATCGCCTTGGGATCCCTGGATCTGGACCCGTAACAAGAAATCTTGAAATTCTGACGGGACGCCATTAGATCCATGTCTGGAATGCCCCATAATTGGGTTAACTGAGCAAAGACCTCCGGGTGGAGTTCCCACTCCCCCGGATGGAAAGTCTGACGACTCAAATAGTCCGCCTCCCAGTTGTCTACTCCTGGGATGTGAATAGCAGATAGATGGCAGGAGTGATTCTCTGCCCATTGGATGATCTTGGTTACTTCCTTCATCGCTAGGGAACTCTTTGTTCCCCCTGATGATTGATGTACGCAACAGTCGTTATGTTGTCCGACTGAAAACTTATGAACCTGGCTTTCGCTAGCTGAGGTCAAGCCAGGAGCGCATTGAATATTGCTCTTAGTTCCAAAATGTTTATCGGGAGAAGTGACTCTTCCCGAGACCATAGGCCCTGAGCTTTCAGGGAGTCCCAGACCGCGCCCCACCCCAAGAGGCTGGCGTCGGTCGTGACAATGACCCACTCCGGTCTGCGGAAACTCATTCCCTGAGACAGGTGATCCTGGGTCAACCACCAGAGAAGTGAGTCCCTGGTTACCTGGTCTACTTGAATTTGGGGAGACAAGTATGTATAGTACCCATTCCACTGATTGAGCATGCACAGCTGTAATGGTCTTAGATGAATTCGAGCAAAAGGAACCACGTCCATTGCTGCGACCATTAGTCCTATTACTTCCATGCACCGAGCTATGGAGGGTTGAGGAATAGAATGAAGAACTCGACAAGCGTTTAGAAGCTTTAACTTTCTGACTTCTGTCAGGAAGATCTTCATTTCCATAGAATCTATTATTGTTCCCAGAAACGGAACCCTTGTGGACGGTGACAGTGAACTCATTTCTATGTTCACCTTCCACCCGTGAGATCTGAGAAAAGCCAACACAATGTCTGTGTGGGCCCTCGCTTTGGAAAGAGACGACGCTTGGATTAGGATGTCGTCTAGATAAGGTGCTACAGCGATGCCCCTCGGCCTTAGGACCGCTAGAAGGGACCCTAGCACCTTTGAGAAAATTCTGGGAGCGGTGGCTAAACCGAATGGAAGAGCCACGTGAAGGATGGAACTCTGAGGAAATTGTTTAATATCTTTAAATCCAGGATTGGCCTGAAAGTTCCCTCTTTTTTGGGAACCACAAACAGGTTTGAGTAAAAACCTAGACCTTGTTCCCCGGAGGGGACTGGGTTTATCACTCCCATCTTTGATAGGTCTCTTACACAATGTAAGAATGCCTGTTTCTTTATCTGGTCTGAAGATAAGTGAGACAGGTGGAATCTTCCCTTTGTAGGAAGTCCCTTGAACTCTAGCAGGTATCCCTTGGAGACTATCTCTAGTACCCAGGGATCCGGAACATCTCTTGCCCAAGCCTGAGCGAAGAGAGATAGTCTGCCCCCTACCAGATCCGGTCCCGGATCGGGGGCTACCCCTTCATGCTGTCTTCGTAGCAGCAGCAGGTTTCTTGGTCTGTTTACCCTTGTTCCAGCCTTGCATGGGCTTCCAAGCGGGTTTGGGCTGGGCCGCGTTACCTTCTTGTCTAGCGGCAGTGGAGTTATTAGCCGGTCCGTTCATGAAATTGTGAAAGGAACGAAAATTAGACTTGTTCTTAGCCTTAAAAGGCCTATCCTGTGGGAGGGCATGGCCCTTACCCCCAGTGATGTCTGAAATAATTTCCTTCAATTCCGGCCCAAAAAGGGTCTTACCCTTGAAAGGAATATTAAGTAACTTAGTCTTGGACGACACATCTGCCGACCAGGATTTTAGCCAAAGCGCCCTCCGCGCTACTATAGCAAAACCTGAGTTTTTCGCCGCCAATTTCGTTATTTGAAAAGCGGCATCCAATATAAAGGAATTAGCTAACTTTAATGCGTGAATTCTGTCCATGACTTCTTCATAGGAAGTCTCTTTGTGGAGCGACCTTTCTAGTTCCTCGAACCAAAAGGACGTCGCTGAAGTGACAGTAATAACACACGTAGCTGGTTGAAGGATGAACCCTTGTTGAACAAAAATCTTTTTAAGCAATCCTTCCAATTTTTATGCATAGGATCTTTGAAAGCGCAGCTGTCCTCTATAGGAATAGTTGTGCGCTTCGCTAGTGTTGAAACAGCTCCCTCAACCTTCGGGACCGTCTGCCATGCGTCCCTTCTAGGGTCTACTATGGGAAACATTTTCTTAAATATAGGAGGTGGGGCAAAGGGTACACCTGGCTTCTCCCACTCCTTATCCACTATGCTCGCTACCCTCTTGGGTATTGGAAAAGCGTCTTCGTGCACTGGGACCTCTAAAAATTTGTCCAATTTGCACAACTTCTCTGGTACTACTACAGAATCACAGTCATCCAGAGTAGCTAATACCTCCTTAAGCAAAGCGCGGAGATGTTCTAGCTTAAATTTAAATGCTACTATATCAGGTTCTGCCTGTTGAGAAATTTTTCCTGAGTCTGAAATTTCACCCTCAGACAGCCCTTCCCTCACAGCCAATTCCGATTGATGTGAGGGTAAAATAGATAAGGCATCGTCAGCGTCTGATTGTTCATCCTTTTTTTATCTGTATTTAAAACTGAACAATCACGCTTTCTCTGAAATGCTGGCAGTTTGGATAAAAGATTTGCTATAGAATTATCCACTACTGCTGTTAATTGTTGCATAGAAATAAGCACTGGCGCGCTAGGTGTCGCCTGCGCGGGCAAAGCTGGTGTAGACACAGAAGGAGAGGATGTAGAATTATCCTCACTACCTTCATTAGATAAATTATCTTGGGCAACATTATGAAATGTAACAGAGCTGTCCTTATTTTGTTTGGACACTATGGCACAATTATCACAAACACTCAAAGGGGGAACACATTTGTCTCTACACACACAGAACATAGGTTATCTGATGGCATAGACATGTTAAACAGATTTAGGCATTTAGGCAGGCAAACAATGCAATAAAAACGATTTTAAACAAAAACGTTACTGTCTCTTTAAATAATAAAATTACACACTTTATTTCTGAATGTTCAAAAAACTATGAAGGCAATATCCGATTTTTATGAAATTTGGACCCCAGTGTCTTAATGCTTAGAAAGTATTGCACAGCAAATATGGAGACTCTAGCTCTTAAAACAAGCAAACCAAAGCTAATTGTTGGATTTAACCGTTTTTATACACTACAATCCCTGCTACAGTATTGCTGCAGAATTTTACCTTCCTTAGGGGTCAATCATCCACAGAAATAAGCCTTCTGGAGTCACTTTCTGAGTCACAGGACCCTCTCACATGAAAACTGCATGCACTGCCTTGAAATCAACTGCACAGCTGAAGCACCAAAATGAGGCTTCCTCCCTCAGCACACTAGAGTGAAGGGGCCTTCCTGACTAGATTTAGGTGTCTAAAACATGCCAGATCAATAAAAAACGTTCCCAAGTGTATATGAGCTTATAAAACAGTTCAAATGCCATGATATTGTAATAAAAACCAATCGATTTTGCCCCTAACAGTGTCTACCAGCATAAAAATCAAAAAGGGGAAGCCTGTTATCTTTTTTGCTGAGGTGAAAGAAAAATGGCTTACCATTTTCCCTGAGGGGAAAAATGACTGTCATCTAGCATTAGCCTGTGTTGTTAGAAGGAGACTAGTCATACCTGAAGCAGATGAGTCTGCAAACTGTTACCCCCAACTGAAGTTCTCTGGTTTCAACAGTCCTGCGTGGTAACAGCAATGGATTCTAGTTACTTGTGCTAAAATCATATTCCTCTTAACAGAAATCTTCGTCACTTTTCTGTTGTAGAGTAAATAGTACAAGCCAGCACTATTTTAAAATAACAAACTCTTGATAGAAGATATAAAAAACTACAACTAACACCACAAACTCCTCACCATCCCCGAGGAGATGCTACTTGTTCAGAGCGGCAAGGAGAATGACTGGGGGGCGGAGCTAGAGGGGGAGCTATATGGACAGCTCTGCTGTGTGCTCTCCTTGCCTTTCCCTGTAGGGGAGGAGAATATCCCACAAGTAATGGATGACGCCGTGGACCGGACACACCAATGTTGGAGAAATATATGTGATAATACCCTAAAACAAGAATGGAATTAAATTAAATTAAATTAAAAGGCTGCTAGATCCACATTTAGATTCAATCCCATAGGATGAATAGTTTTAAGTTTGTGGAACCAGTATGTCTCCCTTTGTCTGAGTCTCATGAACCTGTTATATAAATGTGATACAGGGATTTCTTCAATAGGTGTAATTGTGTAACAGTTTGGATTACCACTATGTTTTGAATTACAATGTTTGATCACACTATGGGATTTCTTGTTTTTGAGAATACTGCAGTAGTGCTCAGACCACCTATGGCTAAGGCGTCTGATTGTACGACCTACATACTGGATCCCACATTCACAAGACAAAAGATAAATCACATAATGTGAAGCACAGGATAATTTACTTTTAATCTTATAGGTCTTCTTATTAACTTAAGAATGGAATATTGTTCTTCTGTCTTCAATATGGTCACACATGTTACAATTCCTAATATTACATTTATATGCCCCTATACATAGACCAAGAGATAATACTTGGACCACGGTAGGTAGAAACAACAATTACAGAAATAGTGGGAATCACAGACCACATTATAATCAAGGAAATACTACATAGCATAAGGCCCATTATGGCAATAATTCAACAAATGGCCCTACACATCATAATTATCACAACAGCTATAAACCTAATAGACCTGTTTGGCACAATAATCCAACCTTTAATGATACTGACAATAGAGATGAAGCATCCAAAAGAACCTACAATGATCAGTTCTCCATCCATAATGTGACCACATCCAACAGATATGATGTTTTGGATGACAATGTTAACTCTAACACGGCAAATGGAGTATCTTTTGTGCCACCTAACCAAGGTGATCACAACCAGGCGAGGGTTTCTGAGAACCCCCTTTTTTTAGAACAGAGACCGAGACAACAGTCTTAGTCACAACGAAAGATTGCCAGTTATCTAGAACCCCTCACTACACAGGCACTATCTAAAAAGGGCAAAAGGCCATACGCAGACGGGGGTGCAGAGGGCGTGGGACCACCGCCAAAAAAACAAGATTACAAAGACTGAGGAAAGGGATTTATAATTTATCAACTCATAATCTTACAGATGATGAAATAAGGGTATTAGGTAAGGGACTATCCTTCAGCCCTTCCAATTCCCATAATATCTTCAATTTGTTTGTTGATTTAAATGGATTCACTCAAAAACTGAACATGCAAAAATATTTTGCAGAACGAAAATTGAAAGATCTTAATGTACAACCTATTCTAACAGATTATATGGAGATTAGGATTATGTCTAATATTCCTGTCTATGAACCAGATACTCTTCTGGAACAGTTGAGTGAAGGCTTCATACAAACAAATTTCAGGAATAAGTCTAACTTCAACCCACAAACATCTAACAATACTTATATTGAGATATTCAAGGAGTTGGTATTAGAGGAACTAGAATTGCTTCCTAAAAATACAAAACACAAAAATGTATTCCCGAATGAATTAAGGGCCTTGGAGTCTCTAAAAAATAACACCAACCTGGTAATTCTGCAAGCTGATAAAGGAGGTGGCATCGTCCTTCTTGATCTTGGGGATTATGTAAAAGAAGCGGAAAAGATTTTACAAGACAAATCTTATTATTCCCTCCTGTTAGACGATCCCACCTCTGATTATCTTAAAATATTAACTGGTGGGGGCGGAGCAAGCCTGGGTCCTGAACGGTCGCACTTCACTTCAGCTCTGCTGAAAATGTTTATAATTTATTTTCAAATCGACCATCAGCCCATTTCAAATATGTTTTATGGATGTTACTAGTCCTCAAGAAGAGGTAGAGAGCCCTTGAGAAGTATAACACTAGTTGTGCAACGCAGAGGATAGCTGAATACTGGCCCGCTTAACGGCTGAACTACAGAGAAGCTATCTTTTTTTTTTCCCCACGTGGAGGTATAGGAACATGGCGTCTAACTGGGAAATAAGTGTGAAAGACTTGCTAAGTGCCCACTTTCAGAAATTGGAGCGTGAGTTAAGCCTGGCATTTTCATCTCTACATAGTAATCTGCCTCCCAAAAAATTTCAGCACCTCTCGCCAACACACCAGCTCTCACAGACTGTACCTAAGGAGCCCCAGATGGCCGCAAGACGACCGCTGCACTCGACACAGGCACCTAAAGTTTTTGGCTGGTCTAACATGGATGCATGCAGCTGCGCGAGTGACCTGAAACCCTCGCATATTGTTTTGGTCTGTGGAGAGGCGGCGCAAGATAGAACCCAGCAAGTCTGGCCGTGGTCTGACCACACAGAGAAAAGATGGTTGCCTAATCGCTTACCAGCTGGCAGCCCGGATCCTGGGGTTCGGGTGAGCTTCCTGACTACTGGATTGTCTACGCCGACTGAATGCGCTCACTCAGATGTCCCCAAGTCCTTTTCTGCAGGGACACAGCCTACGGCCAGTATAGACGGTCCTGCGGATCTCCAAATTTTGTCAGCCCTACCTATGGCTTCACAGAAGGAACAGTTGGGTGAGAGAGAAGTTTTTGCACAGTTAAGGCTAAGCAAAATGACGCTAGTCTTTCTTTCATGGCACCTTAGGCTGCGCATACTGGCAAATACAAGCCGGCTTCTACAGCAAACATTCCACATTGTCCCGGTAGCGGAGAAGGGAGCTATGGACGGACTATTATTCTTGGAAACTGAGCCAGTGATTCCTAGAGGCATCGGCTAAAAGGACCTGTACTATAACTTCTCACAACCATTAAGTTTTGTATGGGCTTACTGTTCTGGAGAACTGTTTTGTTAATCTTTTAAAGTGTTATATGATAGAGCGCTACTCCTGCTTGCTCACAGCTTTATAGTTATGCACTTCTATATTTTTTGACTCCTTAGTTTGTTTATCGTATATACTAATGCCCTTGTAGTGCTAACTTCTACCCTTCAGAGAGCCAGATACGTTTTCACTCATTGAGATATTAAGAGAATTTAAATCTGATAGCTTAAGCAAGTACTGCCCCATATCCTTGGCTTTAATTTTACATAAGTCTGTTTTCAATGTCGTTAGCTGCATGTTTAACGTTACTGCTCCTTTATGTTTATTATCTTAAAGACCTAGTTCATTATGTCATTTGATGTATGATTAAGTGAATTTTCTACTGTATTAGCTCTTTTAAAGTACAACTACCTGTTTGTCTCACTAACATATGCAGGGGATGCTTGTGTATCTGCTGAACAATGGTGGCATTACAATGAAGGTTATACATTATACCTGACTGCCTATTAGAACATTTGGTTTGGATAGGCGGAGGCTGCCACCTAGTAATTAACTCACTCACTTCCCATGATGGTATGTTTTACTTAACAAATGCTTCCCGCAACAGATGATCGTGTAGCCTAGTTGAAGTATCCTGAAATTTCCGTAAAAGTTTTCTTACCACCTCCTACCCCCCACCCCATATAATAAACCTCCTTTTACAGGAGGGTTTAGCATGCGGTTTTTCTTGCATGTACCGCACCATCTTTCCCTCCCTACTCTACTAGCAAAATCTTGCAGTTCATCAATATATATATAGCTTCATTTCTCCTATTAGTTATGCAAGATTGTCCAAATATAACTCTATGTGTGTAATAATAGTTATATATACCTATAGAATGTTCCGAAACATAAAGTGTGAAGATGTAGCTTGAATATTTCTAATTTGTTTCAGAAGCATATATCAGTTGACAATTTTATTCTAATTAACCATAGGTTCAAGAGAGACCATTTTTATCATGCTGTGTCCTCTAGACATCATTTTAGATGACAGGAGTCCGAAAGTGGCTTCTTTTATTAGGAGAGGAAAATACTATAAAGCAGAAAATGAGGTTTCAGTTTTGCCTGTTACATATAAATATAGAGATGTTGCTTTGGGTTTTCTCATGAAAAATCTCTGCCTGCATGTGACTATAGCATAGTTTTGAACTCCTGAGTAATGTCATAGTTTAAAAGAATGTTTCTGAGTACCTATGTAACATGTTTATTTGATGATATTTTGTCAATAACCTCAATAAAAATTCTATTTTAAAAAAAAAAAAAAAAAATATTAACTGGTCTGGTTAATTTTGCTCACCAATAAGGAATAGTTTCAAAAAAAGAAAGAGTTTTTGATTCCCCGTGAACCTAGCTGTGCCTTCTACTATAATCTCCCCAAAATCCATAAGGCTACTATAAAGGTCTGGTTTTTACTAGCTGTATTCATTCTGAAACAGTGGAATTTTTGGATTTATGTTTAACATTCAACGATACAAGTGGAATAGATAGTAACACTCATTTTAAAACTGTTGATAGTAACAGCTACCTGGACTTCTATAGCAATCACTATTAACCTTGGAAAAGAAACGTCCCTTATGGGCAATTTAAAAGGATAAGCCGTAACTGCAGTAAATTTTCCGATTATGAAAAACAAAATCTCATATTGAAATAAAGATTTATGGAGAAAAAATATCATTCAAGTATTATAGAACAAAGCTATCATCGTGCCAAAATGGAAAACAAAGAGGGATCTTTTCAACATAATCTGAAAAAAGTAGGAGATACATCAAAACCCCCTGAAGTTAGATTTATTACACAATTTAATTGTAATTATAACCTTATTAGTGATATCTTTAATAAACACTGGAGAATATTGAAGCGTGATCAAATTCAAAACGAATTGATAGGTGAGAAACCCTCAATAGTATATAAAATAGCACCGAATTTCAAAAATATTTTAGCCCCTAGTAAAATAGTAAAACATAAGAACATTACTAGAGTCAATCGAGCTGAGAATAGAACACATGGCCACCAGTCCACTATTATAAAAGGGGCATATAAATGTAATATTAGGAATTGTAAAATGTGTGACCATATTGAAGACAGAAGAACAATATTCCATTCTTATGTTAATACGAAGACCTATAAGATTAAAAGTAAATTATCCTGTGCTTCACATTATGTGGTTTATCTTTTGTCTTGTGAATGTGGGATCCAGTATGTAGGTCGTACAATCAGACGCCTTAGCCATAGGTGGTCTGAGCACTACTGCAGTATTCTCAAAAACAAGAAATCCCATAGTGTGATCAAACATTGTAATTCAAAACATAGTGGTAATCCAAACTGTTACACAATTACACCTATTGAAGAAGTCCCTGTATCACATTTATATAACAGGTTCATGAGACTCAGACAAAGGGAGACATACTGGATCCACAAACTTAAAACTATTTATCCTATGGGATTGAATCTAAATGTGGATCTAGCAGACTTTTAATTTAATTCAATTCCACTCTTGTTTTAGGGTATTATCACATATATGTTTTATTTTATAGTAAGCTAACGATTTAGGATAGTTCCTTTTCAATTAATATACATCTTAGTACACTAATTTTAATTTTTTACTATTTATTTTTTACCATAGGTTACCATTACATCGCCTTTGGTTTATTCACACATTACCTTCGCAGATTTTCTATTAGGGTACCTCACACTCTTACAGTTATAGTGGTCTATTCTAAGGTCGATTTTTTTGTAGGGAGGCTGGGTAGTTCACCTATATCGTTCCCCATTTACATTAGCCTATAGGTAAAACTAATTATAATTTTACCTTATTTGTATATTCATTATTTATTATCTGGTGCATTTATAGTTTGGGTTCTTATAGGCCATATTGGTCACATTTATTAGGTACATACATCACTATGAATTATTGAATCTATTCTATCACTCATGTGGTATATTAACATATGCCACTCCTACACTAGTATTTATTAATACATTATCGAGCATATATATGCTCGATGGGGGTATCAAACCTTTATTGAGCATATATATATATATTATTTTTAAAATCCTTTTTATTATTAGTTATACGATTATTACTTTATTAACACACATGTACACAGTTAGGGTTGTCACATTTCACTGGGCATATAATATGTTTCACTAATGTTATTATAGTAATCAAATTATAATGCATATAGGCACTCTAGCAATGTTTAATATTCACTTTATGCACTAGCACATAACAATAGTGAACAGTTTTTATATACAGCATCATTAGGTTAGTTATTAACAACATATTTAATATATTTATTATTTTTATTATTTTCATTATTTCAAATAAGTACAGATCTTTTCACATAAATCTCTCTTTGGTATTGATTTACTCAATAGGAGTTTATGTCACTAATAAGGTGCATTGTGGTAAGGACAGAGGCCACCGTGACAAGATATTTCCCCTATATCTTGTTACGCTACTAGGATTAAATAAGAAGCATATTATGTAATGGCATACAGATTTATCAGTGGGATTTTTTTAAACATCAAATTTGTTTTCATTTCAATGTAGTTTACAAAATCATTTATATTTGTATTAGCATTGAAGGACATATTGAGTATTTGTGAATGCAAAATTTAAATATCAAAATTGTTTCATAGCGTAATATAGCCAATGAAATTCCCTTTGTATGTACTCCGAATTTTTAACTTTACTCATTTTTAACTGTATGAATTTTATTTAACTGAATTTTGAACCCTATTACATATGAATTGTCACTAAACAGTCAAGCGAGATGGTTATAATAGTTTAGTATATCAATTTTGTTTGGAAAGCTTGTTTATAATGTCAATTTATTATGATCTTTTTTATAATGTGATGAGTACTACAAATTTACACCGGTTTCTATGTATATATTTTTTATGTACATATTAATATCTTTAAATTTCAGCACTTTAGCGTATTAACTTGTGGTAGAGTATGGCTGACATTGCACAGATAAAATATAAAATATATATATATTATTATTATTATTATACTTTATTTATTAAGCGCCAACATATTCCGCAGAGCTGTCCATGGATACAATTCATTTAGATAAAATACAAAACTTGTAAGATACAGGACAAAATTTACAAACAAATACAGGAAGGATTGAGGGCCCTATTCCCGTGGGAACTTATTATTTTCCATCTTGAAAGCGTAAAACTTACGATTAGAGAAGGTGTGTGATTTCTGTAAGATATGATAGGACGCCCGCATTTGGCTCAATTAACCAATGTATACGCTATGATAGGAGGTGTGTAAAAATCCTTAGTTCATGATTGGCCATAGGGTGGTTCAAATAGAGCAAGACTTTAGAGCAAAAATATAGCCTAATAAAGTGGATTGTATCTTTTAAAGCCTTGCTCTGGACTTTTTACATTTTACACCAACACTCGGTGAGACCCGCCTGGTTGGGTCTACTTCATTGGGTGAATTTCACACAGGATCGTTCCTGTTGGCGTCCCTCATTGGAAACCGTTATCGGAAGTGGAGTCTCGTTTTGGGATCTCAGCTGTCATAACCTTGAAGAGTCAGCCGAGCGGCTCTGAAGCTTCGGCCCGTTCGTTATTGCACTGGATGTGCAATGTTCCTTGTGAGTACCTGACCTCCACTGCTCAAATTGTATAGTGTTTGTGAACTTGCTGCACAAAGAGTGCCTCTTCTCTTTTGTCTTACAGGACTTGCTTTGAATATCTTCGTTTCACCGGAGAGAGCTGCTTTTGATTGTTGTCCGTTGCTGGAATTACTTTGACATTTAATTTGGGACTATCTTCACATTGTTTGCGAACTTTATCAGTCACTATTCATTAGTCATATTGTGATTATAGCAATTGTTATTTTATGTTTAATTAATTATTTTATATGGTATGCTTTTTATGGTCTTATAATTTTTATTATACATATATTAGTTTCTATCCACCCTATTAATTTAGTAGTGTATGGCTATTATCTAAGTGGCGCACCTCCTATATAGATACCTTTATTCTGAGTAATTTTGGTATCTAGTGGTTGTTTGTAAATTAAATACATTACCTACAATTAAATTAAATTAAATAAACTAAAGTACAAAACCCCCCCACTAAATTACAGAAAATAAAAAAATAATTACAATTTTTAAAAACTAATTACACCTAATCTAATCCCCCTAATAAAATAAAAAAGCCCTCCAAAATAATAAAATTCCCTACCCTATACTAAATTACAAATAGCCCTTAAAAGGGCCTTTTGCTGGGCATTGCTCCAAAGTAATCAGCTCTTTTACCTGTAAAAAAAATACAATACCCACCCCCGCAACATTAAAACCCACCACCCACACACCCAACCCTACTCTAAAACCCACCCAATCCCCCCTTAAAAAAACCTAACACTACCCCCTTGAAGATCTCCCTACCTTGAGCCGTCTTCACCCAGCCGGGCACAAGTGGACGTCCAGAGGGGCAGAAGTCTTCATCCGATCCGGGCAGAAGGGGACCTACAGACTGGCAGAAGTCTTCATCCATGCGGCATCTTCTATCTTCCTCCATCCGGAGCGGAGCGAGTCCATCTGTAAGACATCCGACACGGAGCATCCTCTTCCATCCGACTGCGACTGAAGAATGAAGGTTCCTTTAAGTGACGTCATCCAAGATGGCGTCCCTTCAATTCCGATTGGCTGATAGAATCCTATCAGCCAATCGGAATTAAGGTAGGAAAAATCCTTTTGGCTGAAGCAAGTTCTGATTGGAACAGCCAATAGAATGCGAGAACAATCCTATTGGCTGATTGCATCAGCCAATAGGATTTCTCCTACCTTAATTCCGATTGGCTGATAGAATCCTATCAGCCAATCGGAATTCAAGGGACGCCATCTTGGATGACGTCACTTAAAGGAACCTTCATTCTTCAGTCGCCGTCAGATGGAAGAGGATGCTCTGCGTCGGATGTCTTCAAGATGGACCCGCTCTGCTCCGGATGGAAGAAGATAGAAGATGCCGCCTGGATGAAGACTTCTGCCCGTCTGGAGGTCCTCTTCTGGCCAGATCGGATGAAGACTTCTGCCCCGCTGGAGGTCCACTTGTGCCCGGCTGGGTGAAGACGGCTCAAGGTAGGGAGATCTTCAAGGGGGTAGTGTTAGGTTTTTTTAAGGGGGGATTGGGTAGTTTTTAGAGTAGGGTTGGGTGTGTGGGTGGTGGGTTTTAATGATGGGGGGGTATTGTATTTTTTTTTACAGGTAAAAGAGCTGATTACTTTGGGGCAATGCCCCGCAAAAGGCCTATTTAAGGGCAATTTGTAATTTAGTATAGGGTAGGGATCTTTATTATTTTGGGGGGCTTTTTATTTTATTAGGGGGATTAGATTAGGTGTAATTAGTTTAAAAAAATTGTAATTCTTTTTTATTTTCTGTAATTTAGTGTTTGGTTTATTTTGTACTTTAGTTTATTTTATTCAATTGTAGTTAATTAGTTAAGTAGGTAGTTTAGTAAATTCATTTAATTAATGATAATGTAGTGTTAGGTGTAATTGTAACTTTGGTTAGGATTTATTTTACAGGTATATTTGTATTTATTTTAACTAGGAAGTTATTAAATAGTTAATAACTATTTAATAACTATTGTACCTAGTCAAAATAAATACAAACTTAGCTGAAAAATAAAAATAAACCATAAGCTAGCTACAATGTAACTATTAGTTATATTGTAGCTATCTTAGGGTTTATTTTATAGGTAAGTATTTAATTTTAAATAGGAATAATTTATTTCATTGTAGCAATTTTATTATGAATATTTAAAATTATATTTAAATTAGGGGGTGTTAGGGTTAGACTTAGGTTTAGGGGTTAATAACTTTATTATAGTGGCGGCAACGTTGGCGGCGGTGGCAGATTAGGGGTTAATACATTTAATATAGTTGCGGCAACATTGGGGGGGCAGATTAGGGGTTAATCTATAAAATGTAGGGTTCGGCGATGTTGGGGGCAGTAGATTAGGGGTTCCTAAGTATAATGTAGGTGGTGGCGGTGTCCGGAGCGACAGATTAGGGGTTAATAATATAATGTAGGTGTCGGCGATGTCAGGGACTGCAAATTAGGGGTTAATAAGTGTAAGATTAGGGGTATTTAGACTCGGGGTTCATGTTAGGGTGTTAGGTGCAGACATAAAATATATTTCCCCATAAGAATCAATGGGATTGCGCTAGGAGCAAAACGCTGCTTTTTTGCAGTTGTTAGACTGCTCAGCCCCATTGTATCCTATGGGGAAATCGTGCATGAGCACATTTTTCCAGTTTACCGCTACTGTAAGCAGCGCTGGTATTGAGGTGAGATTTGGAGCTAAATTTTGCTCTACGCTCACCTTTTTGCGGCTAACTCCAGGTTTTAAAAAAAATGTAATACCAGTGTTGTCTTAAGGGAGCGGTGAAAAAAAAAAAAGGCTTGTTAGCAACGCACCCCTGTTACCGCAAAACTCGTAATCTCGCCGTATGTGAGTAGGATGAAACACTACTGTAGAACACGGATTAGAAAGGTCTTGTCCATAAGGCACGGGTAAACAAGATATATGCATATCCAAAGGCTGTCCCAATTGCAGGTGCTCTATATTTGGCAACGGCCCAACACCTCAGTGTAATATCTTGGGTATATTTTTGCATCCTATTTATAAGGGAAGGAGACTCACCCAAAAAAGGTCTATCTATGTTAAGTTACAGGTGAAATCTCAGTAAGTCACTGCGCTCCCTAGGGGAGTATATATATCCAGCTTAGGACAGACAACAAGAAGTAACTCCCTTAACATTAATACAGGGGGACTCTGCTAGCACATATTTACAAGGGAAGGAGACTCACCCAGAAGGTCTCAGTAAGTCTCTGGGCCCTCTAGAGGGGTATATACCGGTATATACAGCTTAGAGCAGACACCAATGAGTAACTCCTTTAAAATTAATATATAGGGGGACTCTTAACAAACATAAATACAATCGGACATGTTTTAACCCTTTAAGGACACAGCTTTCAGTTTGCTCAATTGTTTTATGACGGAAAAATTCCGTCATATGTCCTTAAGAGGTTAAAGTGAGTAGCAATGGACTGTATCTGTGACTGGCCAGCCAGCCACCGCAGCAAAAGTTCCAGTGTTTAACCCATACCTGCTCTCTCAAACAGCGAGCCTGGATAGTACGAGTTATTGGTTTTAGGTACAGGTCTAGTGATGAAAAAGTTGCCAAAATGCGTGGCAAGTATATAGTGCTGTATGAATTGAGAGCAGCTATGCCTGTGGCACCAGGGAGCTAAAGTATTGTGGTAGACCATAAACTTCATTTTCCCTGAGTGTTTCTTAGCCGTATGTGTATGTTCCCTCAGTTTCGGCCCTCTAGCAGCTGTCTTGGCCCCTTGCTCAGTAAGCAGAGACACAGTAATTTCTTCCATAAAATTAGGACGTTTTATTACCAGAGCATCCATCAGATACTGTCCCTCTGTGGTGCTTTGTGCGGCCTCTGATTCCCTTAGGTCAGAGCTTTCCAAACCTTTCATGTTGGTGACACACTTTCTAGACCTACATCATTTGGCGACACAGTAATTCAGGTGCACTAGCAAACAGGAGGTTAAACTAACTTGTTTTAAGAGATACGGGCACAATCACATACATAAATTATATAATAAAGAAATGTATTTACAAGTAACAGTATGTATGTGCAAGAATTAAAAAAAGTTTAATAACACCAATAGCTATTTACTATTTTAATGGGATGTATAAGGTTGATGGTATGAACACAGTTTCTGAATATTTAGTGGAATATTAGATAAAGACACTCGCATTTCATCATCAAGCATTTTTAGGCTTCCACATCCTATCCATATTTCAGGAGCAGCAATGCACTACTGGGAGCTAGCTGCAAAAAAACAACAACACTGACCTTAGCTCAGTGTTTAAGCTTCCGCCCTAGTCCGACTGACGACTTCCGGGCTGCAAACACACTGCTGTCCCACTCACTGACTACACATACAGTCACGAGCCGATTGAGGAGACTACACGTGCAGTCAGGAACCAATGTGCCGCCAAAGCCACTAATGGGAATAGTTTCAGTTCCTACTGAGCTGCGCCAATAGGTTAAGATGATCTGTGACCCACTAGGTATCGATCACGTGTCAACCACCTTCACACTGCCGCCGACACACTAATGTGTCACGACACACAGTTTGGAAAGCACTGCCTTAGGTTGATGGGATATACAAAATTTGTAGAGAGGGCCTCATCTTCAGCATCTGGCTCTAAAAGGGCCTTTAGGTTGCGCTCCAATGCCATCAGTAGTAGCGTTGCTGAGGGCCTTGGCCGGGAGATTAGAATTAAAGGAGCCACAAACAGGATCGAGGGACACTGCAAAGGCCTTCCGGTACTGTCGTAGTAAAGAGCTAATTTCCTGCAGCAGAGCATGTGGTTCCATGATGAATAATGAATAACGGTTGCCGATAGCAGAAAGGACTATTGGTTAGGATTAAGAGTTCTGATGTCTGTGTCCAGGTTCATGGAGAAGACTATAGTACAGTAGTCTTTGTAGCATACGTGCAGGCCAAAAAACTCTACCGAAGAGAAAAAGGGCTTGAGGTGTGTGTAGAATCCAATTGATATAAGTGCAGTATACTCACTCCATAAGAAGTGGGAGTTCAGCTGCGGTGTAATGTGCCTCCAAAGTAATGTTATTCCCCGGGATAAAGGTATGGTTTCAGAATCTCTCCAGAACCTGTTATTAGGTCTGCAAGCAAATGGAGACTCAAAATGACCAAAGGTGTTCAGTAAATCAAGAAAAAAACAAAATAGTAACTTACTCCATAAATAGGAGAATCCGGCTTGTCTCAGCAAAGAAGAATATCAGCAGTCTTCCAACTTTGATAAAAAGAAATTTATTTAAGCTCAACGCATTTCAACTTTTAACAAGTCTTTTTGAAGAGCAATATAAAATCAATAAAAGCAAGTAGCTACTTGCTTTTATTGATTTTATATTGCTCTTGAAAAAGACTTGTTAAAAGTTGAAACGCGTTGAGCTTAAATAAATTTATTTTTATCAAAGTTGGAAGACTGCTGATATCCTTCTTTGCTGAGACAAGCCGGATTCTCCTATTAATGGAGTAAGTTACTATTTTGTTTTTTCTTGATTTACTGAACACCTTTGGTCATTTTGAGTCTCCATTTGCTTGCAGACCTAATAACAGGTTCTGGAGAGATTCTGAAACCATACCTTTATACCGGGGAATAACATTACTTTGGAGACACATTACACCGCAGCTGAACTCCCACTTCTTATGGTGTGAGTATACTGCACTTATATCAATTGGATTCTACACACACCTCAAGCCCTTTTTCTCTTCGGTAGAGTTTTTTGGCCTGCACGTATGCTACAAAGACTACTGTACTATAGTCGTCTGGGGTTGTCATGTTCCTTGTTCAGAGGAGAATTGCCTGGTATTTCGGGGCTGGACTGACCTTACTTGGCAGGATCAGACTGATATACTTCAGGAAAGTTTTCTTCTGTGAAAAGCACACTGGTCTAAAAGAGGCTGCTTCCGGGTGGTAAATCGCCATAGAACAAGCCACTGAGCTGTTGTTCGTTCCTGGTAGAGCGCTTCTCTCTTTGTATGCAAATTATTATGACCCTGGGGAAGTCTCCCTATGGGTGATGGGGGAAACCAGACGTGGACTCCTTGCCCAGTGTGCTCAGAGGAATGTGGCTGCACCTCACTGACGAGGCCCATAGGAGGCCGAAACGATCGTCTGGGGTTGTCATGTTCCTTGTTCAGAGGAGAACTGCCTGGTATTTCGGGGCTGGACTGACCTTACTTGGCAGGATCAGACTGATATACTTCAGGAAAGTTTTCTTCTGTGAAAAGCACACTGGTCTAAAAGAGGCTGCTTCCGGGTGGTAAATCGCCATAGAACAAGCCACTGAGCTGTTGTTCGTTCCTGGTAAAGCGCTTCTCTCTTTGTATGCAAATTATTATGACCCTGGGGAAGTCTCCCTATGGGTGATGGGGGAAACCAGACGTGGACTCCTTGCCCAGTGTGCTTAGAGGAATGTGGCTGCACCTCACTGACGAGGCCCATAGGAGGCCGAAACGATCGTCTGGGGTTGTCATGTTCCTTGTTCAGAGGAGAATTGCCTGGTATTTCGGGGCTGGACTGACCTTACTTGGCAGGATCAGACTGATATACTTCAGGAAAGTTTTCTTCTGTGAAAAGCACACTGGTCTAAAAGAGGCTGCTTCCGGGTGGTAAATCGCCATAGAACAAGCCACTGAGCTGTTGTTCGTTCCTGGTAGAGCGCTTCTCTCTTTGTATGCAAATTATTATGACCCTGGGGAAGTCTCCCTATGGGTGATGGCGGAAACCAGACGTGGACTCCTTGCCCAGTGTGCTTAGAGGAATGTGGCTGCACCTCACTGATGAGGCCCATAGGAGGCCGAAACGATCGTCTGGGGTTGTCATGTTCCTTGTTCAGAGGAGAATTGCCTGGTATTTCGGGGCTGGACTGACCTTACTTGGCAGGATCAGACTGATATACTTCAGGAAAGTTTTCTTCTGTGAAAAGTACACTGGTCTAAAAGAGGCTGCTTCCGGGTGGTAAATCGCCATAGAACAAGCCACTGAGCTGTTGTTCGTTCCTGGTAGAGCGCTTCTCTCTTTGTATGCAGATTCTACACACACCTCAAGCCCTTTTTCTCTTTGCTATATAGAAAAATATCACTTTACAGACCAGCGCCATCTATCTGCCATTTCCCATTTGTTCAAAACAGTCATAGAGGAGAGACTGTAAGAAGGCTGTGGTCTTATCTAAAAGGAGAGTATCAGTTCTTGTTGTTACATTTAAGTGTTTTTTCCATCTAGCACTGTATATTGTATCTTTTGAACCAAAAAACTCTACCACCTCGTAGTTATGCAGGATAGCCAGATTAAAGCCGTAAGTTTAACTATGGCTTTAAAACTTTTTAGTGGCACTTCATAAGAAGAGTTCTGCCAGGGTGATAGGTGCTCTTCCAAAATATTGCAGCCATTTCGTATAAAAAGTCCAACAATTAACAAATATACGCAGGAGCTCTTGCTATGTGCGTCCTATCAACCCGGCGGTTGGCTCCGCCCCCCAAAGTTACATTATTTGAATAATAAAGAGAATAAAAATACTGTATTAATTTCTTGCAACTTTTATAGCAAATGTTGTGATTTGTGAAATTAAAGGTCATTTTTGACCATATCATTTTTTGGTTAGGGAGTTGTTACTTCTTTTTTTTTGCTGATGCATTTTAAAATTTTCCCCAGCCATGGCTCGTAAAAAGCTTGCATACAGTCTCAGGTAGGTTGAATTAGCACATGTGTACACACACAGTATACATGTGAGTATGATCACTTTAGTAAAGTTGCACTGTGATCACAAAAATGCTGCTTACTTCTCCTATTTCATACAAATAACATAATTTCATGTTGTATAGCAGTACACTGCTATACAAAATGAAAATGTTATTGTATGAAATAGGAGAAAGCAGCATTTTTGTGATGAGAGTGCAACTTTACTAAAGTGAATAAGTGATCATAGAATAGCTTTTAATTGTCTGGACTGGACTCCAAATAATGTGACAAACAGAAAAGCATTGATTGGTTTGGTAATGCAAATTCCAATTCATAATATATGAAGCTATAAGTACAGAGAAACAGCTTTTTTGTGTAGCACTAGCAATTAGCAAATGAATGATAAACAAAATGTTATTCAGTTACTACATGTTGTCTGACTGACATTTTTATTTTTATCAGCTTGCTGCATATTCCACCCTCTGTATCTTTTTGTCAGAATAAAAGCAGGGCAAACAAGAAATTAAATCAATAATATCATAGAGGCTGTTTGGAACAAAGTAAGGAGGAGGGATCAGATCATCAGGGATGGCAATGGCATGGGATTCTTTAAATAAAGCTGGCTCTAAAGAAGCAGCCACTAGCACAGAATGAAGAAAAGGGTTTTTTTTGCACCATTGCACTCTGCAGTTTTTTTGAGAAATTCGATTTTGTTTGAGTTGCTTCACTTTTGTTTAGTGTTTGAGATTCACATCCCATTTTAAATAAATAAATAAATAATAAACATAACATAATAAATACTGTAATGAAATAATATACACCATTTTAAGATCATTCATCATCCTCTAACTAAGAATGCTGACTGAGCAATTGTGGGGAGCATTCTTCTTATGCAAATATTTGATGCTACTAGAATTTGTTACTGACCTTAATACAAAACTTTGTATTGAACGTTGAACCCCCATAAATAAGTTAAAGGTTGTTACACATAAAGGCCCGCTATTACAGAGATGTTGGTGTCGGATGATCATGACAGTATGAGTACACAACACAGTCACACACACTCTCTGACTTACAGTAAGTTACTCATTTTCATTTAGCTTAGAAAAGAGGCACAATGACCCAACCACCACCAATCGCAACAAAAAATACTTTTTGCAATTTTTGAACTGCGTTGCGTCTCACTCTGCAAACTGACTGCACTGCTATGTGCCGCCTGGTCACCCCCCTCCTCTCCAGTCCAGATTGTCCAGTCCTCTGTCACTCAGGCTCTCAGTCCGCTCCAAATCAATGACCGGTCCGTGACACTCACTGACTGACTGAGTCTGCAGTCTGTAGTCCATGACCGTCCAACGTCTTTTACATCTGTCTTTTTTCACACTTACCGCATGGAGTCCAATGCCCTGCTGGGAGATCACATGTGCACGTGTGTGGCTCCCTCCATTCATGTGCGGCGTGTGAGAAGACAGGAAGACGGGCAGAAGGAGGAAAGTGTCACATGACCTTGGCAAAAAGCCGGGTCACGTGACCGCCGCATTTTTTTAAAATAAAATAATAATGCCAACCTATCAGTGCCAGTGCCACCCCCTCAAATATGGCGCTCTAGGCACCAGTCTTGTTGGCCTATGCATAAATAGACCCCTGATGGGATACAATTATATTACAGAATGGTGCTGCAATAGGCCGCTCTTCCCTTTCTTATGGATTACTGTTTCTTATCTGTATAGCATTTTATAGGACACCATAAGTTTCTTTTATGTTTGATGTCAATAAACAGTTCTTCAAACAATAATAAGAAAAATATTGCACCTATTACATATTTTTCAAAATCTTGTTTATGGAAAACTATTTTATTTAATGCATTCAATTATTGTTTTGGTAAAAAAAACTGACAAAACATCACTGCTTGCTATGTGCATACTGTATACATCAATATATAAATCTTTATGTCAAATAATGTAGCAGGAAATAAGACTGTAGAAATAGACATTGCTTTGGTATATAGTACTGTATAGTACTGTGCAAAGGTTTTAGGCAGATGTGAAAAAATAGTATAAACATAAGAAAGCTTTCAAAATATAAATGTTAATAGTTTAATTTTTATCAATTTACAAAATGCCAATTGAGTGAACAGAAACAAAATCTAAATCAAATAATCAGCATCAATTCTTCTCGGTACACTTGCACAAAGTCAGGGATTTTATAGGCATATAGTTTGGAGCATGATTAAACAGGTGCGAATGATCATCAATTTAATATGTAAGCTGAAGCCCAATCATTAAATGAAACAGAAACAGGTGTGTAGGAGGAATAAAACTAGGTAAGGAACTGCCAAACCCTGATAACAAGGTGAGGTTAGAATAAGAACTGTATGACCCCACAGAGCCCTGATCTCAAAATCATTGAGTCTGTCTGAGATTACCCAAAAAGAAAGAAGCAGCTGAGACTGCCTAAATCCACAGAAGAAATGTGGTTAGCTCTCCAGGATGTTTGAAACAGCCTACCTGTCGAGTTCCTTAAAAAAACTATGTGCAAATGTACCTAGAAAAGGCAAAGGGTGGTCACACCAAATATTGATTTAATTTAGATTTTTCTTCTGTTCACTCACTTTGCATTTTGTTAATTGCTAAAATGATTAATATTTCTATTTTTGAAAGAATTCTTACATTCTACATTTTTTTCACACTTCCCTAAAATGTTTGAAACGTACTTACTGTACCTTGCTAAAAAAAAACAAAAAAACTGTGCAAACAATCTAGGCTACTTACTCCAGTTCTTCTGCTTGTATGTAGGATATATAGCTGTTGAAATATTCAACAATGATTTCTATCTAAGCGCCAACAAATTAAGCAGCATGAACAGTACAGGGATTGGAGTTGTGGTTAGTATCCATATAGGCCAAGGTGAACAAATAAATAAAGTAATTAATGGTAAGATTGTAATCTAGCCCTATGTATGTTATTATTAAATCTTATTTGACCCTTTGACCTGACTTGAGATGTTTAAATTCACAACTCAGTGAAAGACTTTCACACTTTTTCCCCTTTCTGTGTGTTTTCAAAGCATTAATCAAACTGAGCAAGTTGTGCAAAACTTTGTTTAACCCCTTCGCTACCAGGACTTTTAGAGAAGAACTTGCCCATCACTCCATTTAAACAGAAATAGGGCCTTGTTTTCTTTAAATTTTTATTTATTTACCTGTCCAAACTATACATTTTGTTTTTAAGCAGATAACCTAAGGTATTGATCTAGGCCCATTTTGGTATATGCCACCATTTCAATGCCAAATGTGATCATATAAAAAAATACTTTGGGTTTTTCACTGAAATTATTTACATACCGCTTGTGCAATCATGGCACAAATTATTGTAAAAGCTTCTCTAAGGTCCCCTTTGATCAGAAATAGCAGACATACATGGCTTTGCCATTGCTTTTTAATAATTAGAATGCAGCTAATCACACTTCTATTCATGGCAGTGAAGGGGTTAATTAGGTAGTCTGTAAGGTTAATTTTAGCTTTAGTGTAGAGATTAACCTCCCACCCCCTGATCCCTACCTGATCACTCCCAAACAGTTATCTTCCCTCCCTCACCCCCCCCCCCCCCAACTGGTCACCACCATCTTAGGTACTGGCAGACAGTCTGTCTGAATGCAGTTTATGTATTTATTTTATTAAATTATTAAGTTTTATATTTATGTTTTTCTGCAGAGTAGTGATCCTCCCCAACCCTCCCACCTCCCTGATCTCCACAAATAGCTCTCTAACCCTCCCCCTCCTACTACTTGCGGTGATCGTTAGTACTGGCAGCTGTCAGTACCTATAAAATGTTGGGTTTTTTAAACATTTTCTGTAGTGTACGGCTGCCCCTATCTTCTCTCCTCCGGCAATTGTTGTCTACCCCCTTTTTCTGTAGTAAAGTCCCCATCCCTCTCTTTCCCTTTATTTTATTTTCTGCAGTGTAGGGCCATCCCACTCCCTCCCTCCTCCGCTACTGGACACAGTATTACTTCCTGTAACTATCTGGCATCTGCCTTTATATGGAACTGGAACACATGTCCTTTTGGGTTAAGGGGTTAAAAAGAGTTGATTTAAAGTTGAGGAGATTAAAATAAGCAAAGAAGGAGATTGATAAAGAAATGTGAATGTTCCATTTTATGTTATTTATCTGTTTATTCTGTTACCTAGACCTTATTTTGCTAGCTCAGGTTCTCCTTCACTGGAGAACGGTCTTCAACTGAGCGTCCATAACCGCAAATTAATGCATTAAACTTTACCTTTTGATGCATTTAAATCTACCTTTGAATGTTTGTAACTCATATAATGCATCAGGAAAGTCTGAAATGTCCTTTAAGAGCTTCAGGAGTGGGTGTTGTATTCATGTCCATGAACAAAGGTGGGAACGCATTAGTGAATAAACAAATATGATTTTCTGCATATAAGGTAAGAAATCAGTCTTTTATTTCAAACATGGTATAGAAAAGATGCACAACAATGTTTAAGAAAACAAAACTGTTTATACTTAAGACCAGTTTTGAGGAATTTAATAGTGAATTTGTAAATAATAAAATATGATATTTATTCAGTGCAATACACCATAAAAGTCTACAAGCAAAGTGTTTGATCAAAAGTACCTTTAATTTTCAGAGGAAAAAATTTAAATAAAAGTTACGGCTAGATTACGAGTTGTGCGTTAGGCTGAAAAAGCAGCGTTAACAGGTCCCTAACATCGCGGCCACCTACCTACATTTATTAACCCCTAATCTGCCGTCCCCAACGTCGCTGCCACTATATTAAATTTATTAACCCATACACCTAAGTCTAACCCTAACACCCCCTAACGTTAATATAATTACAATAAATCTAAATAAAAATGAATATTATTACCTAAATAATTCCTATTTAAAACTAAATACTTACCTATAAAATAAACCCTAAGCTAGCTACAATATAACTAATAGTTACATTGTATCTAGCTTAGGTTTTATTTTAAATTTTACAGGCAAGTTTGTATTTATTTTAACTAGGTAGAATAGTTATTAAATAGTTATTAACTATTTAATAACTACCTAGCTAAAATAAAGACAAAAGTACCTGTAAAATAAAACCTAACCTAAGTTACAATAACACCTAACCTAACCCTACAATTAAATAAATTAACTAAATTAAAAACAATTAAATAAATTAAATTAAATTAGCTAAAGTACAAAAAAAAACACTAAATTACAGAAAATAATAAACAAATTACAAGATATTTAAACTAATTACACCTAATCTAATAGCCCTATCAAAATAAAAAAAAGCCCCGCCAAAATAAAAAAAAACCTAGCCTAAACTAAACTATCAATAGCCCTTAAAAGGGCCTTTTGCGGGGCCTTGCCCCAAAGAAATCAGCTCTTTTACCTGAAAAAAAAAAATACAAACAACCCCCCCAACAGTAAAACCCACCACCCACACAACCAACCCCCGAAATAAAATACTATCTAAAAAAACCTAAGCTCCCCCATTGCCCTGAAAAGGGCATTTGGATGGGCATTGCCCTTAAAAGGGCAGTTAGCTCTTTTGCGGCCCAAGCCCACCCAATACACCCTTAAAAAAACACTAACCCCCTGAAGATCGACTTACTGTTCTGAAGACCGGACATCCATCCTCAAGGAAGCGGCAGAAGTCTTCATCCAAGCCGGGCGAAGTGGTCCTCCAGACGGGCAGAAGTCTTGATCCAGACGGCATCTTCTATCTTCATCCATCCGACGCGGAGCAGGTCCATCTTCAAGACATCCGACGCGGAGCATCCTCTTCAAACGAAGTCTTCTTACTGAATGACAGTTCCTTTAAGTGACGTCATCCAAGATGGCGTCCTTTAGATTCCGATTGGCTGATAAAATTCTATCAGCCAATCGTAATTAAGGTAGAAGAAATCCTATTGGCTGATGCAATCAGCCAATAGGACTGAACTTCAATCCTATTGGCTGATCCAATCAGACAATAGGATTGAGCTTGCATTCTATTGGCTGTTCCAATCAGCCAATAGAATGCAAGCTCAATCCTTTAAATATCTTGTAATTTGTTTATTATTTTCTGTAATTTAGTGGGGGGGTTTTGTACTTTAGCTAATTTAATTTAATTTATTTGTTTTTAATTTAGTTAATTTATTTAATTGTAGGGTTAGGTTGGGTGTTATTGTAAATTAGGTTAGGTTTTATTTTACAGGTACTTTTGTCTTTATTTTAGCTAGGTAGTTATTAAATAGTTAATAACTATTTAATAACTATTCTACCTAGTTAAAATAAATACAAACTTGCCTGTAAAATAAAAATAAACCCTAAGATAGACGTTGGGGGCGGCAAATTAGGGGTTAATAAATGTAGGTAGGTAGGTGGTGGCGATGTTAGGGATGGCAGATTAGGGTTTAATAATATTTAACTAATGTTTGTGAGGTGGGAGTGCGGCGGTTTAGGGGTTAATATGTTTATTATAGTGGCAGCGATGTTGGGGGCGGCAGATTAGGGGTTAATAAGTGTAGGTAGGTTGTGGCGACATTGGGGGCGGGAGATTAGGGGTTAATAAATATAATGTAGGTGTCAGCGATGTTGGGGCAGCAGATTAGGGGTTAATACATATAATGTAGGTGGCGGCGATGTCCGGAGCGGAAGATTAGGGGTTAATAAGTATAATGTAGGTGTAGGCAATGTCAAGGGCGGCAGATTAGGGTTAATAAGTGTAAGGTTAGGGGTGTTTAGACTCGGGGTTCATGTTAGGGTGTTAGGTGTAAACATAAAATGTGTTTCCCCATAGGAATCAATGGGGCTGCGTTACTGCGTTTCACGGTGCTTTTTTGCAGGTGTTAGACTTTTTCTCAGAAGCGCTGGTATTGGAGTGCGGTAAGGAACACAATTTTGCTCAACGCTCACTTCTTGCCTGTTAACGCCGGGTTTGCAAAAAAACATAATACCAGCGCTGCAGGTAAGTGAGCGGTGAGACAAAACTGCTTGTTAGCACCGCATAGTCTCTAATACAAAAATCTAGCCGTTAGGTTTTTTTGTTAAGTCATAACATTCACAACTAATTATTCAAGACAACCTTACATTTTACCCTAAAGTGACATAAAAGCCCAAAAAGTAATTGATCTAATATCTTAGAACATTTTATTAATGCACTATTGTTTGCATATACCTTTGTGCTTAACCCCCGAAATGTCAGAACATCAATGCACTGCTGGGACCACCCGGAACACATCTGGTGAGCCATTGACAAGAATCATGTGTGTAGCCACCACCAGTTAGCTCACATTATTGCTGCTCCTGAGCCTATCTAGGTATGTTTTATTCAACAAAGGATACCAAAAGAACAAAGTAAATTTGATAATAGAGCAAGAAGTTAAGATATTTTTCAGTTTACTTTGATTTATATCCTAATGTTAGTTTTTACTACAGCAATATCTTATCTTAACTAGCTCAGAAATCTCTACAGTATTTTCTGTTCACAATATTGCAATGTTTTTCTTACCTTCATGTTTTAGATGAAATCCTTCGTGCTTTCCAAGCGTCATCTTCTTGTTAATGTACAGAAAAAGTAACAAGAGGAGCACAACAGACACCCCGACTGCTGAGAGGAAACCAACAGCCTCTGGTGACACTAAGAGCAAAGATAAACATCCACTTAGAGAAAACATAACATTGTAAATAAGCTCTAGGCTATTGTGAAACATTAAAAGGGACGGTCTACACCAAAATTGTTATTGTTTAAAAAGATAGATAACGCCTTTACTACCCATTCCTCAGCTTTGCACAACCAACACGGTTATATCAATGTACTTTATAACCTTTAAACCTCTAAATTTCTGCCTGTTTCTAAGCCACTAAAGACAGCCTCTTATCACATGCTTTTTTATTTGCTTTTCACAACAGGAGACTGCTAGTTCATGTGGGCCATATAGATAACATTGTGCTCACGCCCGTGGGTTGTGCATGACACAGCACTAATTGGCTAAAATGAAAGTCAATAAATAATAAATAAAAAAGCCATGTGATAAGGGGGCAGTCTGCAGAGGCTTAGATACAAGGTAATTACAGAGGTAAAAATATATTAATATAACTGTGTTGGCTGGGAAAACCTGGGGAATGAGTAATAAAAGGGATTCGCTATATTTTTAAAGAATAAAGATTTTGGAGTAGACTGTCCCTTTAAAGAGATATGAAACCCAAACATTTTCTTTTGTGAGAGTCAGACTGAGCATACGATTTTTAAAAAAAGTTTCCAATTCTTCTATTATCAAATTGACTTTGTTCCCATTGTATTCTTTGTTGAAGAGATACCTAGGTAGCTGTCTGGAGCACTACATGGCAGGAAATAGTGCTGCCGTCTACTACTGCTCTTTCATATGGATAACATTCTGGCAAAACTGCTGCCATATAGTGCATGCTCCTGAGCTAATGTCCCTGCTTTTCTACAAAAGATACCAAGAGAACAAAGGAAATTTGCTAACAGAAGTAAATTAGAAAGTTCTTTAAAATTGGATGCTCTGTCTGAAACATATCAGAACCATTTTGTGTTTCACGTCCCTTTAAACATAGGTCACTAAAATCTATACATTCATAAGCATTACACATAAGACGAACATATTGAGATCCCTGAAATGATATTCATTTAAATTATCTAAATAAAGTGATTGAATGTGAAGCCAAACATGAAAAAAGCATCTTTTCCAAAGCTACTTGTAATTACCTACGAAATATAGCCTTGAATACAATGATTGTGCATGAGATATGCAACGCTAAATGAACACACGTGAAACGGATGCCACAAGCATTCTGCAAGTCGTATTCAAACTTGAGAGTAAAGTTTTTTCACTCATGACCAAATATCATGCGTGCACAAATGATCAGATTTGTATGCAAAACGTGTTTTTCATTGTTACATTTCCGTAAGCCTACCAGCTTCATGTTAATCAAATGAAAATCACTAATCCACTGGCCCTTTAGCAGGTCGTTCCCCTACATTACAGAGGTTGTGTGAAAAGAAAAAATAGTGACACTTTTTAAATGTATTACTTATCAGTTTGAAAAATAGTGTAATTACCGACATTAAAACTATTGAACGTATTCGATCTAGCCAGGCTATAATTTCTCACTGTACAGAACTGGCTTACGTTGCAGGATCCCATTCCGTATAGTAGAAATTACAGTGTAAATTGCTAATGTATTTTCATATTTTTTATTTCAGTTACCATTATTTTACAACCTCACAAGATATTTATGAAAACTTGTACAATGGATGTTGAAAAAACAAACACCATGATGAGATTACAGAAAAAAATAGTATTTTGCAAATGGCATTACTGTAACAAAATATACTAATGCAAGAATAAAAAAAACATAATTTATGTAAGAACTTACCTGATAAATTCATTTCTTTCATATTAGCAAGAGTCCATGAGCTAGTGACGTATGGGATATACATTCCTACCAGGAGGGGCAAAGTTTCCCAAACCTCAAAATGCCTATAAATACACCCCTCACCACACCCACAAATCAGTTTAACGAATAGCCAAGAAGTGGGGTGATAAGAAAAAAGTGCGAAAGCATAAAAAATAAGGAATTGGAATAATTGTGCTTTATACAAAAAAAATCATAACCACCATAAAAAGGGTGGGCCTCATGGATTCTTGCTAATATGAAAGAAATGAATTTATCAGGTAAGTTCTTACATAAATTATGTTTTCTTTCATGTAATTAGCAAGAGTCCATGAGCTAGTGACGTATGGGATAATGAATACCCAAGATGTGGAACTTCCACGCAAGAGTCACTAGAGAGGGAGGGATAAAAATAAAGACAGCCAATTCCGCTGAAAAGCCATCCACACCCCAAAATAAAGTTTCAATTTTATAATGAAAAAAACTGAAAATATAAGCAGAAGAATCAAACTGAAACAGCTGCCTGAAGTACTTTTCTACCAAAAACTGCTTCAGAAGAAGAAAACACATCAAAATGGTAGAATTTAGTAAAAGTATGCAAAGAAGACCAAGTTGCTGCTTTGCAAATCTGATCAACCGAAGCTTCATTCCTAAACGCCCAGGAAGTAGAAACTGACCTAGTAGAATGAGCTGTAATCCTTTGAGGCGGAGTTTTACCCGACTCAACATAAGCATGATGAATCAAAGACTTTAACCAAGATGCCAAAGAAATGGCAGAAGCCTTCTGGCCTTTCCTGGAACCGGAAAAGATAACAAATAGACTAGAAGTCTTTCGGAAATCTTTAGTAGCTTCAACATAATATTTCAAAGCTCTAACTACATCCAAAGAATGCAACGATCTTTCCTTAGAATTTTTAGGATTAGGACACAATGAAGGAAGCACAATTTCTCTACTAATGTTGTTAGAATTCACAACCTTAGGTAAAAATTTAAATGAAGTTCGCAACACCGTCTTATCCTGATGAAAAATCAGAAAAGGAGACTCACAAGAAAGAGCAGATAATTCAGAAACTCTTCTAGCAGAAGAGATGGCCAAAAGAAACAACATTTTCCAAGAAAGTAATTTAATATCCAACAAATGCATAGGTTCAAACAGAGGAGCTTGAAGAGCCCCCAAAACCAAATTCAAACGCCAAGGAGGAGAAATTGACTTAATGACAGGTTTAATACGAACCAAAGCCTGTACAAAACAATGAATATCAGGAAGATTAGCAATCTTTCTGTGAAACAGCACAGAAAGAGCAGAAATTTTTCCTATCAAGGAACTTGCAGACAAACCTTTATCCAGACCATCCTGAAGAAACTGTAAAATTCTAGGAATTCTAAAAGAATGCCAAGAAAAATGATGAGAAGAACACCAAGAAATGTAAGTCTTCCAGACTCGATAATATATCTAGTTACGAGTATAGTCTATATCATAGGAGATAGAGACTGAAAGAATGCACCTTAGTAGCACTTCAGTTCCTTGTGAAAATATTAATAATGGTATGAAACTTAAACAGCCATTGTGAGCCAAAGGTTTGAAAGAAAATTAAAACATAACTTTTATTAAATCAACATTAACTTAAAACAATTGTGGTCGTGTAAGTGTGTGTACTTTAAAAACACATAGCAACTTTACTAAATATAAAGAAGTGGCACTGAATATCAAGTGGATAGATTGCCTCTATTGTAAAATATTCTGGATTATCTAAATAGTAAATATAAATCTACCCAATGAATAATTAGCTGGTGTTCTGGGGTATTCTACACCGCTGTATATTTCAAAATTCTGTCATGCAGACATTCACGTATATAGTTAATCAACCGTATTTGAAAAGTAAATAGCAAAGTACTATCAGTAAGGGTCACTTTAGTAACTGGTATACTTGAGTAGTTTTGTTTTTTTTCACTTTATGGATCTCTAAATCTCTGTATAAGTATTGTTAACTCCTTCAGGTAAATTACTGAGTTCCTGATAGTTGTAAGTTCATAATACGGTTTTAACTCAACCTTGATATATTATCCCTTGTGTTGCAGTAGATTATAATATGGGTATATATACACAGTAAAATTTTTTGAATATCAGCAGTGACTTGAATATCTTTGATATACAGTATAACTTTTTGAATATCAGAAGTGACTTGAATATCTTTGATAAATACTGTGTAATTAATCAGTTTTTGCAACGGGGTTTTATTTTTAATATCTTGGTTTAGAGTCTGGCATGTGTTGGTGCTTTGGTGTACAAACTTTAGTGGTATATACTTAGTGACGAACAGTATATCTCACTTTGTATATTATCAACTGTTTTTAGTCACTTGGCAGCCTTGGCATATTTTGCTTTTATAATATAATACATAAGAGATGGTATTCTAAATATTTACAAAAGTTTCTTTGAGTGATATGTTCTATGCAGCCTACTTGGTTTATGTATCGATAGCTTATCGCTGATAGTTACAGTATACGTATAAGTAACCAGTTATAAGTTCTGGCTGTTATAGCTTAAAGGTGTGCACACGGTATTGATCTTTACTTTATTCTAAAGTGGCTGTCTTTTGATTTCTTTTAAAGTTAGCTATTGCAATTTTCTACCGTCTAGAATGCTTGAGGTTATCTTATGGCACTGTAATTGCTAGTACCCGGCTTTTGTACACTTATACTATCAACAAATGATTGCTGCGGTATAAGTTGGAGCAGCCCAAATATGTGGCTAACAGTTATAATAGTGATCCTTAATTGGCTTTTTAAAGTTGTCACTAGCTAACCGCTATAGCTATACGGTATTATATAGTTTTTTACAATCTATATCCGTGCGATTGATTTCGCAAGTTGGCCGTTATAACTGTTATTCTATTACCCTGTAGATAGCTTTTAACGATTGCCACTAGCTGTTTTCCAAATAACCCCCAAGTTATTAGTACTGATTTAAGCCAAATGCCACTATAATAAAGCGCTACTTTTTAAAGTTAACTATGCCATTTAAAAAAGAAAAACAGGGTATTGTCAGATACCCATCCCTAACATGTTTCGCCGATAGCGTTTCGGCTTTTTCAAAGGTGACGCGGGCCGGCGTCTCAGGGTATTTAAATGCGTATGCGCAAACCCATTGGCTACATTTCAACCAATCGCGATCCTCTGAAATGCTTGAGGAGGCGTTGTTTCGGCATGATTGACGTTTGTGAGGCTGGAAACTCGATCCCATACTTGACAGCTGGAATACACTTGAGTGTGAGACGAGCATTTGAAAGCATTGAAATTATATAAAGTATATTTTAATAAAATTTAATACTGACGTGATATAACATGACGAAATTTAAAGTGCGATCATATATGGCCATCGGTTGTCATATCAGTATTTTATTCTCACCTGCTCTATGGCAGGGTATATTTGTTCACATTACTTTATTGTTAGTTTGTTGCCTGAGTGTAGTGATGTTTACGATCTTCGTTGTACTTTATACTCTGAGTCATGTTCAATACATTTTTGTACTGTGTCCATTCAGGACGTACACATCTTGCCCTCTATTACACTCAATTACAGTCTCCCTCGTAATGCGGTTTGCATCAAATACCATTAAAAATGATATTTATTATGTTTACGGGGGAAATCGAATATTGTTGCTACATTTCTGCTGTGACAAAACAAAGCCCTCAGACTGAGATTCTCTCATGGGGGGAGATGTATCTTGTGTATTAGTTTGATCAGTGTTCTAAATGTGACTTATTCAGGGGGGAGAGAGAAAATGGGTGAGGGGATGTGATATTGTGATGTAATACCTGAGGGAGGGGAAAAGTAATGGTAGTTGATAACGACAGGGGTGGTGTGACCCAGTTTGTTGTTATTACTGGAGGTGACATGGAGTGACAGAGGTGATTAGCTGATAAAAGTATCTTTTCAACCTATTTTGATTTTAAATTTACTAATGGCAAAATGTATTAAAGTAGAATGATTGAGGTGGATACAGGCAGGATTGCATTTGAGATATAAATCACTTTATTTTTATTCTTAATTTTTGCTGACGTAGTATGTCAAAATTGACAAACATACATTTAAAGATTTAATTACATGATTTTGTATTTGTTTTTAATAACAAAGTGTATCAAAATTAAAGAAGTGAGGTATGTGAGAGTGCGAGTACGTAGGGAAGTAGAAACCCCATTTCTACTGTGTTGGGGAATGAGATTAATCGAATGATATTGTTTTTGGTTTTTGATCACAAGGTGTATCAGAATTAAAAAAGGTTTGGTATGTGCTAGTGCAATTACGTGGGGGAGTAGAATAACCCATATATAATGTGTTAGGAGATGAGGATGCGATGGTGAAGTGCACTAATGTGCCCAGGAATATAAGGACGTGGGTGTGAGATAATGTTGTGCACGTTATGCTAAGTGATATTGTATAGGGAGCTAGTTAAACACTGAGAGTGATACTGGTGATGTATCGATGCACAAAAAGGGGAGGATGAAAATAAAGTGAAGAATAGTGGGTGGTGATAAATGCACACACATGGAGATATCAGTGGTGATGACAAAAAGGGGAGGATGAGAATAAAGTGAAGAATTGTGAATGGTGGTAAATGCACACACATGGAGATATAAGTGGTGATGACAGAGACCCCCATTCCCAAATATTTGATCAAGGTGTCTCTCTTTTTTAATTTCCATCCAAGAGATAAGAATTTGGGTGAGAATGGGGGGGCTAAATTAACCTGAACATTATTTTAATAGTTTTGTTACTTTTGTATTTTTATTTTAATTTGGTTGTGTGGCTTTGCATAATATTTATTTATAGTTCAGAGATCTATATTGAACAGCTGAGTCTTGAATCTTGCCCTAAATTGAATTTGGTGCTGTGGAGAGTGTTTACAACAATATTTTCTTATTATTGAATATATTACAGATGTTCGGGTTCTTCATATGAACATCGAGTAATTGTTCTGTTCATTCATGCCTTTGGGGTATACGCTATCCATTAGGTATATCCACTTTGCTTCAGCCTTGAGTAACGCTGTCTCAAGGTCGCCTCCTCTTAGTCCTAGAGATATCTTCTGGATTCCAAAGCATTTTAATTCAGATGTTTTGGATTGATGGTGTTTAAAGAAATGCGAAGCTACTGATGTAATTTTTTTGTCTTTAGATAGATCTTTCGGGGCATTACAAATGTTTCGCAAATGTTCCATCAGTCGGGTGTGTATGGTTCTTGTCGTCATACCTATATACACTCTAGGACATTTGCACTGGAGGACATAGATTACTCCACTGGAGTTGCAGTTAATATAACTCTTGATTTGATGATCTTTCCCAAATCTATCAGTGATAGATTTCTTTTTAATCATGTTGCAGCATGAGGAGCAATTTCCACATAAAAATGAACCTTTTTCTGGAGCTCTGGTAGAATTGGATTTTTGTACAAAATGACTGGGGCTCAGCATTTCCTTTAGGTTTCTACTTCTGCGATAGCTGAGTTGAACCCTTTCTCCTATTAGGTCCTTTAGAAGGGGGTCCGCTTGTGGTATGTGCCAGTTGTTATTAATAATATTCACAATTTGCTGGTTGTACGTCAATACTAGTCTGGTTTTATTGTCACCTTTTTTGTTTTTTGTTTTTAATAGTTCAGATCTAGCGTTTTTTAATGCTCTTGTCTTAGCCTTGTGAATAGATCTCTTGCTGTAGCCCCTCAGGAGTAAGCGTTTTTCCAATTCTGCAGCTCTTTTCTTAAAAGTCATGTCTTGTGAGCAGTTTCTCCTTAGTCTCAAGAATTCACCGACTGGTAGAGATTTTGTAGTATTTGGTGCATGGGCACTGGTGGCAAATAAAACATTGTTCGTGGCTGTTTCTTTTCGATACAAATCTGTGCTCAGGGAGCCATCTTCTTCCTTACAGATTAATAAGTCCAAAAAGGAGATATTTGTCCGACTTTTGTGATGGGTTAATCTGATGTTCAGATTGTTCTGATTTAGTTTTGATAGAAAGTGATCAAGATCTTCTTCCGTGCCTTCCCATAAGAACAGGATGTCGTCTATGTATCGAATCCATATCGGGATTTTATCTGAATATTCATCATTTGTGTCACAGAATACCGTAGTTTGCTCCCACCACCCTAAAAATAAGTTAGCGTAGGTGGGAGCACAGGCCGTGCCCATGGCGGTGCCTTGAGTTTGGAGGTAAAACTTGTTGTTGAAGAGAAAATAATTTTTAGTTAGCACAAATTTGAGCAAATTAAGTGTGAATTGGTTGTGGTCTGGGTTTTCATCAGATGACATATTAAGAAAGTATTCGATGGCATGTAATCCAAGTTTGTGGTCGATGCTGGTATACAGCGATTCCACCTCACATGAGACTAACCAGGTGTCTTTGGAGATGTTAATATCCTGTATTATTTGTAGCACTTCCATGGTGTCTTTCACATACGATGATAGTTGTGTTAAAAATGGTCTTAATCTTAAGTCAACGTATTGACTCGCCTTTTCTGTTAGGTTCTCATTGCCAGAAACAATGGGTCTGCCAGGTGGTTTGTGGCTGTTTTTGTGGACTTTTGGAATTAGGTAAAACGTTGCCACTTTTGGATGCGTTATAGTTAGAAACTTCTTTTCCTTAGTGTTGATTATACCATTTTTGAAGGCTGAGTCTATCAGTTTGTTGTATTGCGCATGGAAGTCTCCTGTAGGGTTACTCCATAGTTCTTTGTAACAGGTTTTGTTCTTTAATTGTAGTTTAGCCTCATCCAAATACATTTCTATGGGCCATATTACGATATTGCCGCCCTTATCGGCATTACGGATTATGACATCATTCCAGGATTCCATTTCAGTAAGGGTTTCTCTTTCAGATAGATTTTGTTGTTTAGAGATAATATCTAGTTTGTTGATACTTTGACATACAATTTGATTGAAGACTTCAATGTTAGGACATGTGTTATTAGGAGGAACGTATTTTGATTTAGTTTTGAGTGTCTTTCGCCAATTTGATCCTTCACAGTCATTCTGTTCTGAATTGAGGTCATTTAGTATTTGTAAAGATTCCAATTCATCTTCAGTCCAGTCAACAGATGGAATATCTGGTTTGTTGTTGGTAAAAAATGTTTGCGCAGAAACAATTGTATATCTTTAATAACCTCAAATTTGTCCAGATTATTATGTGGACAGAAGGATAGACCTTTTGATAACACATTTGTGTGGAGAGAGGTTAAGACCCGATTAGATAGATTTATAATTCTTAATTTCTCATCCTTATTAGGGAGAATGGGCTCGGATTCCTTTTGGGTGGTTTGTTGGTCTGTTGTTTGTCTTTCTGAATCTTTTTGTTTCTGGTTTGTCTTTTGTTTTTTCCACCCGCCTCTTCTGGTGGTTCTGAATCGGTGCTTAAATCCTCTTCTAAAAAAGCTTTTCTTTTTCTATTTTCCACTATGCTTGTATTTCTGGAAGTGGATGCTTGAGGAACTGTTTCCTGGTCTGTGTCTTCATTGTCCGTATCGGATATGTCAGTTTCCACAATATTTACTCTTCTCTGAGATCTGAAGTTTGTTATGTTGGTTTTATTTCTCCATTTATAGACTTTATCATTATTGAAATCCTGTATGTCTCTTTGTAATTTGCCCTTTTTGGTTGTGTTAATTTCATTTTCGTACTTATCCAATTCTTTTTGATATTTTTTATATGCATTTTCAAATTCTTGCATTTGCTCAAATCCAGTCTCTCATATTCTGAGGAATCGTGTTTAATGAGAATTTTCATTAATTTGGTGGAGCATTCGCTTAGGGCTTCTTCCCATTCTATACTTAGGTTTTTTTGTTTGAATTCGAATGCTGGGAAGAGTTGTATTCTTAATCCCCTAGGTATTAGGTTCCTCTGAATATACTGCTCACAGAATTGTTTGTCCCACCAGAGTTTATCTTGTTTATAGAGGTTTTTATGTAATTCTCTTAGTAGAGTATCTAGATTGTTAGGTGTAGTATCTGTACTGGTGGTTATGGGATTGTTGAAAACTTCATTCATGGATAACGTGCAAGAATTTATCCAATTTCTGTATTTGTTAATATAGGGTATATGCATATATACCTTGTGAGCTTGAGTGCTTGTGCATGAAACAACACTAGTTACGAGTATAGTCTATATCATAGGAGATAGAGACTGAAAGAATGCACCTTAGTAGCACTTCAGTTCCTTGTGAAAATATTAATAATGGTATGAAACTTAAACAGCCATTGTGAGCCAAAGGTTTGAAAGAAAATTAAAACATAACTTTTATTAAATCAACATTAACTTAAAACAATTGTGGTCGTGTAAGTGTGTGTACTTTAAAAACACATAGCAACTTTACTAAATATAAAGAAGTGGCACTGAATATCAAGTGGATAGATTGCCTCTATTGTAAAATATTCTGGATTATCTAAATAGTAAATATAAATCTACCCAATGAATAATTAGCTGGTGTTCTGGGGTATTCTACACCGCTGTATATTTCAAAATTCTGTCATGCAGACATTCACGTATATAGTTAATCAACCGTATTTGAAAAGTAAATAGCAAAGTACTATCAGTAAGGGTCACTTTAGTAACTGGTATACTTGAGTAGTTTTGTTTTTTTCACTTTATGGATCTCTAAATCTCTGTATAAGTATTGTTAACTCCTTCAGGTAAATTACTGAGTTCCTGATAGTTGTAAGTTCATAATACGGTTTTAACTCAACCTTGATATATTATCCCTTGTGTTGCAGTAGATTATAATATGGGTATATATATCCTTCTGTCCACATAATAATCTGGACAAATTTGAGGTTATTAAAGATATACAATTGTTTCTGCGCAAACTTCTTCTAAAAAGACATTTTACCAACAACGAACCAGATATTCCATCTGTTGACTGGACTGAATATGAATTGGAATCTTTACAAATACTAAATGACCTCAATTCAGAACAGAATGACTGTGAAGGATCAAATTGGCGAAAGACACTCAAAACTAAATCAAAATACGTTCCTCCTAATAACACATGTCCTAACATTGAAGTCTTCAATCAAATTGTATGTCAAAGTATCAACAAACTAGATATTATCTCTAAACAACAAAATCTATCTAAAAGAGAAAGAGAAACCCTTACTGAAATGGAATCCTGGAATGATGTCATAATCCGTAATGCCGATAAGGGCGGCAATATCGTAATATGGCCCATAGAAATGTATTTGGATGAGGCTAAACTACAATTAAAGAACAAAACCTGTTACAAAGAACTATGGAGTAACCCTACAGGAGACTTCCATGCGCAATACAACAAACTGATAGACTCAGCCTTCAAAAATGGTATAATCAACACTAAGGAAAAGAAGTTTCTAACTATAACGCATCCAAAAGTGGCAACGTTTTACCTAATTCCAAAAGTCCACAAAAACAGCCACAAACCACCTGGCAGACCCATTGTTTCTGGCAATGAGAACCTAACAGAAAAGGCGAGTCAATACGTTGACTTAAGATTAAGACCATTTTTAACACAACTATCATCGTATGTGAAAGACACCATGGAAGTGCTACAAATAATACAGGATATTAACATCTCCAAAGACACCTGGTTAGTCTCATGTGACGTGGAATCGCTGTATACCAGCATCGACCACAAACTTGGATTACATGCCATCGAATACGTTCTTAATATGTCATCTGATGAAAACCCAGACCACAACCAATTCACACTTAATTTGCTCAAATTTGTGCTAACTAAAAATTATTTTCTCTTCAACAACAAGTTTTACCTCCAAACTCAAGGCACCGCCATGGGCACGGCCTGTGCTCCCACCTACGCTAACTTATTTTTAGGGTGGTGGGAGCAAACTACGGTATTCTGTGACACAAATGATGAATATTCAGATAAAATCCCGATATGGATTCGATACATAGACGACATCCTGTTCTTATGGGAAGGCACGGAAGAAGATCTTGATCACTTTCTATCAAAGCTAAATCAGAACAATCTGAACATCAGATTAACCCATCACAAAAGTCGGACAAATATCTCCTTTTTGGACTTATTAATCTGTAAGGAAGAAGATGGCTCCCTGAGCACAGATTTGTATCGAAAAGAAACAGCCACGAACAATGTTTTATTTGCCACCAGTGCCCATGCACCAAATACTACAAAATCTCTACCAGTCGGTGAATTCTTGAGACTAAGGAGAAACTGCTCACAAGACATGACTTTTAAGAAAAGAGCTGCAGAATTGGAAAAACGCTTACTCCTGAGGGGCTGCAGCAAGAGATCTATTCACAAGGCTAAGACAAGAGCATTAAAAACCGCTAGATCTGAACTATTAAAAACAAAAAACAAAAAAGGTGACAATAAAACCAGACTAGTATTGACGTACAACCAGCAAACACAGCAAATTGTGAATATTATTAAAAACAACTGGCACATACTACAAGCGGACCCCCTTCTAAAGGACCTAATAGGAGAAAAGGGTTCAACTCAGCTATCGCAGAAGTAGAAACCTAAAGGAAATGCTGAGCCCCAGTCATTTCGTACAAAAATCCAATTCTACCAGAGCTCCAGAAAAAGGTTCATTTTTATGTGGAAATTGCTCCTCATGCTGCAACATGATTAAAAAGAAATCTATCACTGATAGATTTGGGAAAGATCATCAAATCAAAAGTTATATTAACTGCAACTCCAGTGGAGTAATCTATGTCCTCCAGTGCAAATGTCCTAGAGTGTATATAGGTATGACGACAAGAACCATACACACCCGACTGATGGAACATTTGCGAAACATTTGTAATGCCCCGAAAGATCTATCTAAAGACAAAAAAATTACATCAGTAGCTTCGCATTTCTTTAAACACCATCAATCCAAAACATCTGAATTAAAATGCTTTGGAATCCAGAAGATATCTCTAGGACTAAGAGGAGGCGACCTTGAGACAGCGTTACTCAAGGCTGAAGCAAAGTGGATATACCTAATGGATAGCGTATACCCCAAAGGCATGAATGAACAGAACAATTACTCGATGTTCATATGAAGAACCCGAACATCTGTAATATATTCAATAATAAGAAAATATTGTTGTAAACACTCTCCACAGCACCAAATTCAATTTAGGGCAAGATTCAAGACTCAGCTGTTCAATATAGATCTCTGAACTATAAATAAATATTATGCAAAGCCACACAACCAAATTAAAATAAAAATACAAAAGTAACAAAACTATTAAAATAATGTTCAGGTTAATTTAGCCCCCCCATTCTCACCCACATTCTTATCTCTTGGATGGAAATTAAAAAAGAGAGACACCTTGATCAAATATTTGGGAATGGGGGTCTCTGTCATCACCACTTATATCTCCATGTGTGTGCATTTACCACCATTCACAATTCTTCACTTTATTCTCATCCTCCCCTTTTTGTCATCACCACTGATATCTCCATGTGTGTGCATTTATCACCACCCACTATTCTTCACTTTATTTTCATCCTCCCCTTTTTGTGCATCGATACATCACCAGTATCACTCTCAGTGTTTAACTAGCTCCCTATACAATATCACTTAGCATAACGTGCACAACATTATCTCACACCCACGTCCTTATATTCCTGGGCACATTAGTGCACTTCACCATCGCATCCTCATCTCCTAACACATTATATATGGGTTATTCTACTCCCCCACGTAATTGCACTAGCACATACCAAACCTTTTTTAATTCTGATACACCTTGTGATCAAAAACCAAAAACAATATCATTCAATTAATCTCATTCCCCAACACAGTAGATATGGGGTTTCTACTTCCCTACGTACTCGCACTCTCACATACCTCACTTCTTTAATTTTGATACACTTTGTTATTAAAAACAAATACAAAATCATGTAATTAAATCTTTAAATGTATGTTTGTCAATTTTGACATACTACGTCAGCAAAAATTAAGAATAAAAATAAAGTGATTTATATCTCAAATGCAATCCTGCCTGTATCCACCTCAATCATTCTACTTTAATACATTTTGCCATTAGTAAATTTAAAATCAAAATAGGTTGAAAAGATACTTTTATCAGCTAATCACCTCTGTCACTCCATGTCACCTCCAGTAATAACAACACAAACTGGGTCACACCACCCCTGTCGTTATCAATTACCATTACTTTTCCCCTCCCTCAGGTATTACATCACAATATCACATCCCCTCACCCATTTTCTCTCTCCCCCCTGAATAAGTCACATTTAGAACACTGATCAAACTAATACACAAGATACATCTCCCCCCATGAGAGAATCTCAGTCTGAGGGCTTTGTTTTGTCACAGCAGAAATGTAGCAACAATATTCGATTTCCCCCGTAAACATAATAAATATCATTTTTAATGGTATTTGATGCAAACCGCATTACGAGGGAGACTGTAATTGAGTGTAATAGAGGGCAAGATGTGTACGTCCTGAATGGACACAGTACAAAAATGTATTGAACATGACTCAGAGTATAAAGTACAACGAAGATCGTAAACATCACTACACTCAGGCAACAAACTAACAATAAAGTAATGTGAACAAATATACCCTGCCATAGAGCAGGTGAGAATAAAATACTGATATGACAACCGATGGCCATATATGATCGCACTTTAAATTTCGTCATGTTATATCACGTCAGTATTAAATTTTATTAAAATATACTTTATATAATTTCAATGCTTTCAAATGCTCGTCTCACACTCAAGTGTATTCCAGCTGTCAAGTATGGGATCGAGTTTCCAGCCTCACAAACGTCAATCATGCCGAAACAACGCCTCCTCAAGCATTTCAGAGGATCGCGATTGGTTGAAATGTAGCCAATGGGTTTGCGCATACGCATTTAAATACCCTGAGACGCCGGCCCGCGTCACCTTTGAAAAAGCCGAAACGCTATCGGCGAAACATGTTAGGGATGGGTATCTGACAATACCCTGTTTTTCTTTTTTAAATGGCATAGTTAACTTTAAAAAGTAGCGCTTTATTATAGTGGCATTTGGCTTAAATCAGTACTAATAACTTGGGGGTTATTTGGAAAACCGCTAGTGGCAATCGTTAAAAGCTATCTACAGGGTAATAGAATAACAGTTATAACGGCCAACTTGCGAAATCAATCGCACGGATATAGATTGTAAAAAACTATATAATAATACCGTATAGCTATAGCGGTTAGCTAGTGACAACTTTAAAAAGCCAATTAAGGATCACTATTATAACTGTTAGCCACATATTTGGGCTGCTCCAACTTATACCGCAGCAATCATTTGTTGATAGTATAAGTGTACAAAAGCCGGGTACTAGCAATTACAGTGCCATAAGATAACCTCAAGCATTCTAGACGGTAGAAAATTGCAATAGCTAACTTTAAAAGAAATCAAAAGACAGCCACTTTAGAATAAAGTAAAGATCAATACCGTGTGCACACCTTTAAGCTATAACAGCCAGAACTTATAACTGGTTACTTATACGTATACTGTAACTATCAGCGATAAGCTATCGATACATAAACCAAGTAGGCTGCATAGAACATATCACTCAAAGAAACTTTTGTAAATATTTAGAATACCGTCTCTTATGTATTATATTATAAAAGCAAAATATGCCAAGGTTGCCAAGTGACTAAAAACAGTTGATAATATACAAAGTGAGATATACTGTTCGTCACTAAGTATATACCACTAAAGTTTGTACACCAAAGCACCAACACATGCCAGACTCTAAACCAAGATATTAAAAATAAAACCCCGTTGCAAAAACTGATTAATTACACAGTATTTATCAAAGATATTCAAGTCACTTCTGATATTCAAAAAGTTATACTGTATATCAAAGATATTCAAGTCACTGCTGATATTCAAAAAATTTTACTGTGTATATATACCCATATTATAATCTACTGCAACACAAGGGATAATATATCAAGGTTGAGTTAAAACCGTATTATGAACTTACAACTATCAGGAACTCAGTAATTTACCTGAAGGAGTTAACAATACTTATACAGAGATTTAGAGATCCATAAAGTGAAAAAAACAAAACTACTCAAGTATACCAGTTACTAAAGTGACCCTTACTGATAGTACTTTGCTATTTACTTTTCAAATACGGTTGATTAACTATATACGTGAATGTCTGCATGACAGAATTTTGAAATATACAGCGGTGTAGAATACCCCAGAACACCAGCTAATTATTCATTGGGTAGATTTATATTTACTATTTAGATAATCCAGAATATTTTACAATAGAGGCAATCTATCCACTTGATATTCAGTGCCACTTCTTTATATTTAGTAAAGTTGCTATGTGTTTTTAAAGTACACACACTTACACGACCACAATTGTTTTAAGTTAATGTTGATTTAATAAAAGTTATGTTTTAATTTTCTTTCAAACCTTTGGCTCACAATGGCTGTTTAAGTTTCATACCATTATTAATATTTTCACAAGGAACTGAAGTGCTACTAAGGTGCATTCTTTCAGTCTCTATCTCCTATGATATAGACTATACTCGTAACTAGTGTCGTTTCATGCACAAGCACTCAAGCTCACAAGGTATATATGCATATACCCTATATTAACAAATACAGAAATTGGATAAATTCTTGCAGGGTATCCAGACATAGTCATAGAAAAGGATACGTTGTATGCAAATAACTTAAATATATTCTCTGTATATATTAAAGTAATACACTGAGCGTTCCAATTTTACTAGTGTAGTGCTCTTGCTATTTTTTGTTAAACTCGATAATATATCTTCCTAGACACAGATTTACGAGCCTGTAACATAGTATTAATTACGGAGTCAGAGAAACCTCTATGACTGAGAATCAAGCGTTCAATCTCCATACCTTCAAATTTAATGATTTGAGATCCTGATGGAAAAAAGGACCTTGCGATAGAAGGTCTGGTCTTAACGGAAGAGTCCACGGTTGGCAAGTAGCCATCCGAACAAGATCCGCATACCAAAACCTGTGAGCCCATGCTGGAGCCACCAGCAGAACAAACGAACGCTCCTTTAGAATCTTAGAAATCACTCTTGGAAGAAGAACTAGAGGCGGAAAGATATAGGCAGGATGATACTTCCAAAGAAGTGACAATGCATCCACTGCTTCCGCCTGAGGATCCCTGGATCTGGACAGATACCTGGGAAGCTTCTTGTTTAGATGAGAAGCAATCAGATCTATTTCTGGAAGTCCCCATATTTGAACAATCTGAAGAAATACCTCTGGGTGAAGAGACCATTCGCCCGGATGTAAAGTCTGGCGACTGAGATAATCCGCTTCCCAATTGTCTATACCTAGGATGTGAACCGCAGAAATTAGACAGGAGCTGGATTCCGCCCATGCAAGTATTCGAGATACTTCTTTCATAGCCAGAGGACTGTGAGTCCCTCCTTGATGATTGACATATGCCACGGTTGTGACATTGTCCGTTTGAAAACAAATGAACGACTCTTTCTTTAGAAGCGGCCACGAATGAAGAGCTCTGAAAATCGCACAGAGTTGCAAAATGTTGATTGGTAATCTCGCCTCCTGAGACTCCCAAACCCCCTGCGCTGTCAGAGACCCCCATACAGCTCCCCAACCTGTCAGACTTGCATCTGTTGAGATCACAGTCCAGGTCGGAAGAACAAAAGAAGCCCCCTGAACTAAACATAGTAACATAGTAGATAAGGTTGAAAAAAGACTGAAGACCATCGAGTTCAACCTATACAAATTTAAAATACTTACAAAAAGCTCCAGTTAAGCTTAAATAACCCCATTAAAATGTGACCCATTTAATACTAGCAATCATATCCATGAATTTTGTTTATATACAGAAATTTATCCAGACTATTTTTAAATGTATCTATGGTATTGGCATTCACTACCTCCTTTGGTAATGCGTTCCACAATTTTATTGCTCTTACAGTGAAAAAACGTTTCCATTGCAGGAGATTAAATCTCCTTTCCTCCAACCTTAAATTATGACCTCTTGTCAGAAACAATTTTCTTGGAATAAACAGAGCTTCTGCCATCTCTGTATATGGGCCTTGAATATATTTATATAAAGTAATCATGTCACCTCTCAAGCGCCTTTTTTCTAAAGAAAACAGACCCAGTTTGGCTAGCCTCTCCTCATAGGTTAATTTCTCCAATCCCCTTATTAGCTTTGTGGCCCTTCTCTGAACTTGTTCTAGTTCTGCAATATCCCCTTTAGCAATTGGTCCCCAGAACTGCACTCTAAACTCAAGGTTAGGTCTTACCAGGGCTTTATATAATGACAGAATTATGCTTTCCTCCCTTGAATCAATGCCTCTTTTAATACATGCTAGTATCTTGTAAGCCTTTGAAGCCGCTGCCCTGCATTGTGCACCCATCTTTAGCTTGTTATCTATTACTACTCCCAAATCCCTTTTCTCCTGTGTTTGGCTAAGTCTTCTCCCATTTAAAAAATACGTAGCCTGCTTATTTTTACTTCCAAAATGTAGAATCTTGCATTTTTCCGTATTAAATCTCATTTTCCATTCACTTGCCCATAGTTCTAATTTTAGCAAATCCCTTTGTAAAGAGAGTTCGTCCTGCTCTGACCTTATGACCTTACTTAACTTCTAGGTATCAACTGCAAAAATAGAGATGTCGCTATTTAATCCTTGCTCCAAGTCATTTATAAAAATATTAAAAAGAACAGGGCCCAGTACTGATCTGTCCACCACGTCAGAGAGTGTCGTACAATCGGTTTTAAAGATATTAATTGTGATATCTTTGTATAATCCCTGCACCACTGGTTCAGCATACAGAGCTGAAGAGGTCGCATGTGAAAACAAGCAAAGGGGATCGCGTCCGATGCAGCAGTCATAAGACCTAGAATTTCCATGCATAAGGCTACCGAAGGGAATGATTGAGACTGAAGGTTTCGACAAGCTGAAACCAATTGCAGACGTCACTTGTCCGTCAAAGACAGAGTCATCGACACTGAATCTATCTGGAAACCTAAAAAGGTTACCCTTGTCTGAGGAATCAATTAACTCTTTGGTAAATTGATCCTCCAACCATGTTCTTGAAGAAACGATACAAGTCGATTCGTATGAGATTCTGCTAAATGTGAAGACTGAGCAAGTACCAAGATATCGTCCAAATAAGGAAATACCACAATACCCTTTTCTCTGATTACAGATAGAAGGGCACAGAGAACCTTTGTAAAAATCCTTGGAGCTGTTGCTAGGCCAAACGACAGAATCTCAAACTGGTAATGCTTGTCTAGAAAAGAGAATCTCAGAAACTGAAAATGATCTGGATGAATCGGAATGTGCAGATATGCATCTTGTAAATCTTTTGTGGACATATAAAGCCCTTGCTGAACAAAAGGCAGAATAGTCCTTATAGTTACCATTTTGAATGTTGGTATTCTTACATAACGATTCAATATTTTTAAATCCAGAACTGGTCTGAAGGAATTCTCCTTCTTTGGTACAATGAATAGATTTGAGTAAAACCCCAGACCCTGTTCCAGAACTGGAACTGGCACAATTACTCCAGCCAACTCTAGATCTGAAACACATTTCAGAAATGCTTGAGCCTTCACTGGATTTATTGGAACGCGAGAAAGAAAAAATCTTCTTGCAGGAGGCCTTATCTTGAAACCTATTCTGTACCCTTGTGAAACAATGTTCTGAATCCAAAGACTGTGAATCGAATTGATCCAAATTTATTTGAAAAATCGTAATCTGCCCCCTACCAGCTGGGCTGGAATGAGGGCCGCACCTTCATGTGGACTTGGGAGCTGGCTTTGGCTTTCTAAAAGGCTTGGATTTATTCCAGACTGGAGATGGTTTCCAAACAGAAACCGTTCCTGTAGAGGAAGGATCAGGCTTTTGTTCCTTATTCTGACGAAAGGAACGAAAACGATTAGCAGCCCTATATTTACCTTTAGATTTTTATCCTGTGGTAAAAAAGTACCTTTCCCCCCAGTAACAGTTGAAATAATAGAATCCAACTGTGAACCAAACAATTTATTACATTGGAAAGAAAGGGAAAGCAAAGTTGACTTAGAAGACATATCAGCATTCCAAGTTTTAAGCCATAAAGCTCTTCTAGCTAAAATAGCTAGAGACATATACCTGACATCAACCCTAATGATATCAAAGATGGCATCACAAATAAAATTATTAGCATGTTGAAGAAGATTAACAATGCTATGAGAATTATGATCTGTTACTTGTTGTGCTAAAGCCTCCAACCAGAAAGTTGAAGCTGCAGCAACATCCGCCAAAGATATAGCAGGCCTAAGAAGATTACCTGAACATAAATAAGCTTTTCTTAGAAAGGATTCAATTGTCCTATCTAAAGAATCCTTAAAAGAAGTACTATCTGCCGTAGGAATAGTAGTACGTTTAGCAAGAGTAGAGATAGCCCCATCAACTTTAGGGATTTTGTCCCAAAACTCTAATCTGTCAGATGGCACAGGATACAATTTCTTAAACCTTTTAGAAGGAGTAAAAGAATTACCCAGATTATTCCATTCCCTGGAAATTACTTCAGAAATAGCATCAGGGACGGGAAAAACTTCCGGAATAACTACAGGAGGTAATTAAGACTTCTTTAAGTAAAGAACGAATAAATTCCATTTTAAATAAATATGAAGATTTATCAGTGTCAATTTCTGAAACAGAATCCTCTGAACCAGAGAAATCATCATCAGAAACAGAATCAGAAGGATGATGTTCATTTAAAAATTCATCTGATAAATGAGAAGTTTTAAAAGACTTTTTACGTTTACTGGAAGGAGGAATAACAGACATAGCCTTCCTAATAGATTTAGAAACAAAATCTCTTATGTTAACAGGAACACCCTGAGCATTAGATGTTGATGGAACAGAAACAGGTAATGGAACATTACTAAAAGAAATATTATCTGCATTAGCAAGTTTATCATGACATTCATCACAAACAACAGCCGGAGGGACAGTTACCACAAGTTTACAACAAATGCACTTAACTTTGGTAGATCCAGCATCAGGCAGCAAATTTCCAGAAGTAGCTTCTGATCCAGGGTCAATCTGAGACATCTTGCAATATGTAATAGAAAAAACAACATATAAAGCAAAATTTATCAAATTCCTTAAATGACAGTTTCAGGAATGGGAAAAAATGCCAATGAACAAGCTTCTAGCAACCAGAAGCAAAAAAACAATGAGACTTAAATAATGTGGAGACAATAATGACGCCCATATTTTTAGCGCCAAAAAAAGACGCCCACATTATTTGGCGCCTAAATGCTTTGGCGCCAAAAATGACGCCACATCCGGTGACGCCGACATCTTTGGTGCAAAAACGTCAAAAAAATTACGCAAATACAAACAACTTCCGGTGACAAGTATGACGCCGGAAATGACTAAGAAATTTTTTTTTGCGCCAAAAAAGTCCGCACCAAGAATGACGCAATAAAATGAAGCATTTTCAGCCCCCGCGAGCCTAACAGCCCACAGGAAAAAAGTCAAATTTTAAGGTAAGAAAAATGTATTATTCAAATGCATTATCCCAAATAATGAAACTAACTGTCTGAAATAAGGAATATTGAACATCCTGAATCAAGGCAAATAAATGTTTAAACACATATATTTAGAACTTCATATAAAAGTGCCCAACCATAGCTTAGAGTGTCACAGAAAATAAGACTTACTTACCCCAGGACACTCATCTACATGTAGTAGAAAGCCAAACCAGTACTGAAACGAGAATCAGTAGAGGTAATGGTATATATAAGAGTATATCGTCGATCTGAAAAGGGAGGTAAGAGATGAATCTCTACGACCGATAACAGAGAACCTATGAAATAGATCCCGTAGAAGGAGACCATTGAATTCAAATAGGCAATACTCTCTTCACATCCCTCTGACATTCACTGCACTCTGAGAGGAAAACCGGGCTCCAGCCTGCTGCGAAGCGCATATCAATGTAGAATCTAGCACAAACTTACTTCACCACCTCCATGGGAGGCAAAGTTTGTAAAACTAATTTGTGGGTGTGGTGAGGGGTGTATTTATAGGCATTTTGAGGTTTGGGAAACTTTGCCCCTCCTGGTAGGAATTATATCCCATACGTCACTAGCTCATGGACTCTTGCTAATTACATGAAAGAAAGAAAATAGAAAAAAAAATACTTCCCAGGCATTGCATGAAGGTGTTTTCACAATGGCTTTTTTAAATGTTGAGATTGTGGTTTATGTATGTAATACTTCTGGCATTTCTATTGGTCCAAACTGGAAGTACCAGGTAATCCTTCTGTGATCAAGGAACATGGCAACCCCAGAGCCTTTAGTGAACTAGTCAGTGAGGTGCAGCCATATCTCTCTAGGCACACTGGGCAGGTAGTCCACATCTGGTTTCCCCATTGCCTTGTATTACATGGAGAGACTTCGCTTTATAGGAGGTACAACTGGGCTAAAATAGGCTGCTCCCAGGTAGTAACCCGCCAAAGAACAAGCTACTGATCTGTTTGTTAATGGTTGAGTGCTCTGTGTGTTTATTTGTATTATGACCCTAGGGAAAGTCTTCATAAGGGTGATGGGGAAACAACAGATGTGAACTCCACAAAAGGACAAATTATTGTCTACGGTTGCCATGTTCCTTGTTCAGGGGAGGATGGTCTAGGATATGTCAGGACACAATCACAGTCCTGAGTCCTGAACTATATCCGTAAGAGGCGCCTAACCAAAAGAGGCGGTAAAGGTATGTAACAGAGGGAGCAAAGAGAATATCAATAAGAGGCAAAACCAAAGCTCCAAATAAAGGACAATGTATGACAAAATAAACATATAGGGCAAAAAATCACAATTGATAAGAAACAAGGTGTATCATACACTAAGGAATATCAGAGGAAAAAATGACACAAGTGTGAATATATCGTACATAAAAATAAAAAATAAATAAATAAATGATGCACGAGATGGAGCTATTAGGACTCAGTGCAATGTTATACCAAAGTCTCTCCTAAATCCGTAGCAGTGGAAGACCAATCTCCAATCTCCAACAGACAAGGTAATACCAAAAACGTCAGGCAACTCTTCTAGTATGTCACCCCAGACAAGCAGGATTCTAAGATACAAAAGGATAGAATGCGCATTCTATCATTTTGTATCTTAAAATAGCAATATATATGCTGATGAACTATTACAAGCTCAGTATTGCCAATAATCCTACTCAACAGGTGTGCAAAAACTGGAAAAAATAGTAAACATGAATAGCTTGAATTTAACATGGAATATACACAAAAATAAACATTGTGGCATGCAGGGTCATAACCATCCTTAGGTGTGTATATATTTCAACGTATGTCATAGAATGTAGGTGCCAGGCTAGCAGCGCATTGTGGCCAACATCTTCTTTGTCAAATAAAGATAGGATTTGTCATTTAAGGCTTACAAGGAACATTTAACAGAACACCTGTCAAGGTTATTTTAAATGTTGAAGAGGTAAGTCAAACTTCGTCAACTGACTTTAATTTATGAGTAAAAATTTAAAGATGTATGTTCTATAAATAATGTTTAAAAATTATTTTTGGGTGATATTACGTACAGGCAACTTCTTTTTTGATTCTGCAAACTGGATATTCTAGGTATGCCTGGTAACGTGCTTCCAAGCAATACGAAAACATTTGTGCAAAGGCTGGAACCCAAAAGAGTAAACAACGCTTTTATATTAAAACCTTAACATCGATCTATACAGACATTCAAAGCTCTAAGAGCACTTAATCCCTCCCACCCCTCCGGTATTCCAGTCTGATCTAATGCCAAGAAGAAGTAGAAAGGTTGGAAAGGACAAACCAGGAAAAATGAGGTGCTAACTAGAAGTGCCACCATAACAAAAAATTAAGTAAAAAATTAGTTTCTCTTGTGGACACTCACCATCATAAAAAAAAAAAAAATTTATTAGGTAAGCATCAATTTTGTTTCCTTTCATAAGGAGGTGAGAGTCCATGAGCCATTACTCTTAAGAACTAATGTCCAAGCTGTGGAGTCCACAAGTAATTGGGTGGGACAAATATGTCTTCATGCAGGCACCTAATAACCAGACACTGCTGACTGAAGGATTTTTCTACCAAACACATTAAAGAAGTAGAATTTATTGAAAGTATGTTGTTGTCATGCAGATTTATTCAATATAAGCCTGATTCTTAAAAATCAAAGAATAGAAAGTAGATCTAGAAAAAACATAATTTATGTAAGAACTTACCTGATAAATTCCTTTCTTTCATATTAGCAAGAGTCCATGAGCTAGTGACGTATGGGATATACATTCCTACCAGGAGGGGCAAAGTTTCCCAAACCTCAAAATGCCTACAAATACACCCCTCACCACACCCACAATTCAGTTTAACGAATAGCCAAGAAGTGGGGTGATAAGAAAGGAGCGAAAGCATCAAAATAAGGAATTGGAATAATTGTGCTTTATACAAAAAAATCATAACCACCACAAAAAAGGGTGGGCTTCATGGACTCTTGCTAATATGAAAGAAATTAATTTATCAGGTAAGTTCTTACATAAATTATGTTTTCTTTCATGTAATTAGCAAGAGTCCATGAGCTAGTGACGTATGGGATAATAAATACCCAAGATGTGGAACTTCCACGCAAGAGTCACTAGAGAGGGAGGGATAAAATAAAGACAGCCAATTCCGCTGAAAAATAATAATCCACAACCCCAAAATAAAAGTTTAATCTCAATAATGAAAAAAACTGAAATTATAAGCAGAAGAATCAAACTGAAACAGCTGCCGGAAGTACTTTTCTACCAAAAACTGCTTCAGAAGAAGAAAACACATCAAAATGGTAGAATTTAGTAAAAGTATGCAAAGAAGACCAAGTTGCTGCTTTGCAAATGTGATCAACAGAAGCTTCATTCCTAAATTCCCAGGAAGTAGAAACTGACCTAGTAGAATGAGCCGTAATTCTTTGAGGCGGGGATTCACCCGACTCTACATAAGCATGATGAATCAACGACTTTAACCAAGACGCCAAAGAAATGGCGGAGGCCTTCTGACCTTTTCTGGACCCAGAAAAGATAACAAATAGACTAGAAGTCTTTCTAAAATCTTTAGTAGCTTCAACATAATATTTCAAAGCTGTTACTACATCCAAAGAACGTAAAGATCTCTCCTTTAAATTCTTAGGATTAGGACACAATGAAGGAACGACAATTTCTCTACTAATGTTGTTAGAATTCACAACCTTAGGTAAAAATTTAAATGAAGTTCGCAACACTGCCTTATCCTGATGAAAAATCAGAAAAGGAGATTCACAAGAAAGAGCAGATAACTCAGAAACTCTTCTAGCAGAAGAGATGGCCAAAAGGAACAGAACTTTCCAAGAAAGTAATTTAATGTCCAGAGAATGCATAGGTTCAAACGGAGGAGCTTGTAAAGCCCTCAGAACCAAATTAAGACTCCAAGGAGGAGAAATTGACTTGAGGACAGGTTTGATACGAACCAAAGCCTGTACGAAACAATGAATATCAGGAAGATTAGCAATCTTTCTGTGAAAAAGAACAGAAAGAGCCGAGATTTGTCCTTTCAAGGAACTTGCAGACAAACCTTTATCCAAACCATCCTGAAGAAACTGTAAAATTCTAGGAATTCGAAAAGAATGCCAGGAAAATTTATGAGAAGAACACCAAGAAATGTAAGTCTTCCAGACTCGATAATAAATCCTCCTAGACACAGATTTACGAGCCTGTAACATAGTATTAATTAGTGAGTCAGAGAAACCTCTATGACTAAGAATCAAGCGTTCAATTTCCATACCTTCAAATTTAAGGATTTGAGATCCTGATGGAAAAAAGGGCCTTGAGATAGAAGGTCTGGTCTTAACGGAAGAGTCCAAGGTTGGCAACTGGCCATCCGAATGAGATCCGCATACCAAAACCTGTGAGGCCATGCTGGAGCCACCAGCAGTACAAACGAACGTTCCATTAGAATTTTGGAAATCACTCTTGGAAGAAGAACTAAAGGCGGAAAGATATAGGCAGGATGATAATTCCAAGGAAGCGACAACGCGTCCACTGCCTCCGCCTGAAGATCCCTGGATCTGGACAGATACCTGGGACGTTTCTTGTTTAGATGAGAGGCCATCAGATCTATTTCTGGAAGTCCCCAGATTTGAACAATCTGAAGAAATACCTCTGGGTGAAGGGACCATTCGCCCGGATGCAACGTCTGGCGACTGAGATAATCCGCTTCCCAATTGTCTACACCTGGGATATGAACCGCAGAGATTAGACAGGAGCTGGATTCCGCCCATACAAGTATCCGAGATACTTCTTTCATAGCCTGAGGACTGTGAGTCCCACCCTGATGATTGACATATGCCACGGTTGTGACATTGTCTGTCTGAAAACAAATAAACGATTCTCTCTTCAGAAGAGGCCAGAACTGAAGAGCTCTGAAAATCGCACGGAGTTCCAAAATGTTGATTGGTAATCTCGCCTCCTGAGATTCCCAAACCCCCTGCGCTGTCAGAGATCCCCATACAGCTCCCCAACCTGACAGACTCGCATCTGTTGAGATCACAGTCCAGGTTGGACAAACAAAAGAAGACGTGATCTATCCACCACGCCAGAGAGTGTCGTACACTGGGATTTAAGGATATTAATTGTGATATCTTTGTATAATCCCTGCACCATTGGTTCAGCATACAAAGCTGAAGATGTCGCATGTGAAAACGAGCAAAGGGGATCGCGTCCGATGCAGCAGTCATGAGACCTAGAATTTCCATGCATAAAGCTACGGAAGGGAATGATTGAGACTGAAGGTTTCGACAGGCTGAAACCAATTTCAGACGTCTCTTTTCTGTTAGAGACAAGGTCATGGACACTGAATCTATTTGAAAACCCAAAAAGGTTACCTGAGTCTGAGGAATCAACGAACTCTTTGATAAATTGATCCTCCAACCATGTCTTTGAAGAAACGACACAAGTTGATTCGTATGAGATTCTGCAGAATGTGAAGACTGAGCAAGTACCAAGATATCGTCCAAATAAGGAAATACCGCAATACCCTGTTCTCTGATTACAGAGAGAAGGGCACCGAGAACCTTTGAAAAGATCCTTGGAGCTGTTGCTAGGCCAAACGGAAGGGCCACAAACTGGTAATGCTTGTCTAGAAAAGAGAATCTCAGAAACTGAAAATGATCTGGATGAATCGGAATATGAAGATATGCATCCTGTAAATCTATTGTGGACATATAATGCCCTTGCTGAACAAAAGGCAGAATAGTCCTTATAGTTACCATTTTGAATGTTGGTATCCTTACATAACGATTCAATATCTTTAGATCCAGAACAGGTCTGAAGGAATTCTCCTTCTTTGGTACAATGAATAGATTTGAGTAAAACCCCAGACCCTGTTCCAGAACTGGAACTGGCACAATTACTCCAGCCAACTCTAGATCTGAAACACATTTCAGAAATGCCTGAGCCTTCACTGGGTTTATTGGAATGCGAGAGAGAAAAAATCTCTTCGCAGGCGGCCTTACCTTGAAACCTATTCTGTACGCTTGTGAAACAATGTTCTGAATCCAAAGACTGTGAATCGAATTGATCCAAATGTCTTTGAAAAATCGTAACCTGCCCCCTACCAGCTGGGCTGGAATGAGGGCCGCACCTTCATGTGGACTTGGGAGCTGTTTTTGACTTTTTAAAAGGCTTGGATTTATTCCAGATTGGAGAAGGTTTCCAAACAGAAACCGTTCCTTTAGGGGAAGGGTCAGGCTTTTGTTCCTTATTCTGGCGAAAGGAACGAAAACGATTAGCAGCCCTATATTTACCTTTAGATTTTTTGTCCTGAGGCAAAAAAGTTCCTTTCCCCCCAGTAACAGTTGAAATAATAATAATAATTTATTACCTTGGAAAGAAAGAGAAAGCAAAGTTGACTTAGAAGTCATATCTGCATTCCAAGTTTTAAGCCATAAAGCTCTTCTAGCTAAAATAGCTAAAGACATATACCTGACATCAACTCTAATGATATCAAAGATGGCATCACAAATAACGTTTTTAGCATGTTGAAGAAGTTTAACAATGCTATGAGTATTATGGTCTGATACTTGTTGTGCTAAAGCCTCCAACCAAAAAGTGGAAGCGGCAGCAACATCAGCCAAAGAAATAGCAGGCCTAAGAAGATTACCTGAACATAAATAAGCTTTCCTTAGAAAGGAGTCAATCTTCCTATCTAAAGGATCCTTAAAGGAAGTACTATCTGCCGTAGGAATAGTAGTACGTTTAGCGAGAGTAGAGATAGCCCCATCAACTTTAGGGATTTTGTCCCAAAACTCTAATCTGTCAGATGGCACAGGATACAATTTCTTAAACCTTTGAGAAGGAGTAAATTAAGTACCCAGATTATTCCATTCCCTAGAAATTACTTCAGAAATAGCATCAGGGACAGGAAAAACTTCTGGAATAACTATAGGAGGTTTAAAAACCGAATTTAAACGCTTAGTAGATTTAGTATCAAGAGGACTAGATTCCTCCATCTCTAATAAATTCCATTTGAAATAAATATGAAGATTTATCAGTGACAATATCTGAGACAGAATCCTCTGAACCAGAAAAATCCTCATCAGAAACAGACAAATCAGAATGATGACGGTCATTTAAAAATTCATCTGAAAAATGAGAAGTTTTAAAAGACCTTTTATGTTTACTGGATGGGGGAATAACAGACATAGCCTTCCTAATAGATTTAGAAACAAATTCTTTTATATTAACAGGAACATCTTGAGTATTAGATGTTGAGGGAACAGCAACAGGTAATGGTATATTACTAATGGAAATACTATCTGCATTAGCAAGTTTATCATGACATTCATCACAAACTACAGCCGGAGGAACAGTTACCACAAGTTTACAACAAATTAACTTAACTTTGGTAGAACCAGCATCAGGCAGCGTCTTTCCAGAAGTAGATTCTGATCCAGGGTCAATTTGAGACATCTTGCAATATGTAAAAGAAAAAACAACATATAAAGCAAAATTTATCAAATTCCTTAAATGACAGTTTCAGGAATGGGAAAAAAATGCCAATGAACAAGCCTCTAGCAACCAGAAGCAATGAAAAAAGAGACTGAAATAATGTGAAAAAAGGTGGAGACAAGAATGACGCCCACATTTTTTAGCGGCAAAAAAGACGCCCACATTATTGGCGCCTTAAATTTTTTGGCGCCAAGAATGACGCCACATCCGGTGACGCCGACATTTTTGGCGCAAAACGTCAAAAAAATTACGCAAACACGAACAACTTCCGGCGACAAGTATGACGCCGGAAATGAAAAATTTTGCGCCAAAAAAGTCCACGCCAAGAATGACGCGATAAATTGAAGCATTTTCAGCCCCCGCGAGCCTAACAGCCCACAGGGAAAAAAGGCAACTGAAACAATTTAAGGTAAGGAAAAAATTGATTATTCATATGCATTATCCCAAATAATGAAACTGACTGTCTGAAATAAGGAATATTGATCATCCTGAATCATGGCAAATATAAGTTTAAAGACATATATTTAGAACTTTATATATAAAGTGCCCAACCATAGCTTAGAGTGTCAAAAAAAATAAGACTTACTTACCCCAGGACACTCATCTACATATAGTAGATAGCCAAACCAGTACTGAAACGAGAATCAGTAGAGGTAATGGTATATAAGAGTATATCGTCGATCTGAAAAGGGAGGTAAGAGATGAATCTCTACGACCGATAACAGAGAACCTATGAAATAGATCCCGTAGAAGGAGACCATTGAATTCAAATAGGCAATACTCTCTTCACATCCCTCTGACATTCACTGCACTCTGAGAGGAAAACCAGGCTCCAGCCTGCTGCGAAGCGCATATCAACGTAGAATCTAGCACAAACTTACTTCACCACCTCCACGGGAGGCAAAGTTTGTAAAACTGAATTGTGGGTGTGGTGAGGGGTGTATTTGTAGGCATTTTGAGGTTTGGGAAACTTTGCCCCTTCTGGTAGGAATGTATATCCCATACGTCACTAGCTCATGGACTCTTGCTAATTACATGAAAGAAATGAACAATAATGCATTTTGGAAAATACTTTCCCCCCTCTAAGTAAACCTTGGTGATCAAGAGATTTAGCCAAAATGCTAAAGAAATGCATGTGGCCCACTGACCTTTAAGTGGACCCAGTGTAACATAGTCTGAATGAAAATTCAGATAAGTTTCTCCTTTCACAAGAGGACAGCTCTGAAGGGACCTAATTATTACACAAAGTCTAAGATAATTATTTGTGAGATAATTACTGAGGAATCCAAACTCCCTGTGCTATCCTGATCCACCATACTGAACCCCAATCAAAGAGAATTTGCAGAAATTATTTTCCAAGTTAGGAAAATAAAGGGCGCCCCCAGAAAAAAGTTTGGAAAACTATCCAATGGGACAGAGATTGCCTCACTAAAGAATCCCATAGGATTCTAAGACATAGTTGACTGAAAAAGTTTGCCCCATTTTCGAAGCATGCAGAGTTGAAGAGGTTTCATATGGAACAGTGCTAAAGAAAGAACATCTGATGCTGCAATCATCAGACCTAACACTTCCATACATTTAGCTACAGATGGGTTGGAAATTTAGAGTAGTTGTGAGTAAACTGACTAACTTTGATCTCTGATCCATTAGAGAAAGCTGCATAGTCATGGAGTTTATAATGACTCCTAGAAAAGAGAGACTCTTGATAAATGAGAAAGATAACTATTTTAAATGAATTCTCCAACCATGTATGCAAAGAAAACAGTAGAATGTTGGTATGAAATACAGCTGAAGGAAGAAATGGAGCCTGAACCAATATGTTGTCCAGATATAGAGCCAATAAACTACATGAGTACTTATTACAGAAAAGACAGTTCCTAGAACCTTAATACAATTTCTGGGAGCTGTAAATAAAGCAAACGGAAGAGTCACAAACCTAAAGAGTTTATCCTAAAAGGCTAAATTTTAGAAACTGGAGGTGGTCAAGGAATAGAAAGGAAGGTATCCTTCAAATTAAACGTTGTTATAAATTGACCCTGTTGAATAAGGGGTAGAAATGTCTAGATTGCTACAATTCTGAAAATATTAACTCTAAGAAATTTGTTTAAAGTTAAGAATTGGTCTAAAAAATCCCTCTTCCTTGGCAATAATGGAAAAAATATGGAATACAATCCCTGGCCTTGTTTCAAAACTTAAACTACAGCTAATAAAATTTGGAAAATCACTTTCCTCAGAAAAGGCCTTGATTTGAATCCTTTTCCTCAATCCTGGGAAACTATTTTTTAGAACACAGGGATCTTGGACAGACTGTTATAGGCCTTCTAAAAAAGGCATAAACTGCCCCTGCTAGAAAAGGACTTGGAATGGGGCCGTGCATTCATGTAGATTTAGAAAAAGGAGAAAGCACATAGAATGCTTAGCCTTGTTCAAGCTGGTTTAAACTTCCAGGCAGATCTGAAAGATTCTGGTTATTGTAAGGAGGAAGAAGATTTTTCATTCTTAGACCGACAAAAGTTATGAAAAGGGACTAGTTGTTCTATTTTTCCATTAGCTGTCTTGCCCTGAGGGAAAATAGTTATTTTTCCTCCAGACTCTGTGATAATGAGAATGTCAAGACAAGGTCCAAATAAATTCTTCTTTGAAAAGGAGTGATAAGACACACCCTATTTGCTGACAATGACTTAAATCATAAAGCCCTTCTGGTCAGCACTGCTTAGTATAAAATTAAATTGTGTCAACATTGGGACCACAACCAAGTGCATTTGTCAACTTTTGAAGTTTCAAACAATTTTGAAAATCTTCATCCACAAAGTTTTCTGAGATTTCCATAGACCAATTGTCACATCAAAGAGCAGATTCAGCTGCTACAGCAGCAATGCTTGCTGAAAAATGCTTTATCCTCTAAGGGAAGAGTAGTGCGTTTGTCTACAGTGAATAGCACCATCCCCCACTGGAAAAGTTTCCCAAAGCTCTACATTAGAAGCCTGTAAATTAAACATTCTATTAAATTTAGAGGATGGATGGCCTTGGAACTGGACGGTCGCACAAAATGGCAGCTCCGACTATGTGTTTAAATAGCTGGCACTGCACCAGATACAAAGAGACAGTGCTTTTAGACTGCTATTGTGAACACGCTTGGCTGGGTGCAGCTATTTCACTCAAGTTTCAAGTTGGTTAGTACACTAATTTACTAGTCTTTGGACACTTGAATATAATTTTATAGGGAAAACATCCTTTACCACTCATGTGTAAATTCCTTTAGATCGGTGTTCAACTAATCTTTAATATTATTATATTGGTATGCTGCAATGTATAGTTTTTACAGATATCTTGGTTCTCATAGTATTTTTGCGCCAGTATTGGCCAAGCCCCTCCCAGAGTTTATGAAAGTAGACAAAGGAAAATGTATCCTATAGACCTATCCCCAACTATTATTTTAGATGTCTTATGAAACTCCCTTAACAATATTCCCCTCCCCCCTATATGTTCTCACATCATATCTACGCTTTTCAGAAGCTCCAGTCTGAGACATATAGTTATGTATAAGAAAAACACATTGAGGTTCCCTAATTGAGACCCATGAGTGGTCTCCTATGGTACATAATTACCTTCCATTACATTGATCTACTTATAAGTGCTAGGAAGTCCAAGAGTGTCCTCAGAGGAGGTATGGAGGGTATATAGTTTTGATGGCAGGAGCCATGTCATATAATAATATTAACAGTTAGCATATGAATATGTAAGGTTTTTTTTATATTTTGTTACTTTACACTGATTATATTCTGAGACAAATTTATTTTGTATGTTTGTGATATATGCAATTTGTATGCCTGGAACTGAACCTCAATAAAAACATTTTGGGGGGAAAAAAAAGAAGAAAATTTTAGAGGATGGATTAAAAGAGAAGACCAGGCTTGGTTCACTCTCTGAAATTTATTTTAAAAAGAGCCGCAGGAAAAACAGAATTTATGCTTACCTGATAAATTACTTTCTCCAACGGTGTGTCCGGTCCACGGTGTCATCCATTACTTGTGGGATATTCTCCTCCCCCACAGGGAAAGGCAAGGAGAGCACACAGCAAGACCTGTCTATATAGTCCCTCCCAAGCTCCGCCCCCCCAGTCATTCGACCGACGGTTAGGAGAAAAAAAGGAGAAACTATAGGGTGCCGTGGTGACTGTAGTGTATAGAGAAAGAAATTCTTCAAACCTGATTAAAAAACCAGGGCGGGCCGTGGACCGGACACACCGTTGGAGAAAGTAATTTATCAGGTAAGCATAAATTCTGTTTTCTCCAACATTGGTGTGTCCGGTCCACGGTGTCATCCATTACTTGTGGGAACCAATACCAAAGCTTTAGGACACGGATGAAGGGAGGGAGCAAATCAGGTTACCTAAACAGAAGGCACCACGGCTTGCAAAACCTCTCTCAAAAATAGCCTCCGAAGAAGCAAAAGTATCAAATTTGTAGAATTTGGACAGTGTGCAGAGAAGACCAGGTCGCTGCCTTACATATCTGATCAACAGAAGCCTCGTTCTTGAAGGCCCATGTGGAAGCCACAGCCCTAGTAGAGTGAGCTGTGATTCGTTCAGGAGGCTGCCGTCCGGCAGTCTCGTAAGCCAATCGTATGATGCTTTTCAGCCAAAAGGAAAGAGAGGTAGCAGTAGCTTTTTTGACCTCTCCTCTTGCCAGAATAAACGACAAACAGAGAAGACGTTTGTCTGAATTCCTTTGTTGCTTCTAAATAGAACTTTAAAGCACGGACTACATCTAAATTGTGTAACAAGCGTTCCTTCTTTGAAACTGGATTCGGACACAAAGAAGGCACAACTATTTCCTGGTTAATATTCTTGTTGGAAACAACCTTTGGAAGGAAACCAGGTTTAGTACGCAAAACAACCTTATCTGAATGGAACACCAGATAGGGCGGATTACACTGCAGAGCAGATAATTCAGAAACTCTTCTAGCAGAAGAAATAGCAACCAAAAACAGAACTTTCCAAGATAGCAACTTGATATCTATGGAATGTAAGGGTTCAAACGGAACCCCTTGAAGAACTGAAAGAACCAAATTTAGACTCCAGGGAGGAGTCAAGGGTCTGTAAACAGGCTTGATCCTGACCAAAGCCTGAACAAAAGCTTGAACATCTGGCACAGCTGCCAGTCGTTTGTGTAACAAGACAGATAAAGCAGAAATATGTCCTTTTAGAGAACTCGCTGATAATCCCTTATCCAAACCTTCTTGGAAAAAGGAAAGGATCCTAGGAATTTTAATCTTACTCCATGGGAATCCCTTGGATTCACACCAACAGATATATCTTTTCCATATTTTATGGTAATCTATCTAGTCACAGGTTTTCTGGCTTGTACCAGAGTATCTATCACAGAATCCGAAAACCCACGCTTAGACAAAATCAAGCGTTCAATTTCCAAGCAGTCAGCTGGAGAGAAACTAGATTTGGATGTTCGAATGGACCTTGTACTAGAAGATCCTGTCTCAAAGGTAGCTTCCATGGTGGAGCCGATGACATATTCACCAGGTCTGCATACCAAGTCCTGCGTGGCCACGCAGGAGCTATCAAAATCACTGAGGCCTTCTCCTGTTTGATCCTTGCTACCAGCCTGGGAATGAGAGGGAACGGTGGAAACGCATAAGCTAGGTTGAAAGTCCAAGGCGCCACTAATGCATCCACTAGAGTCGCCTTGGGATCCCTGGATCTGGACCCGTAGCAAGGAACCTTGAAGTTCTGACGAGACGCCATCAGATCCATGTCTGCAATGCCCCATAATTGGGTCAACTGGGCAAACACCTCCGGGTGGAGTTCCCACTCCCCCGGATGAAAGGTCTGACGATTCAGATAATCCGCCTCCCAGTTTTCCACTCCTGGGATGTGGATCGCAGACAGGTGGCAGGAGTGATCCTCCGCCCATTTGATGATCTTCGTCACCTCTCTCATCGCCAGGGAACTCCTTGTTCCCCCCCTGATGGTTGAAGTAAGCAACAGTCGTCATGTTGTCTGATTGGAATCTTATGAATCTGGCCTTTGCTAGTTGAGGCCAAGCCCGGAGAGCATTGAATATCGCTCTCAGTTCCAGAATGTTTATCGGTAGAAGAGACTCTTCCCGAGACCATAGACCCTGAGCTTTCAGGGAATCCCAGACCGCGCCCCAGCCTAATAGACTGGCGTCGGTCGTGACAATGACCCACTCTGGTCTGCGGAAGCTCATTCCCTGGGACAGGTGATCCTGGGTCAGCCACCAACGGAGTGAGTCTCTGGTCTTCTGATCTACTTGAATCACTGGAGACAAGTCTGTATAGTCCCCATTCCACTGTTTGAGCATGCACAGTTGTAATGGTCTTAGATGAATTCACGCAAAAGGAACTATGTCCATTGCTGCAACCAAAAAACCCTACTACTTCCATGCACTGAGCTATGGAAGGCCGTAGAACAGAGTGAAGAACTTGAAAAGCGTTTAGAAGCTTTGACTCTCTGACATCTGTCAGGAAAATCTTCATTTCTAAAGAATCTATTATTGTTCCCAAGAAAGGGACTCTTGTTGACGGGGAACTTTTTTCTATGTTCACCTACCACCCGTGAGATCTGAGAAAGGCTAGAACAATGTCTGTGTGAGCCTTTGTCTTTGAAAGAGACGACGCTTGAATTAGGATGTCGTCCAAGTAAGGTGCCACTGCAATGCCCCTGGGTCTTAGAACCGCTAGAAGGGACCCGAGCACCTTTGTGAAAATTCTTGGAGCAGTGGCTAGTCCGAATGGGAGAGCCACATCCAGAAAGGCGAACCTTAGGAACTGAGGATGATCTTTGTGGATAGGAATATGCAGATACGCATCCTTTAGATCCACGGTAGTCATAAATTGACCCTCCTGGATTGTAGGTAAAATCGTTCGAATAGTTTCCATTTTGAACGATGGCACTCTGAGAAATTTGTTTAGAATTTTTAAATCCAGAATTGGTCTGAAAGTTCCCTCTTTTTTTGGGAACTACAAACAGATTTGAGTAAAACCCCTGACCTTGTTCCACAGTTGGAACTGAGTGTATCACTCCCATCTTTAACAGGTCTTCTACACAATGTAAGAATGCCTGTCTCTTTACTTGGTTTGAAGATAAGTGAGACATGTGGAACCTTCCCCTTGGGGGTAGTTCCTTGAATTCTAGAAGATAACCCTGAGAGACTATTTCTAGTGCCCAGGGATCCTGAACATCTCTTGCCCAAGCCTGAGCAAAGAGAGAGAGTCTGCCCCCTACTAGATCCGGTTCCGGAACGGGGGCTACCTCTTCATGCTGTCTTGGTAGCAGCAGCAGGCTTATTGGCCTGTTTACCCTTGTTCCAGCCTTGCATTGATTTCCAAGCTGGTTTAGTCTGGGAAGCGTTACCCTCTTGTCTAGAGGCTGCCGAGTTGGAAGCCGGTCCATTCCTGAAATTGCGAAAGGAACGAAAATTGGACTTATTCTTAGCCAGAGCCCTCTGCGCGCCACGGCCTAGATTTAGAGTTCGGCGGTAGCCGTCAAAACCAGCGTTAGAGGCTCCTAACGCTGGTTTTGGCCGCCCGCTGGTATTTGGAGTGAGTGATGAAAGGGTCTAACGCTCACTTTTCAGCCGCGACTTTTCCATACCGCAGATCCCCCTACGCCATTTGCGTAGCCTATCTTTTCAATGGGATCTTTCTAACGCCGGTATTTAGAGTCGTTTCTGAAGTGAGCGTTAGAGCTCTAACGACAAGATTCCAGCCGCCTGAAAATAGCAGGAGTTAAGAGCTTTCTGGCTAACGCCGGTTTATAAAGCTCTTAACTACTGTACCCTAAAGTACACTAACACCCATAAACTACCTATGTACCCCTAAACCGAGGTCCCCCCACATCGCCGCCACTCGATTAAAATTTTTAACCCCTAATCTGCCGACCGCCACCTACGTTATCCTTATGTACCCCTAATCTGCTGCCCCTAACACCGCCGACCCCTGTATTACATTTATTAACCCCTAACTTGCCCCCCACAACGTCGCCGCCAGCTACTTAAAATAATTAACCCCTAATCTTCCGACCGCAAATCGCCGCCACCTACGTTATCCCTATGTACCCCTAATCTGCTGCCCTAACATCGCCGACCCCTATTTTATATTTATTAACCCCTAATCTGCCCCCCTCAACGTCGCCGACACCTGCCTACACTTATTAACCCCTAATCTGCCGAGCGGACCTGAGCGCTACTATAATAAATGTATTAACCCCTAATCCGCCTCACTAACCCTATCATAAATAGTATTAACCCCTAATCTGCCCTCCCTAACATCGCCGACACCTAACTTCAATTATTAACCCCTAATCTGCCGACCGGAGCTCACCGCTATTCTAATAAATGTATTAACCCCTAAAGCTAAGTCTAACCCTAACACTAACACCCCCCTAAGTTAAATATAATTTACATCTAACGAAATAAATTAACTCTTATTAAATAACTTATTCCTATTTAAAGCTAAATACTTACCTGTAAAATAAATCCTAATATAGCTACAATATAAATTATAATTATATTATAGCTATTTTAGGATTAATATTTATTTTACAGGCAACTGCAATTATTTTAACCAGGTACAATAACTATTAAATAGTTAAGAACTATTTAATAGTTACCTAGTTAAAATAATAACAAATTTACCTGTAAAATAAATCCTAACCTAAGATATAATTAAACATAACACTACCCTATCAATAAAATAATTAAATAAACTACCTACAATTAACCTAACACTACACTATCAATAAATTAATTAAACACAATTCCTACAAATAACTACAATTAAATAAACTAGCTAAAGTACAAAAAATAAAAAAGAACTAAGTTACAGAAAATAAAAAAATATTTACAAACATAAGAAAAATATTACAACAATTTTAAACTAATTACACCTACTCTAAGCCCCCTAATAAAATAACAAAGCCCCCCAAAATAAAAAATTCCCTACCCTATTCTAAATTAAAAAAGTTACAAGCTCTTTTACCTTACCAGCCCTGAACAGGGCCCTTTGCGGGGCATGCCCCAAGAATTTCAGCTCTTTTGCCTGTAAAAAAAAACATACAATACCCCCCCCCCCAACATTACAACCCACCACCCACATACCCCTAATCTAACCCAAACCCCCTTAAAGAAACCTAACACTAAGCCCCTGAAGATCTTCCTACCTTGTCTTCACCATACCAGGTTCACCGATCCGTCCTGGCTCCAAGATCTTCATCCAACCCAAGCGGGGGTTGGCGATCCATAATCCGGTCCAGAAGAGGCTCCAAAGTCTTCCTCCTATCCGGCAAGAAGAGGACATCCGGACCGGCAAACATCTTCTCCAAGCGGCATCTTCGATCTTCTTCCATCCGGAGCGAAGCGGCAGGATCCTGAAGACATCCAGCGCGGAACATCCATCCGGACCGACGACTGAACGACGAATGACTGTTCCTTTAAGGGACGTCATCCAAGATGGCGTCCCTCGAATTCCGATTGGCTGATAGGATTCTATCAGCCAATCGGAATTAAGGTAGGAATTTTCTGATTGGCTGATGGAATCAGCCAATCAGAATCAAGTTCAATCCGATTGGCTGATCCAATCAGCCAATCAGATTGAGCTCGCATTCTATTGGCTGTTCCGATCAGCCAATAGAATGCGAGCTCAATCTGATTGGCTGATTGGATCGGCCAATCGGATTGAACTAGATTCTGATTGGCTGATTCCATCAGCCAATCAGAAAATTCCTACCTTAATTCCGATTGGCTGATAGAATCCTATCAGCCAATCGGAATTCGAGGGACGCCATCTTGGATAACGTCCCTTAAAGGAACAGTCATTCGTCGTTCAGTCGTCGGTCCGGATGGATGTTCCGCGCTGGATGTCTTCAGGATCCTGCCGCTTCGCTCCGGATGGAAGAAGATCGAAGATGCCGCTTGGAGAAGATGTTTGCCGGTCCGGATGTCCTCTTCTTGCCGGATAGGAGGAAGACTTTGGAGCCTCTTCTGGACCGGATTATGGATCGCCAACCCCCGCTTGGGTTGGATGAAGATCTTGGAGCCAGGACGGATCGGTGAACCTGGTATGGTGAAGATAAGGTAGGAAGATCTTCAGGGGCTTAGTGTTAGGTTTCTTTAAGGGGGTTTGGGTTAGATTAGGGGTATGTGGGTGGTGGGTTGTAATGTTGGGGGGGGGTATTGTATGTTTTTTTTTACAGGCAAAAGAGCTGAAATTCTTGGGGCATGCCCCGCAAAGGGCCCTGTTCAGGGCTGGTAAGGTAAAAGAGCTTGTAACTTTTTTAATTTAGAATAGGGTAGGGAATTTTTTATTTTGGGGGGCTTTGTTATTTTATTAGGGGGCTTAGAGTAGGTGTAATTAGTTTAAAATTGTTGTAATATTTTTCTTATGTTTGTAAATATTTTTTTATTTTCTGTAACTTAGTTCTTTTTTATTTTTTTGTACTTTAGCTAGTTTATTTAATTGTATTTATTTGTAGGAATTGTGTTTAATTAATTTATTGATAGTGTAGTGTTAGGTTAATTGTAGGTAATTGTAACATAGTAACATAGTAACATAGTAGATAAGGTTGAAAAAAGACTGAAGTCCATCGAGTTCAACCTATACAAATCTAAAATACTTACAAAAAGCTCCAGTTAAGCTTAAATAACCCCATTAAAATGTGACCCATTTAATACTAGCAATCATATCCATGAATTTTGTTTATATACAGAAATTTATCCAGACTATTTTTAAATGTATCTATGGTATTGGCATTCACTACCTCCTTTGGTAATGAGTTCCACAATTTTATTGCTCTTACAGTGAAAAAACGTTTCCGTTGCAGGAGATTAAATCTCCTTTCCTCCAACCTTAAATTATGACCTCTTGTCAGAAACAATTTTCTTGGAATAAAAAGAGCTTCTGCCATCTCTGTATATGGGCCTTGAATATATTTATATAAAGTAATCATGTCACCTCTCAAGCGCCTTTTTTCTAAAGAGAACAGACCCAGTTTGGCTAGCCTCTCCTCATAGGTTAATTTCTCCAATCCCCTTATTAGCTTTGTGGCCCTTCTCTGAACTTTTTCTAGTTCTGCAATATCTTTTTTAGCAATCGGTCCCCAGAACTGCACTCCAAACTCAAGGTGAGGTCTTACCAGGGCTTTATATAATGACAGAATTATGCTTTCCTCCCTTGAATCAATGCCTCTTTTAATACATGCTAGTATCTTATTAGCCTTTGAAGCCGCTGCCCTGCATTGTGCACTCATCTTTAGCTTGTTATCTATTACTACTCCCAAATCCCTTTCCTCCTGTGTTTGGCTAAGTCTTGTCCCATTTAAAAAATACATAGCCTGCTTATTTTTACTTCCAAAATGTAGAACCTTACATTTTTCCGTATTAAATCTCATTTTCCATTCACTTGCCCATAGTTCTAATTTTAGCAAATCCCTTTGCAAAGAGAGTTCATCCTGCTCTGACCTAATGACCTTACTTAACTTAGTATCATCTGCAAAAATAGAGATGTCGCTATTTAATCCTTGCTCCAAGTCATTTATAAAAATATTAAAAAGAACAGGGCCCAGTACTGATCCCTGGGGGACGCCACTGATTACCTTTGTCCAATCTGAGTATGATCCATTTACTGCTACTCGTTGCTCCCTATCTTTTATCCAGTTATTTATCCATGAGCTAACATTTTCAGCTATTCCCAGTCCCTTAATTTTGTGCATTAATCTCTCATGTGGCACTGTATCAAATGCCTTTGCAAAATCTAAGTATATCACATCAACTGATTCCCCTTTATCTATATTTTTACTTACTTCCTCGTAGAATCTAATTAGATTAGTTTGACATGATCTATTTCTCCTAAAGCCATGCTGATTAGAACTCATAATCTTGTTTACACGAATATGCTCATCAATATAATCCCTTATAATCCCTTCAAATATCTTCCCCACTATTGATGTCAGACTAACTGGTCTATAGCTTCCTGGATCATCCCTGCTTCCCTTTTTGAAGAGTGGCACCACATCAGCTTTACGCCAATCCTGGGGTACCATGCCTGAGGATAATGAGTCTTGAAAAATTAAGAGTAAAGGTTTGTCTATAACAGTGCTAAGTTCACTTAACACCCTTGGGTGTATTCCATCTGGGCCTGGAGTTTTATTTACCTTAATATTTTTTAGTTTTTTCCTGATATCCTCTAAACAAAACCCAGTTAGTGGTATGGACTGGCATGTTCTATTCTGTTCCAAAGTATCATTCAATGGTTCCTCTCTTGTGTATACTGAAGAAAAAAACTGGTTTAGTACCTCAGCCTTCTCCCTGTCATTATTTATCATGCTACCCTCCACACATTTTAATGTACCTATATTATCCTTCTTAGACTTTTTGCTATTTATGTACTTAAAGAACCTTTTAGGGTTAGACTTAGAATCCTTGGCAATTAATTTTTCATTTTCAATTTTGGCTAATTTGATTGCTTTTTTGCATGCTTTGTTACATTCCTTATAAATATTGTATGCTGAGTCTGTACTATTTTCTTTTAATAATTTAAATGCCCTACGTTTTTTCCTAATTTCTTTTAACACATTTTTATTTAGCCATAACGGCTTAGTTTTTTTATTTTTATTTTTATAACCATATGGTATGTATTGATATGTATATTTATTTAACAAATTTTTAAATATTATCCATTTATCCTCTGTATTTTTATTAGAAAATACATTGTCCCAATTTATATTATTTAATGATTTCCTTAAATCGTTGAATTTTGCTTTCTTGAAATTAAAAGTCTTAGTTAAGCCTTTAAAACACTGCATATGAAAAGAGATTTCAAATGTGACCATGTTATGATCACTGTTACCCAAATGTTCTTTAACTTCTATGTTTGATATTATATCTGTATTGTTTGATAGCACTAAATCCAATATAGCTTTACTCCTAGTTGGCTCCTCTATTAATTGTGACAAGAAGTTATCCCTGAGAACATTTAAAAATCTATCCCCCTTAGCTGAATTACTAGTTTCATTGGCCCAGTTTATATCAGGGTAGTTAAAATCTCCCATAATTACAGCACTGTTATTAGCAGCCTTACCTATTTGGATAAGTAGTTGAGTTTCCTCCGGGTCACTAATGTTGGGAGGCTTGTAGCATGTTCCTAGTAATATTTTTTTAGGATTTTTCCCCCCACTCTTTATTTCAACCCACAGGGTCTCTACATTGTCACTTGTATCATAAATATCTTCCCTTATTGTAGGTTTAAGGTCAGGTTTAATATACATGCAGATTCCTCCACCCCTTTTATTATTCCTGTCCCTCCTAAATAATGTATACCCCTCTAAGTTAACTGCCCAGTCATGTGAATCATCCCACCAAGTTTCAGTTATACTGATAACATCATAGTCCTCTTCTGCAACTAAGAGCGTCAGCTCCCCCATTTTACCTGTCATGCTTCTTGCATTTGTTGTCATACATTTAATTTTCATGTGCTTTCTGCTGCTACTTGGTGTACTTTCCTCTATACTTTCTAATGTGACATTTCTTAAGTCATCCCTTCCTTGAGATATTAAGGGAGTGACATATTCAGACACTGATCTCTCTGTTCTATTTTGTTCTAATTGACCCTCCCCCCCTTTGCCTAGTTTAAAAGGTTCTCTAAACGTGCTACCATCCTTTCCCCCAACACACCTGCACCCATGTCATTCAGGTGCAATCCATCCTTACTGTACAATTTGTACCCTAGTGAAAAATCAGCCCAGTGTTCTAAAAAGTCAAACCCCTCATTTTTACACCATGTTTTTAGCCATGAATTAACAGACCTTAGCTCCTTCTGTCTTACTGAGTTAACACACGGCACTGGTAATATCTCAGAAAATATTACTTTGGAGGTCCTTGCTTTAAGCTTGCTACCTAACTCCCTGAAGTCATTTTTTAGGACTCTCCATCTCCCACTGATTTCTTCATTAGTACCAATATGCACCATGACTGCAGGATCAGACCCGCATCCCTCTAACAATCTATCAATACGCTCCACAATATGCCTAACACGAGCCCCTGGAAGACAGCAAACTGTTCTATGTAAAGGGTCTGGATGACAAATTACCCTATCAACCTTCCTTATAATAGAGTCTCCTACCACCAACATCTGCCTCTGGCCCTGACTTGTATGCCCCTCTTCCATGACTGAAGGACTGCCCACCATAGTATGCTCCTCTTCCACAGCTAAAGGACTGTTCACTATACTAGGCAACACGGCCCTCTCTGACACTGCCACCCCTGAACTGATATCCCCAACATCTTCACTTAATCTTGCAAATCTATTGGGGTGTACCAGCTCAGAACTGGCCTGTCTCTTCCGCTTACTTCGCCCTCTAACTGTGACCCAGCTACATCCTGGAGTCTCCTCATCTGAATCCTCCCCATTCCCACTGCTGGAACCATTAACAACCAGCTCAGTCCTATCCATTTCCCTTTCAAGTGTCTGAATTTCATGTAGTGTTGCAATTCGTTCCTCCAGATCCCCAATACGAGTTTCTAAAGAGACAATATGCTCGCACTTGCCACAAACATATAATCCCAGAAGCGGCTGCTCCAGTGATGCAAACATGTTGCAAGCTGTACACTGAATGAGATTCTCACACATTCTTAATAAAAGGTTTAACTTAAAAGTATAAAATAAATATATTTCCCCTTGGTTACCCCAAAACCTTGTTTGCCTAACTACCTTGGTTAGCTAACTATTATACTTAAACAGACAATGTTACTTTAACAGAGAATCAATACAGCAAGCCTAAAAGAGCAAGCTCACAGAGTAAATGTGCTAAATTTATAGGCTTGCAAGGCCCAAACAGGTGAAAATAATCCCACCCCTAATTACCCACACAGACAGAAAAACCAAAAAAAAAAAATTGAATGCTAGAAATAAAGTTATTTAGTTATTTCCTTTTTTTAAAATAAAAATGCAACCCTTGCAAAGCAAATAATTTATAAAATAGCTTAGTTAGCTATTATACTTAAACAGACAATGTTACTTTAGGTAGTTTATTTAATTATTTTATTGATAGGGTAGTGTTAGGTTTAATTATATCTTAGGTTAGGATTTATTTTACAGGTAAATTTGTTATTATTTTAACTAGGTAACTATTAAATAGTTCTTAACTATTTAATAGCTATTGTACCTGGTTAAAATAATTACAAAGTTGCCTGTAAAATAAATATTAATCCTAAAATAGCTATAATATAATTATAATTTATATTGTAGCTATATTAGGATTTATTTTACAGGTAAGTATTTAGCTTTAAATAGGAATCATTTATTTAATAAGAGTTAATTTATTTCGTTAGATGTAAATTATATTTAACTTAGGGGGGTGTTAGTGTTAGGGTTAGACTTAGCTTTAGGGGTTAATACATTTATTAGAATAGCGGTGAGCTCCGGTCGGCAGATTAGGGGTTAATAATTGAAGTTAGGTGTCGGTGATGTTAGGGAGGGCAGATTAGGGGTTAATACTATTTATGATAGGGTTAGTGAGGCGGATTAGGGGTTAATACATTTATTATAGTAGCGCTCAGGTCCGCTCGGCAGATTAGGGGTTAATAAGTGTAGGCAGGTGTCGGCGACGTTGTGGGGGGCAGATTAGGGGTTAATAAATATAATATAGGGGTCGGCGGTGTTAGGGGTAGCAGATTAGGGGTACATAGGGAGAACGTAGTTTGCGGCGGTTTACGGAGCGGCAGATTAGGGGTTAAACAAAATATGCAGGGGTCAGCGATAGCGGGGGCGGCAGATTAGGGGTTAATAAGTGTAAGGGTAGGGGTGTTTAGACTCGGGGTACATGTTAGGGTGTTAGGTGCAGACATAGGAAGTGTTTCCCCATAGGAAACAATGGGGCTGCGTTAGGAGCTGAACGCTGCTTTTTTGCAGGTGTTAGGTTTTTTTTCAGCTCAAACAGTCCCATTGTTTCCTATGGGAGAATCGTGCACGAGCACGTTTTTGAGGCCGGCCGCGTCCGTAAGCAACTCTGGTATCGAGAGTTGCATTTGCGGTAAAAATGCTCTACGCTCCTTTTTTGGAGCCTAACGCAGCATTTGTTTGAACTCTCGATACCAGAGTTAATTTTATGGTGCGGCCAGAAAAAAGCCCGCGGAGCGTTAACAGCCCTTTTACCGCCGAACTCCAAATCTAGGCCCACAATTGTAAACCCTGAATTTTTTGCCGCTAACCTCGCTAACTGCAAAGCGGCGTCTAAAATAAAGGAATTAGCTAACTTAAGTGCGTAAATTCTATCCATGACTTCCTCATACGGAGTCTCCCTACTGAGCGACTTTTCCAGTTCCTCAAACTAGAACCATGCCGCTGTAGTGACAGGAATAATGCACAAAATAGGTTGAAGGAGGTAACCTTGCTGTACAAAAATCTTTTTAAGCAAACCCTCCAATTTTTTATCCATAGGATCTTTGAAAGCACAATTGTCCTCAATAGGAATGGTCGTGCGCTTGGCTAGAGTAGAAAACTCCCCCTCGACCTTAGGGACTGTTTGCCATGTGTCCTTCCTGGGGTCGACCATAGGGAACAATTTCTTAAATATAGGAGGAGGGACAAAAGGTATGCCTGGCTTCTCCCACTCCTTATTCACTATGTCCGCCACCCGTTTAGGTATCGGAAAAGCATCAGGGTGCACCGGGACCTCAAGGAACTGTCCATCTTGCACAATTTTTCTGGGTTGACCAGATTGTCACAATCATCCAGAGTAGATAGCACCTCCTTAAGTAATGCGCGGAGATGCTCTAATTTAAATTTAAATGTCACAACATCAGGTTCTGCCTGATGAGAAATTCTTCCTGTATCTGAAATTTCCTCATCTGACAAACCCTCCCTCACTGCCACGTCAGATTGGTGTGAGGGTATGACAGAAAAATTATCATCAGCTCTACAGTGTTAAAATGCTGGCATTTTGGATAAAATATTAGCTATGGAGTTATCCATTACTGCCGTCAATTACTGTATAGTAACAAACATTGGCGCGCTAGAAGTACTAGGGGTCACCTGCGCGGGCATAACTGGTATAGACACAGAAGGAGATGATGTAGAACTATGTCTACTTCCTTCATCTGAGGAATCATCCTGGGCAACTTTACAATTTGTGACAGTACTGTCCTTACTTTGTTTGGACGCTATGGCACAATTATCACACTATATTTGAAGGGGGAACCACATTGGCTACCATACATACAGAACATGATCTATCTGAAGGTACAGACATGTTAAACAGGCTTAAACTGGTTAATAAAGCACAAAAACCGTTTTAAAACAAAACCGTTACTGTCTCTTTAAATGTTAAACAGGGCACACTTTATTACTGAATATGTGAAAAACTAGGAAGGAATTATCCAATCTTTACCAAATTTTCACCACAGTGTCTTAATACATTCAAAGTATTGCACCCCAATTTTCAAGCTGTTAACCCTTAAAATGTGGAAACCGGAGCCGTTTTTAATTTTAACCCCCTTACAGTCCCAGCCACAGCCTTTGCTGCAACTTCACCAATCCCAGGGGGGTATATGATACCAAATGAAGCCTTCTAGGAACGTTTTTAGTGGATTCCAGACCCTCACACATGCAGCTGCATGTACTGAACTCAAAATTAACTGCACAGTAATGGCGCGAAAATGAGGCTCTGCCTACTACAGAGAAAGGCCCTTCCTGACTGGGAAGGTGTCTTAACAAGTGCCTGGTGCTAAAAACGTTCCCCAGTGTTATAAAAGTGTGAAATACAACTTCAAACTGCATATAATACTTAAATAAAGCAATCGATTTAGCCCCTAAAAGTGTCTACCAGTTTATAGCCCATAATAAGCCCTTTATTCTGTTTGAGACTAAGAAAATGGCTTACCGATCCCCATGAGGGGAAAATGACAGCCTTCCAGCATTACACAGTCTTGTTAGAAATATGGCTAGTCATACCTTGAGCAGAAGAGCCTGCTAACTGTTTCCCCCAACTGAAGTTATCTCATCTCAACAGTCCTATGTGGAAACAGCAAATGATTTTAGTAACTGCTGCTAAAATCATATTCCTCTCACAAACAGAACTCTTCATCTCTTTCTGTTTCAGAGTAAATAGTACATACCAGCACTATTTTAAAATAACAAACTCTTGATAGAAGAATAAAAAACTACAACTAAACACCACAAACTCCTCACCATCCCCGAGGAGATGCTACTTGTTCAGAGCGGCAAGGAGAATGACTGGGGGGGCGGAGCCTGGGAGGGACTATATGGACAGCTCTTGCTGTGTGCTCTCCTTGCCTTTCCCTGTGGGGGAGGAGAATATCCCACAAGTAATGGATGACACCGTGGACCGGACACACCAATGTTGGAGAAAGGAAAAGAACTCTTGTGACTTAGCAGAAGGTTAAACAATTTAAATCCAATCTTAGAGAGTTTTTCCTCAAATAATTGAGGGTCTTGAACGCTTAAAGTACATAAAACAAAGAAGTAAGATGTTCAAGCTCAAACATGAAAAAGGTAGACTATGTGTCCAGATCAGTAAAGAAAAAGAAAAAAAACCTCCTGATCATCATAAAAAATGTATTCAGAAAACAACCTGAAGTCTCTCAGTATGAAAACTATGAGGGCATCCTAAGGTGTTCTGATCTCTGGTGATACAGAAGAACCTGCTAATATAACTTTAGGATGACTTTTGCACATACTTGGAAGAGGCATGTCACAATTACAGAGCACTAAAACCTTTTAAAGTCAAAAGCAGCATTAGACTTTTAGGGCTCCATGTACTAAGCCGTCAATTCATCCGTCATTGTAGACGCGGATAAACTCGCCGTTACTCGCCGCGGGCGAAATGGTGTCCGCTGTCGCTATGTACTAATATTCCCCCAATAAATAGACAAGTCTAGCCCGCCGCGAGCAGTTGCGGATTGTTGATAAATTTGACGCCTCGCTCGCCGCGACTAAGCTGATGGTACTTAACTTTCAGTTGAATTGTCTGGCCAATTATTAACACGTGACATGCAAGGTGTCACGAACATCATAGTAGTCGCGGGATATTTTGCTCCTATAAAAGTTCAACTTATCTAAACAACTTTATTATTGTTCAAAATTTTTTGAAGAGTGATAACAGAGCGTTATTTTTGTAATATTTATTTACAATTTGGATATGGCTTCATCTGGATCTGATAATATATAAATATTAATATAAAAATAATTATAAAGATTGACAACTAACAATACAAATTTAAATAGATTACTCTTTAATTACAGTCGACAAATTGGGCGCAATTTATGTACATGGAAATGAGAGACAAATTAGACGCCAGTTATGCTGTAAGTACAATGCTGATATTACTGCCTTTTATATATGTCTAGACTGGCGTCTAGATTGACTTTCCTATTGTTTTGTACCTTGCCCTCCACCTAAAAGGTGGCGAGGCAAAAATAGCGAGGTGGGAGCGGAAATTGTAGCGAGCGGACAAATAGATTTTTTAGTACATTCGTTTTTTGGCGAGTTGGTGGTCAAATGTGTCTAATTACAGTGAAAAATGGAGCGGTAGCGAGGTTTGGCGGATAAGTACGCTCGCAATTTTAAAGATGCGAGTTTTAACATAATTGACGGCTTTGTACATATCAGTTTGCGAGTTTTGACGCGAGATTTGTTGCGGGTAGCTCGCTGACTGCTTAGTACATGGAGCCCTTAGAATGCCTAATGTGATCCATTCAGGAATTGCTAAGCTGAACTGGCAACAATCCTGCAAAATAGAAAATAAAATTATGCATACTAAAGGTATGGCCACCACAACTACAGACCACACAAACCTTTTAATCCTGGAGCAAATTCTGAAGCAGTCCCTTGCATTGAGGAATCAGAGGGGGGACTGATTTTGTTTAGAGAAAGAGCAGCATTAGACTGTTCCATAAAAGAATACACAGACAAAAAAAAAACCATGTTATTTTACTGTAAATATATGTAAAAACAGTAAAGGTGTCACGCTCTTCAAGGGAGCACGTTCAGGTGTTGGAAGCTGTTGTGCAGAGGTGTCAGTTTCTGGGGTTAAAGTTGTGTTTTGCCTGCGTGAGTCTTTCCTTTTTGGCATAATTAAACTGGTGCAAGCTTTTAGGAAATAAAGGTGAAGGGTTAATTGATAGGTTAATTAGCAAATGCAAAGATATGCAAACTAGATAAAAGGCAAAGTCTCTGTGCAGACAAGAATACAAAGTAACTTAGTTAAGACAGTCTTAAAGCAGGCAAAAATGAAAAATAAACTATAGACAAGAAACTTGGCAATAGAAGGCAGGATACGTAGATATGCTGTAGACCAAAACTTGGCAGTAACAGGCAGGATATGAAGAAATGCTGTAATCAGGTAACTTTGTAATAACAGGCAGGATACTTGCATAGGCTGTAAACTGGAACTCGTAGTAACAGGCAGTAATGTAGATCTTTGTAATAACAGGCAGGATACTTGCACAGGCTGTAGACTGGAACTCTTTAGTAACAGGCAGGAATGCAGATATGCTCTAGACAAGTAATTATGTAACAGCAGACAGAATGTGAGGATAGGCTGTTGACTAGGACTCTGTAGTAACAGACAGGAATGCAGATCTTTGTAATAACAGGCAGGATACTTGCATAGGCTGTAGACTGGTAACTTTGTAGTAACAGGCAGGAATACAGATATTTGGAATAGAAGGCAGGATACTTGCATCGACTATAGACTGGAACTCTGTAGTAACAGGTAACAAGCAAGCAAAAGTACATGAGGCAGTCCTTAGGAAATATCAGAGAATTAGCCAAGGTCAATTGCCAGGAAATCAGTCCAGAAACGAAACACACTGCCAAGAGAAAATCCAGAAGAGTAGTCTCAAAATGAAGCAGAAATCAGGCACCAGGAAATCCAACAAATCTGTATTCAAACAGGAATCTGGACTAGGGGCTCTGTCAGAGTGCAACACTCAATGTCAAGGCCCAGAACTGAAAGCAAACCTGCCTAATATAGCAGGCTGCAGATTATATGATTTGTTACAGCTGGTAGGCAGGTGGAGCCAGAGAGCCAAAGTTGCAGCAAACAGAAAACCGATATTCTCAGCTTGTGACCAAGCCATCTGGTGGCTAAGAGGTAAGTCAGCAGGCTGGAAAAGAACAACAGCAGAAATAGAAACAGGTCCCAGGTTCAATTCTAGGTTGGATCATGACAAAGTAAATAAAATGTTTGGAAACAATGTAACTGGGATCTTGTAGAATAAAGTATGGGAGATATGAGACAGACAATCTTGGGCAATAAGTAGTAAAGGGGAAAAATCCTTAACAGTAAAAATTATAATAATGCCTTGCATAATTAATACAAAATATCTTATCCTTCAGTAATAAGACATTTAAAAAAACACAGAAACAAAGGAACTGTTGAGGAATTAAAAAAGGAGAGGGAAATAGCCCAGTTACTAACTGTAAATGCAGTGCTAATTCAGTGCACAAAACATAAAATATATAAACGGCCCCTCCCTTTGCCAAACAGTCAAATCCTTTTACTGTTTATATAACGGAGGTTATAAGGCTGCATTGAGATGTAACTACCAGGTGAATTAGATGAATAGCAATTAGAAGATACAACCACATAATAAAGTTTAAATATTTACTAGACTAAGTATGAAAAGTCTAAGTAATAAAGGTGGAATAAATTTGTTACGTGTGTATGTCGCATGGCTATGATGTACCTTAAAAAACAGAATTTATGCTTACCTGATAAATTTCTTTCTTTTGCGATGTACCGAGTCCACGGATTCATCCTAACTTGTGGGATATTGTCCTTCCTGACAGGAAGTAGCAAAGAGAGCACCACAGCAGAGCTGTCTATATAGCTCCCCCCTTAACTGCACCCCCCAGTCATTCGACCGAAGGCCAAGGAAGAAAAGGAGAAACTATAAGGTGCAGAGGTGACTGAAGTTTACATAAAAAATACTATCTGTCTTGAATAGACAGGGCGGGCCGTGGACTCGGTACATCGCAAAAGAAAGAAATTTATCAGGTAAGCATAAATTCTGTTTTCTTTTGCAAGATGTACCGAGTCCACGGATTCATCCTAACTTGTGGGATACCAATACCAAAGCTTTAGGACATGGATGAAGGGAGGGACAAGACAGGAACCTAAACGGAAGGCACCACTGCTTGCAAAACCTTTCTCCCAAAAATAGCCTCCGAAGAAGCAAAAGTATCAAATTTGGAAAATTTGGAAAAGGTATGAAGCGAAGACCAAATCGCAGCCTTACAAATCTGTTCAACAGAAGCGTAATTTTTAAAAGCCCATGTGGAAGCCACCGCTCTAGTGGAGTGAGCTGTAATTCTTTCAGGAGGCTGCTGTCCAGCAGTCTCATAAGCCAAGAGGATGATGCTTTTCAGCCAAAAGGAAAGAGAGGTAGCCGTAGCCTTTTGACCTCTACGCTTTCCAGCATAGACAACAAACAAAGAAGATGATTGGCGAAAATCTTTGGTTGCCTGCAAATAAAAAGGCACAAACCACGTCCAAGTTGTGCAACAGACGGTCCTTCAAGCCCTCAGTAATCAATAAATATACAGAGGTCAAGCTCTGACATTCAAAAATTCACATAATTAAAAAATTGGCAAATATAATATATTGCTGACAACGACAAATTGACCTATTATGATCCAGAATGGTGAATAGTTATAAACTATATGGAATATAGGAAAATAAAAGTAAACTTATTTATTTCTTTACGGAAATAAAGAGTATATATCTTTCGCAAAAGTTATAGAATATTCTAAAGACTTAAAGAAAAAGTACATTATCGGGAAATTAGAATAACATCAATGATGTAGCAAGATAGGACATAGAGTGAATATGAGGAAATACACCCACAATTAATAAATAATGTCAGTTTTTTTCCCTGCAGCGATATTTTGAAAAAACTATAACGAAGTTAGAATAAGGGCCAAGTATATGGAAATATAAGGACACACACAACGCTAGATATCCAATAAGGAAAGGTATCTGTTACACACCTCCCATGGCAACCAATCACATAAAAGTTAAAAGCAATCAGAATAACCAATCAGAACGGATAAAAATCGGACTATGAAAAAGCCATCAGAATAAGGATTTTTAATACATTTTCCCTAATGCTAAATAGCAGTAGGACCTTATAAGCCCCCAAAGTTGGGATGATATGAATAAGGAAAGGTATTTGTTACACACCTCCCATGGCAACCAATCACATAAAAGTTAAAAGCAATCAGAATAACCAATCAGAACGGATAAAAATCGGACTATGAAAAAGCCATCAGAATAAGGATTTTTAATACATTTTCCCTAATGCTAATAGCAGTAGGACCGTATAAGCCCCCAAAGTTGGGATCATATGATATCATGAAACAGAAAAAAATAGATTACACGCGAAAGTTTTAAACAAACATTTCCGGTTTGACGAAAAGGCCAACTTCCGGTCTGACGAAAAAGCCAAATTTTGACAGGGTATTTAAACTCCCTGTCCAAACTGTTAAAACCAGTCTTGAGAAAGGTCACTACTTGACCGAAACGCGTTGGCTGGTAAGTTTGATTTTGATATCTACACTTATTTGTAGCAATCTACACTATATATAATTTTTTCGGCAGAGGGACCGCGAGGTAGCAAGCAGAGGGTACAAACGCTTGAAAGGGCTGAGGGACCGAACGCTTGTGAGCAAAGGGACCCAGGGCTTACCGAAAATCTTGCACACATAGGATCGTGAGGAGGATCAAACACATTGACTTTGGCATATAAATTGTTGGAACTTATAAGTTGTTAAGCATTGCACACATTCACCCACTATATTTGTTTATTCTGACATCTTAAGGAGTATATTTATTCATTCGTTACATTTCTACATTTGATTGAACATTAAGCAAAGGATTAATCACTAGTTTATTATGCTATGATTGTCAGTCACTGTTATTGTTTTTACTGGGATTGAGCACCAAGCAAAGATCAATCACCAGATTTTACTGCAATTGTTTTTCACCACCATTATTTTACTGCAAGTGTTTTTCCACTGTGATTATTTTTTTCACCAAAAAAAATTTTTTTCACCAACTCATTTTTTTCACCATACCACATGTTTTATTAAGCTTTTGAAAAACAGTTTGTGTATCACGTTTTAGGAGGCAGTTTGTGTATCACGTTTTAGGAAGCAGTTTGCACCAACACTACCCGACAGTGTATGTATACATGTTTTATTAATAGGTTGTAAGCAGACTTTTTCAATTTGTTCTGTGTAGGATCCTTCACCAAGGGGATTTTATCTAGCTAACCTTGATTGCCAACGATTGCTGGTAGCCAATGTGAGCCTGTACATCGTTTTCAATAAATCCAATCTGACCTGAACAGGTTATCTCATCCAATAGTTTGAAAAAGGGGGTTAAGACCAAACCACCTGAAACAAGCCTCATATTGATTTTATTACTGCTCCAGTGTATGGTTAAAATAAGCTTAAGACTGTTAACATGGATCCATGAGGGAAATTAAAATTGCAATATTATTTTAATTTTATCCAATTTTATTTGTTTTAACATCCTGAATACCCAAAGGATTGTGATTTTATAATAAATTTTCTACATGCTAATTTTAGCATCCAATGTTGTATAAATACAATATTGGGTTTTAATGTGATTGCTCTAACTGTATTTTAAGACACACAGGCCTAGATTTGGAGTTCGGCGGTAGCCGTCAAAACCAGCGTTAGAGGCTCCTAACGCTGGTTTTGGCCGCCCGCTGGTATTTGGAGTCAGTGATTAAAGGGTCTAACGCTCACTTTTCAGCCGCGACTTTTCCATACCGCAGATCCCCCTACGCCATTTGCGTATCCTATCTTTTCAATGGGATCTTTCTAACGCTGGTATTTAGAGTCGTTTCTGAAGTGAGCGTTAGAGCTCTAATGACAAAATTCCAGCCGCCTGAAAATAGCAGGAGTTAAGAGCTTTCTGGCTAACGCCGGTTCATAAAGCTCTTAACTACTGTACCCTAAAGTACACTAACACCCATAAACTACCTATGTACCCCTAAACCGAGGTCCCCCCACACCGCCGCCACTCGATTAAAATTTTTAACCCCTAATCTGCCGACCGCCACCTACGTTATATTTATGTACCCCTAATCTGCTGCCCCTAACCCCGCCGACCCCTGTATTACATTTATTAAACCCTAACTTGCCCCCCACAACGTCGCCGCCAGCTACTTAAAATAATTAACCCCTAATCTTCCGACCGCAAATCGCCGCCACCTACGTTATCCCTATGTACCCCTAATCTGCTGCCCCTAACATCGCCGACCCCTATATTATATTTATTAACCCCTAATCTGCCCCCCTCAACGTCGCCGACACCTGCCTACACTTATTAACCCCTAATCTGCCGAGCGGACCTGAGCGCTACTATAATAAATGTATTAACCCCTAATCCGCCTCACTAACCCTATCATAAATAGTATTAACCCCTAATCTGCCCTCCCTAACATCGCCGACACCTAACTTCAATTATTAACCCCTAATCTGCCGACCGGAGCTCACCGCTATTCTAATAAATGTATTAACCCCTAAAGCTAAGTCTAACCCTAACACTAACACCCCCCTAAGTTAAATATAATTTACATCTAACGAAATAAATTAACTCTTATTAAATAACTTATTCCTATTTAAAGCTAAATACTTACCTGTAAAATAAATCCTAATATAGCTACAATATAAATTATAATTATATTATAGCTATTTTAGGATTAATATTTATTTTACAGGCAACTTTGTAATTATTTTAACCAGGTACAATAACTATTAAATAGTTAAGAACTATTTAATAGTTACCTAGTTAAAATAATAACAAATTTACCTGTAAAATAAATCCTAACCTAAGATATAATTAAACATAACACTACCCTATCAATAAAATAATTAAATAAACTACCTACAATTAACCTAACACTACACTATCAATAAATTAATTAAACACAATTCCTACAAATAAATACAATTAAATAAACTAGCTAAAGTACAAAAAATAAAAAAGAACTAAGTTACAGAAAATAAAAAAATATTTACAAACATAAGAAAAATATTACAACAATTTTAAACTAATTACACCTACTCTAAGCCCCCTAATAAAATAACAAAGCCCCCCAAAATAAAAAATTCCCTACCCTATTCTAAATTAAAAAAGTTACAAGCTCTTTTACCTTACCAGCCCTGAACAGGGCCCTTTGCGGGGCATGCCCCAAGAATTTCAGCTCTTTTGCCTGTAAAAAAAAACATACAATACCCCCCCCCCAACATTACAACCCACCACCCACATACCCCTAATCTAACCCAAACCCCCCTTAAATAAACCTAACACTAAGCCCCTGAAGATCTTCCTACCTTGTCTTCACCATCCAGGTATCACCGATCCGTCCTGGCTCCAAGATCTTCATCCAACCCAAGCGGGGGTTGGCGATCCATAATCCGGTCCAGAAGAGGCTCCAAAGTCTTCCTCCTATCCGGCAAGAAGAGGACATCCGGACCGGCAAACATCTTCTCCAAGCGGCATCTTCGATCTTCTTCCATCCGGAGCGAAGCGGCAGGATCCTGAAGACATCCAGCGCGGAACATCCATCCGGACCGACGACTGAACGACGAATGACTGTTCCTTTAAGGGACGTCATCCAAGATGGCGTCCCTCGAATTCCGATTGGCTGATAGGATTCTATCAGCCAATCGGAATTAAGGTAGGAATTTTCTGATTGGCTGATGGAATCAGCCAATCAGAATCAAGTTCAATCCGATTGGCTGATCCAATCAGCCAATCAGATTGAGCTCGCATTCTATTGGCTGTTCCGATCAGCCAATAGAATGCGAGCTCAATCTGATTGGCTGATTGGATCGGCCAATCGGATTGAACTAGATTCTGATTGGCTGATTCCATCAGCCAATCAGAAAATTCCTACCTTAATTCCGATTGGCTGATAGAATCCTATCAGCCAATCGGAATTCGAGGGACGCCATCTTGGATGACGTCCCTTAAAGGAACAGTCATTCGTCGTTCAGTCGTCGGTCCGGATGGATGTTCCGCGCTGGATGTCTTCAGGATCCTGCCGCTTCGCTCCGGATGGAAGAAGATCGAAGATGCCGCTTGGAGAAGATGTTTGCCGGTCCGGATGTCCTCTTCTTGCCGGATAGGAGGAAGACTTTGGAGCCTCTTCTGGACCGGATTATGGATCGCCAACCCCCGCTTGGGTTGGATGAAGATCTTGGAGCCAGGACGGATCGGTGATACCTGGATGGTGAAGACAAGGTAGGAAGATCTTCAGGGGCTTAGTGTTAGGTTTATTTAAGGGGGGTTTGGGTTAGATTAGGGGTATGTGGGTGGTGGGTTGTAATGTTGGGGGGGGGGGGTATTGTATGTTTTTTTTTACAGGCAAAAGAGCTGAAATTCTTGGGGCATGCCCCGCAAAGGGCCCTGTTCAGGGCTGGTAAGGTAAAAGAGCTTGTAACTTTTTTAATTTAGAATAGGGTAGGGAATTTTTTATTTTGGGGGGCTTTGTTATTTTATTAGGGGGCTTAGAGTAGGTGTAATTAGTTTAAAATTGTTGTAATATTTTTCTTATGTTTGTAAATATTTTTTTATTTTCTGTAACTTAGTTCTTTTTTATTTTTTGTACTTTAGCTAGTTTATTTAATTGTATTTATTTGTAGGAATTGTGTTTAATTAATTAATTTATTGATAGTGTAGTGTTAGGTTAATTGTAGGTAATTGTAGGTAGTTTATTTAATTATTTTATTGATAGGGTAGTGTTAGGTTTAATTATAACTTAGGTTAGGATTTATTTTACAGGTAAATTTGTTATTATTTTAACTAGGTAACTATTAAATAGTTCTTAACTATTTAATAGCTATTGTACCTGGTTAAAATAAATACAAAGTTACCTGTAAAATAAATATTAATCCTAAAATAGCTATAATATAATTATAATTTATATTGTAGCTATATTAGGATTTATTTTACAGGTAAGTATTTAGCTTTAAATAGAAATAAGTTATTTAATAAGAGTTAATTTATTTCGTTAGATAAATATTATATTTAACTTAGGGGGTGTTAGTGTTAGACTTAGCTTTAGGGGTTAATCCATTTATTAGAATAGCGGTGAGCTCCGATCGGAAGATTAGGGGTTAATAATTGAAGTTAGGTGTCGGCGATGTTAGGGAGGGCAGATTAGGGGTTAATACTATTTATGATAGGGTTAGTGAGGCGGATTAGGGGTTAATAACTTTATTATAGTAGCGCTCAGGTCCGCTCGGCAGATTAGGGGTTAATAAGTGTAGGCAGGTGTCGGCGACGTTGTGGGGGGCAGGTTAGGGGTTAATAAATATAATATAGGGGTCGGCGGTGTTAGGGGTAGCAGATTAGGGGTACATAGGGATAACGTAGGTGGCGGCGGTTTACGGAGCGGCAGATTAGGGGTTTAAAAAAATATGCAGGGGTCAGCGATAGCGGGGGCGGCAGATTAGGGGTTAATAAGTGTAAGGTTAGGGGTGTTTAGACTCGGGGTACATGTTAGAGTGTTAGGTGCAGACGTAGGAAGTGTTTCCCCATAGGAAACAATGGGGCTGCGTTAGGAGCTGAACGCTGCTTTTTTGCAGGTGTTAGTTTTTTTTTCAGCTCAAACAGCCCCATTGTTTCCTATGGGGGAATCGTGCACGAGCACGTTTTTGAGGCCGGCCGCGTCCGTAAGCAACTCTGGTATCGAGAGTTGTATTTGCGGTAAAAATGCTCTACGCTCCTTTTTTGGAGCCTAACGCAGCATTTGTTTGAACTCTCGATACCAGAGTTAATTTTATGGTGCGGCCAGAAAAAAGCCTGCGGAGCGTTAACAGCCCTTTTACCGCCGAACTCCAAATCTAGGCCACAGACATTGAAGTTTAAGTAATTGATCATTACTGTACTGTTTGTGTTGTAATAAACACATTTTGAAATCTACCTGGATATTTGTTTTTAGTATATTGGGGACCCTGCCTTCTATAGTTGGCGCTCTGATATTTCTTTCAATCTTGACATTTTCCTGTTGACCACTAGGAGTCAACCCATCTGAGCTAAGGGTCTTTTTTCAGCAGGCGCTTGGTGAATTGATTTAAGAACTTCATAGAAGAAGGATTAGGACACAGAGAAGGAACAACAATTTCCTGATTGATATTCCTGTTAGAAACAACCTTAGGGAGGAACCCAGGTTTGGTACGCAAAACCACCTTATCAGCATGGAAAACAAGATAAGGCGAGTCACATTGTAATAGTGACAGATAGTTCAGAAACTCTTCGAGCTGAAGAGATAGCAACTAGAAACAGAACTTTCAAAGATAGAAGCTTAATATCTATGGAATGCATGGGTTCAAACGGAACCCCCTGAAGAACTTTAAGAACTAAATTGAGACTCCATGGCGGAGCAACAGGTTTAAACACAGGCTTAATTCTAACTAAAGCCTGACAAAAAGCCAGAACGTCTGGGACATCTGCCAGACGCTTGTGCAACAGAATAGACAAAGCAGATATCTGTCCCTTTAAGGAACTAGCGGACAATCCTTTCTCCAATCCTTCTTGGAAAAAAGACAAAAACCTAGGAATCCTGATCTTACTCCATGAGTAGCCTTTGGATTCACACCAAAAAATATATTTACGCCATATGTTATGATAGTTCTTCCTGGTGACAGGCTTTCGAGCCTGAATCAAGGTATCTATGACCGACTCAGAGAAACCCCGCTTTGATAAAATCAAGCGTTCAATCTCCAAGCAGTCAGTTGCAGATAAATTAGATTTGGATGCTTGAATGGACCTTGAATCAAAAGGTCCCGTCTCAGTGGCAGAGTCCATGGTGGCAGAGATGACATGTCCACCAGGTCTGCATACCAAGTCTTGCGTGGCCGCGCAGGCGCTATCAAAATCCCTGAAGCTCTCTCCTGTTTGATTCTGGCAATCAGACGTGGAAGGAGAGGGAATGGTGGAAACACATAAGCCAGGGTACTACTAGAGCATCTATCAGTACTGCCTGAGGATCCCTTGACCTGGATCCGTAACGAGGAAGTTTGGCATTCTGACGAGACGCCATCAGATCCAATTCTGGTGTGCCCCATAGCTGAACCAGTTGAGAAAACACCTCTGGATGGAGCTCCCACTCCCCCGGAAGAAAAGTCTGACAACTTAGAAAATCTGCCTCCCAGTTCTCCACCCCTGGGATATAGATCGCTGATAGATGGCAAGAGTGAGTCTCTGCCCATCGGATTATCCTGGAAACTTCTATCATCGCCAAGGAACTCCTTGTTCCCCCCTGATGATTGATATAAGCTACAGTCGTGATGTTGTCCGACTGAAACCTGATGAATCCGGCCGAAGCCAGCTGAGGCCATGCCTGAAGAGCATTGAATATCGCTTTTAATTCCAGAATATTTATCGGTAGGAGGGCCTCCTCCTGAGTCCACAAACCCTGTGCTTTCAGGGAATTCCAGACTGCACCCCAGCCCAGTAGGCTGGCGTCTGTCGTCACAATAATCCACGCTGGCCTGCGGAAACACATTCCCCTGGACAGGTGATCCTGTGACAACCACCAAAGAAGAGCGTCTCTGGTCTCTTGATCCAGATTTATCTGAGGAGATAAATCTGCATAATCCCCATTCCACTGTTTAAGCATGCATAGTTGCAGTGGTCTGAGATGCAAGCGAGCAAATGGAACTATGTCCATTGCCGCTACCATAAATCCGATTACCTCCATACACTGAGCCACTGACAGCTGATGAATGGAATGAAGAGCTCGGCAGGTGGTTAAAATCTTTGATTTCCTGACCTCCGTCAGAAATATTTTCATGTCCCCCGAATCTATCAGAGTTCCCAGGAATGGAACTCTTGTGAGAGGAATAAGAACTCTTTTTCACGTTCACCTTCCACCCATGAGATCTTAGAAAGGCCAACACTAAGTCCGTGTGAGACTTGGCAAGTTGGAAAGTCGACGCTTGAATTAAGATGTTGTCTAGATAAGTTGCCACTGCTATGCCCCTCGGCCTTAGGACCGCCAGAAGGGACCCTAGCACCTTTGTGAAGATTCTTGGCGCCGTGGCCAACCAGAAGGGAAGAGCCACAAACTGGTAATGCCTGTCCAGAAAGGCAAACCTGAGGAACTGGTGATGATCTTTGTGGATAGGAATGTGTAGATACGCATCCTTTAGATCCACAGTAGTCATATATTGACCCTCCTGGATCATTGGTAAAATAGTCCGAATGGTCTCCATCTTGAAGGATGGAACGCTTAGGAATTGGTTTAGGATCTTGAGATCTAGAATTGGTCTGAAGGTTCCCTCTTTCTTGGGAACCACAAACAGATTGGAGTAGAAACCTTGCCCCTGTTTTGTTTTCAGAACTGGGCAGATCACTCCCATGGTAAAAAGGTCTTCTACACAGCATAAGAACGCCTCTCTTTTTGTCTGGTTTACAGACAATTGAGAAAGATGGAACCTCCCCCTTGGAGGAGAATGTTTGAAATCTAGGATATGCCCCTGGGTTACAATTTCTACGGCCCTGGAGTCCTGAACGTCTCTTGCCCAGGCCTGAGCAAAGAGAGAAAGTCTGCCCCCTACTTGATTCGGTCCTGGATCGGGGGCTACCCCTTCATGCTGTCTTAGTGGCAGCAGCAGGCTTTTTGGCCTGTTTACCCTAGTTCCAAGTCTGGTTAGGTTTCCAGGTTGGCTTGGATTGAGCAAAGTTCCCCTCTTGCTTTGCAGCAGGGGAAGAGGAAGCGGGACCACCCTTGAAGTTTCGAAAGGAACGAAAATTATTTTGTTTGGTCCATGTCTTATTTGACTTATCTTGAGAGAGGGCATGACCCTTCCCTCCAGTGATGTCTGAAATGATCTCTTTCAGTGCAGGCCCAAATAGGGTCTTACCTTTGAAAGGGATGGTCAGAAGCTTAGATTTAGATGACACATCAGCTGACCAGGACTTAAGCCATAACGCTCTTCGCGCTAAAATGGCAAAACCTGAATTCTTTGCTGCTAACTTAGCAAGATGAAAAGTGGCGTCTGTAATAAAGGAATTAGCCAACTTAAGGGCCTTAATTCTGTCCAAAATATCATCTAGTGGGGTCTCCATCTGAAGAGCCTCTTCTAAAGCCTCAAACTAAAAAGCAACTGCAGTGGTTACCGGAACAATGCACGCTATAGGTTGAAGAAGAAAACCCTGATGAACAAAAAATTTCTTTAGGAGACCCTCTAACTTTTTATCCATAGGATCAATGAAAGCACAACTGTCTTCAATAGGTATAGTTGTATGCTTAGCCAGAGTAGAAATAGCTCCCTCCACTTTAGGGACCGTCTGACATGAGTCCTTTATGGTGTCAGAAATGGGGAACATTTTCTTAAAAACAGGAGGGGGAGCGAACGGAATACCTGGTCTATCCCACTCCTTAGTAACAATGTCCGAAATCCTCTTAGGGACCGGAAAAACATCAGTGTAAACAGGAACCTCTAAATATTTGTCCATTTTACACAATTTCTCTGGAACGACAATAGGGTCACAATCATCCAGAGTAGCTAAAACCTCCCTAAGCAATAAACGGAGGTGCTCTTTCTTAAATTTAAATGCCGTCATATCTGAATCTGTCTGAGGGAACATCTTCCCTGAATCAGAAATCTCTCCCTCAGACAGCAAATCCCTCATCCCTACTTCAGAACATTGTGAGGGAATATCGGATACGGCTACTAAAGCGTCAGAAGGCTCAGCATTTGTTCTTAACCCAGAGCTACTGCGCTTCCCTTGCAACCCTGGCAGTTTAGATAAAACCTCTGTGAGGGTAGTATTCATAACTAAAGCCATATCTTGCCAGGTGAAAGAATTAGACGCACTAGAAGTACTTGGCGTCGCTTGTGCGGGCGTAACTGGTTAAGACACTTGGGGAGAACTAGATGGCGAAACCTGATTTCCTTCTGTCTGAGAATCATTTAATGCCAAATTCTTATAAGTCAAAATATGCTGTTTGCAATTTATACTCATATCAGTACAATTGGGACACATTCTTAGAGGGGGTTCCACAATGGCTTCTAAACAAATTGAACAATGAGTTTCCTCAGTGTCAGACATGTTTAACAGGCTAGTAATGAAGCAAGCAAGCTTGGAAAACACTTTATTTAATGAAAAAAACACAATTTGGAAAAACGGTACTGTACCTTTAAGAGAAAAAAAAGGCATACACAAACTGCAAAACAGGTTAAAATTGCTTCAAAAATTCCGAAATTTTAACAGTGTACCCACTAAGCTTTAGAAGGATTGCACCACAAGTAAAAAAGCAATAGACCCCCAAATGAAAAAAACGGATTGATAATTGTCACAGCTCTGCTGAGGCCCTACCTGCCCTTAGGAAGCGATTATAACAGAATTTATGCTTACCTGATAAATTACTTTCTCCAACGGTGTGTCCGGTCCACGGCGTCATCCTTACTTGTGGGAATATCTCTTCCCCAACAGGAAATGGCAAAGAGTACCAGCAAAGCTGGCCATATAGTCCCTCCTAGGCTCCGCCCCCCCCAGTCATTCGACCGACGGACAGGAGGACAAATTAGGAGAAACCATAGGGTGTCGTGGTGACTGTAGTTAGAGAAAATAATTCATCGGACCTGATTAAAAAACCAGGGCGGGCCGTGGACCGGACACACCGTTGGAGAAAGTAATTTATCAGGTAAGCATAAATTCTGTTTTCTCCAACATTGGTGTGTCCGGTCCACGGCGTCATCCTTACTTGTGGGAACCAATACCAAAGCTTTAGGACACGGATGAAGGGAGGGAGCAAATCAGGTCATCTAAACGGAAGGCACCACGGCTTGAAAAACCTTTCTCCCAAAAATAGCCTCCGAAGAAGCAAAAGTATCAAATTTGTAAAATTTGGCAAAAGTGTGCAGTGAAGACCAAGTCGCTGCCTTACATATCTGATCAACAGAAGCCTCGTTCTTGAAGGCCCATGTGGAAGCTACAGCCCTAGTGAGCTGTGATTCTTTCAGGAGGCTGCCGTCCGGCAGTCTCATAAGCCAATCGGATGATGCTTTTAAGCCAAAAGGAAAGAGAGGTAGAAGTTGCTTTTTGACCTCTCCTTTTACCAGAATAGACGACAAACAGAGAAGAAGTTTGTCTGAACTCTTTTGTAGCTTCTAAGTAGAATTTTAGAGCACGGACTACATCTAAATTGTGTAGCAAACGTTCCTTCTTTGAAACTGGATTCGGACACAAAGAAGGTACAACTATCTCCTGATTAATATTTTTGTTGGAAACAACCTTTGGTAGAAAACCAGGCTTAGTACGCAGAACAACCTTATCTGAATGGAACACCAGATAGGGTGGAGTACACTGTAGAGCAGATAACTCAGAAACTCTTCTAGCAGAAGAAATAGCAACCAAAAACAAAACTTTCCAAGATAACAACTTAATATCTATGGAATGTAAAGGTTCAAACGGAACCCCTTGAAGAACTGAAAGAACTAGATTTAAACTCCAGGGAGGATTCAAAGGTCTGTAAACAGGCTTGATCCTAACCAAAGCCTGAACAAATGCTTGAACATCTGGCACAACTGCCAGTCGTTTGTGTAGTAGGACAGATAAAGCAGAAATCTGTCCCTTTAGAGAACTCGCAGATAATCCTTTATCCAAACCTTCTTGTAGAAAGGAAAGAATCCTAGGAATCTTTATCTTATTCCATGGGAATCCCTTGGATTCACACCAGCAGATATATCTTTTCCATATTTTATGGTAAATCTTTCTAGTTACCGGTTTTCTGGCTTGAACCAGAGTATCTATCACGGAATCTGAAAACCCACGCTTTGATAGAATCAAGCATTCAATCTCCAAGCCGTCAGCTGGAGGGAGACCAGATTTGGATGTTCGAATGGACCCTGAACAAGAAGGTCCTGTCTCAAAGGTAGCTTCCATGGTGGAACCAATGACATATTCACCAGGTCTGCATACCAAGTCCTGCGTGGCCACGCGGGAGCTATCAAGATCACCGAGGCCCTCTCCTGTTTGATCCTGGCTACCAGCTTGGGAATGAGAGGAAACGGTGGAAACACATAAGCTAGGTTGAAGGTCCAAGGCGCTACTAGTGCATCCACTAGAGTCGCCTTGGGATCCCTGGATCTGGACCCGTAGCAAGGAACCTTGAAGTTCTGACGAGACGCCATCAGATCCATATCTGGAATGCCCCATAGTTGCGTCAAGTGGGCAAAGATCTCCGGGTGGAGTTCCCACTCCCCCGGATGGAATGTCTGACGACTCAAATAATCCGCTTCCCAGTTATCCACACCTGGAATGTGGATCGCAGATAGGTGGCAGGAGTGATTCTCCGCCCATTGTATTATTTTGGTCACTTCTTTCATCTCCAGGGAACTCCTTGTTCCCCCCTGATGATTGAGATACGCAACAGTCGTCATGTTGTCTGATTGGAATCTTATGAATCTGGCCTTTGCTAGCTGAGGCCAAGCCCTGAGAGCATTGAATATCGCTCTTAGTTCCAGAATGTTTATCGGGAGAAGAGACTCTTCCCGAGACCACAGTCCCTGAGCTTTCAGGGATTCCCAGACCGCGCCCCAGCCCACTAGGCTGGCGTCGGTCGTGACGATGACCCACTCTGGACTGCGGAAGCTCATTCCCTGGGATAGGTGATCCTGGGTTAGCCACCAACGGAGTGAGTCTCTGGTCTTCTGATCTACTTGAATCACTGGAGACAAGTCTGTATAGTCCCCATTCCACTGTTTCAGCATGCACAGTTGTAATGGTCTTAGATGAATTCGCGCAAAAGGAACTATGTCCATTGCTGCAACCATCAATCCTACTACTTCCATGCACTGAGCTACGGAAGGACGAGGAATAGAATGAAGAACTTGACAAGCGTTTAGAAGTTTTGACTTTCTGACTTCTGTCAAGAAAATCCTCATTTCTAAGGAATCTATTATTGTTCCCAAGAAGGGAACTCTTGTCGACGGAGACAGGGAACTTTTTTCTATGTTCACCTTCCATCCGTGAGATCTGAGAAAGGCCAGAACGATGTCTGAGTGAGCCTTTGCCTTTGAAAGAGACAACGCTTGTACTAGAATGTCGTCCAAGTACGGTACTACTGCAATGCCCCTTGGTCTTAGAACCGCTAGAAGGGATCCGAGTACCTTTGTGAAAATCCTTGGAGCAGTGGCTAACCCGAATGGGAGGGCCACAAACTGGTAATGTTTGTCCAGAAAGGCGAACCTTAGGAACTGATGATGTTCTTTGTGGATAGGGATATGTAGATACGCATCCTTTAAATCCACGGTAGTCATAAATTGACCTTCCTGAATTGTGGGTAGAATCGTTCGAATGGTTTCCATCTTGAACGATGGTACTCTGAGAAATTTGTTTAGGATCTTTAAATCCAGGATTGGTCTGAAAGTTCCCTCTTTTTGGGAACTACAAACAGATTTGAGTAAAATCCCATTCCTTGTTCCGCCGTTGGAACTGGGTGTATCACTCCCATCTTTAACAGGTCTTCTACACAATGTAACAATGCCTGTCTCTTTATTTGGTTTGAGGATAAGTGAGACATGTGGAACCTTCCCCTTGGGGGTAGTTCCTTGAATTCCAGAAGATAACCCTGAGAAACTATTTCTAGCGTCCAGGGATCCTGAACATCTCTTGCCCAAGCCTGAGCAAAGAGAGAGAGTCTGCCCCCCACTAGATCCGGTCCCGGATCGGGGGCTACTCCTTCATGCTGTTTTGTTAGCAGCGACAGGCTTCTTGGCCTGCTTACCCTTGTTCCAGCCTTGCATCGGTTTCCAGGCTGGTTTGGTCAGTGAGGTATTACCCTCTTGCTTAGAGGATGCAGAATTAGAGCCCGGTCCGTTCCTGAAATTACGAAAGGAACGAAAATTAGACTTATTCTTGGCTTTGAAAGGCCTATCTTGTGGGAGGGCGTGGCACTTTCCCCCAGTGATGTCTGAGATAATCTCTTTCAATTCTGGCCCAAAGAGAGTTTTACCCTTGAAGGGAATATTAAGCAATTTTGTCTTGGATGATACATCCGCTGACCAAGACTTTAGCCAAAGCGCTCTGCGCGCCACAATTGCTAACCCTGAATTTTTCGCCGCTAATCTAGCTATTTGCAAAGCGGCATCTAAAATAAAAGAGTTAGCCAACTTAAGTGCGTGAACTCTGTCCATAACCTCCTCATATGGAGTCTCTCTACTGAGCGACTTTTATAGTTCCTCGAACCAGAACCACGCTGCTGTAGTGACAGGAACAATGCACGAAATGGGTTGAAGAAGGTAACCTTGCTGTATAAAAATCTTTTTAAGCAAACCCTCCAATTTTTTATCCATAGGATCTTTGAAAGCACAATTATCCTTGATAGGAATAGTAGTGCGCTTGTTTAGAGTAGAAACTGCCCCCTCGACCTTAGGGACTGTCTGCCATAAGTCCTTTCTGGGGTCGACCATAGGAAATAATTTCTTAAATATAGGAGGGGGAACAAAAGGTATGCCGGGCTGCTCCCATTCCTTATTCACTATGTCCGCCACCCGCTTGGGTATAGGAAAAGCGTCGGGGTGCACAGGAAACCTCTAGGAACTTGTCCATCTTGCATAATTTTTCTGGAATGACCAGGTTGTCACAATCATCCAGAGTAGATAACACCTCCTTAAGCAGTGCGCAGAGATGTTCTAATTTAAATTTAAATGTCACAACATCAGGTTCAGCCTGTTGGGAAATTTTTCCTGAATCTGAAATTTCCCCATCTGACAAAACCTCCCTCATGGCCCCTTCAGATTGGTGTGAGGGTATGACAGAACAATTATCATCAGCGCCCTCCTGCTCCTCAGTGTTTAAAACAGAGCAATCGCGCTTTCTCTGATATGCAGGCATTTTGGATAAAATATTTGCTATGGAGTTATCCATTACAGCCGTCAATTGTTGCATAGTAATAAGCATTGGCGCGCTAGAAGTACTAGGGGCCTCCTGCATGGGCAAAACTGGTGTAGACACAGAAGGAGATGATGTAGAACCATGTCTACTCCCTTCATCTGATGAATCATCTTGGGCAACTTCATTATCTGTGACAGTACTGTCCTTATCTTGTTTGGACGCTTTGGCACAATTATCACATAATTTAGAAGGGGGAGACACATTGACTTTCATACATATAGAACATAGCTTATCTGAAGGCACAGACATGTTAAACAGGCTTAAACTTGTCAGTAAAACACAAAAACCATTTTAAAACAAAACCGTTACTGTCTCTTTAAATTTTAAACAGAGCACACTTTATTACTGAATATGTGAAAAAATATGAAGGAATTGTTCAAAATTCACCAAAATTTCACCACAGTGTCTTAAAGCATTAAAAGTATTGCACACCAATTTTCAGAGCTTTAACCCTTAAAATAACGAAACCGGAGCCGGTTACAGTTTTAACCCCTCTACAGTCCCAGCTACAGCCTTTGCTGCGACTCTACCAAGCCCAGAGGGGAATACGATACCAAATGACGCCTTCTAGGAACTTTTCCAACTATTTTCAGGTCCTCACACATGCATCTGCATGTCTTGCTCTCAAAAACAACTGCGCAGTAATGGCGCGAAAATGAGGCTCAGCCTACAATTGGGAAGGCCCTTCCTGACTGGAAAAGGTGTCTAACATAGTGCCTGACGTTAAAAAACGTTCCCCAAGTTTATAAATGTGAAATACCAGCATAAACATGTATAAAATGCCCAAATAAAGCAATCGATTTTGCCCATAAAAGTGTCTACCAGTTTTATAGCCCATATTAAGCCCTTTATTCTGCTTGAGACTAAGAAAATGGCTTACCGGTCCCCATGAGGGGAAATGACAGCCTTCCAGCATTACACAGTCTTGTTAGAAATATGGCTAGTCATACCTTAAGCAGAAAAGTCTGCTAACTGTTTCCCCCAACTGAAGTTACTTCATCTCAACAGTCCTATGTGGAAACAGCAAAGGATTTTAGTTACTGTCTGCTAAAATCATCTTCCTCTCACAAACAGAATTCTTCATCTCTTTCTGTTTCAGAGTAAATAGTACATACCAGCACTATTTTAAAATAACAAACTCTTGATAGTAGAATAAAAAACTACAACTAAACACCACATACTCTTAACCATCTCCGTGGAGATGTTGCCTGTGCAACGGCAAAGAGAATGACTGGGGTGGGCGGAGCCTAGGAGGGACTATATGGCCAGCTTTGCTGGGACTCTTTGCCATTTCCTGTTGGGGAAGAGATATTCCCACAAGTAAGGATGACGCCGTGGACCGGACACACCAATGTTGGAGAAATGGGGTTTAAAGCTTTAATTAGTCCCTCAGAAGACTATCAGGACCTCAGGAGAAGTTGTTTGCTGCTTGTAAATGTAGGCCCCGCCCACCTCACTCGATGTTGCTGGGGCCTACACAAAACTAACAAACCCTGTCTGAAAGCCATGTGGGTTATAAACAACCCCAAAGAACCCTCAAGCATATGTCCCATAAAACAGAAAACGTTACTCTCAGACACAAAAACGTTTGTCCCAAATTCACATAACAAACTGAGTGCACACAAAAAATTAACCCTTTATGCAAGTTAGTAAAAACCTCTGATAACACTACGATTACTGCTTACCCTTCCCCTAATGGGGACACTGTCAGCCTTTCTGAGTTAACACAGTCTCTGCAGAAAATATGACTGAACATACCTCATTGCTGTTTAGCAAGAAAACATAATTTATGTAAGAACTTACCTGATAAATTCATTTCTTTCATATTAGCAAGAGTCCATGAGCTAGTGACGTATGGGATATACATTCCTACCAGGAGGGGCAAAGTTTCCCAAACCTCAAAATGCCTATAAATACACCCCTCCCCACACCCACAAATCAGTTTAACACATAGCCAAGAAGTGGGGTGATAAGACAAAAGTGTGAAAGCATAAAAAATAAGGAATTGGAATAATTGTGCTTTATACAAAAAAATCATAACCACCACAAAAAAAGGGTGGGCCTCATGGACTCTTGCTAATATGAAAGAAATTAATTTATCAGGTAAGTTCTTACATAAATTATGTTTTCTTTCATGTAATTAGCAAGAGTCCATGAGCTAGTGACGTATGGGATAATGAATACCCAAGATGTGGATCTTCCACGCAAGAGTCACTAGAGAGGGAGGGATAAAATAAAGACAGCCAATTCCGCTGAAAATAATCCACACCCAAAATAAAGTTTAAATCTTATAATGAAAAAAACTGAAATAATAAGCAGAAGAATCAAACTGAAACAGCTGCCTGAAGTACTTTTCTACCAAAAACTGCTTCAGAAGAAGAAAACACATCAAAATGGTAGAATTTAGTAAAAGTATGCAAAGAAGACCAAGTTGCTGCTTTGCAAATGTGATCAACCAAAGCTTCATTCCTAAACGCCCAGGAAGTAGAAACTGACCTAGTAGAATGAGCTGTAATCCTTTGAGGCGGAGTTTTACCCGACTCAACATAAGCATGATGAATCAAAGACTTTAACCAAGACGCCAAAGAAATGGCAGAGGCCTTCTGACCTTTCCTAGAACCGGAAAAGATAACAAATAGACTAGAAGTCTTTCGGAAATTTTTAGTAGCTTCAACATAATATTTCAAAGCTCTAACTACATCCAAATAATGCAACAATCTTTCCTTAGAATTCTTAGGATTAGGACACAATGAAGGAACCACAATTTCTCTACTAATGTTGTTAGAATTCACAACTTTAGGTAAAAATTTAAAAGAAGTTCTCAACACCGCCTTATCCTGATGAAAAATCAGAAAAGGAGACTCACAAGAAAGAGCCGATAATTCAGAAACTCTTCTAGCAGAAGAGATGGCCAAAAGAAACAAAACTTTCCAAGAAAGTAATTTAATATCCAGCGAATGCATAGGTTCAAACGGAGGAGCTTGAAGAGCCCCCAGAACCAAATTCAAACTCCAAGGAGGAGAAATTGACTTAATAACAGGTTTTATACGAACCAAAGCTTGTACAAAACAATGAATATCAGGAAGACTAGCAATTTTTTTTTTTTTTTTTTTAAATAAATGTTTTTTATTGAGGATATATTTTTAACATACAGCCTTTCTCAAATATGAATATAAACAAAGTCAACATTTAACAAAGTATGAAAGTAGCATTCTTATGCACAGGGTTCTAATATTGCTGTCAAGAACTGAGAATAGAAGCTTCTTCCTGTGTAGGAATCCTCGTTTTTACAGAGGTCACCTTATGTATATACAATGGACATTTTAGAGGTATACAGGTATATATCATCAGTTTACAAAGGTGTAATCCTTAAAACCAACAAACCAGTCAGAAGAGGTAATCAATTAGCAAAGTATTACTCAGTGTGTGGTAGCTCAGGTTCCAAATGAGGTAGGGAGTTCTCCGACCCCTCTCCGCTTGCTATCTGGCAGGTAGAGCTCTGGACTACTATCACAGGTCCCAGATAGGGGAGGGGGCAGGAAGTGAGCATATGGGCCACGGGTGAGGGTGTTTGGAGGGGGTGCGTTCTTATCTATCAACCCTCCTTCCAGTGTCTAGGTTCCAATACTAGGGGTCGAGCGGGTCAGCATAGAGTCCCAGGGTTCCCAAATAACGCAATAATTGCTCAGTTGCCTTCTCTCTCTAGCAACGTAATTTTCCATATTTTTGAGGTAGTTTACGTTCTCAATTACACTTTGTAATCTGGGGGGCTGGCTCTTTTTCCAGTTTCTGGCTATAAGCAGTTTAGCAGACATGAGAATATAGATCAAGAGGTTTTGTTTAGCTTTAGGGAGCTTGTCTATGTCTAAGTGTAAGATGGCTAGGGCTGGGTTCAGGGCTTGAGTTAACTCCAGGTCTGTACAGATCTTACCTACTTTCTGCCAATATGTCGCTAGCTTGGGGCAGGTCCACCAAACATGGATGGGGGAGCCCGGCTCCCCACACTCCCTCCAGCACAGTTGTGAGTGTTCTGGGAAAAGTCTCCTTAATTTTGTGGGCACTAAGTGCCATCTGGTTATCACCTTAAAATATAACTCATATAGAGTGATACAGTGGGTCGCCTTTTTCGTTAGCTCAATGGCTTTGCCCCAGGTTTCTGCTGAAAATGTAGCTTGTAGTTCTTCTTCCCATGCATTCATATGAACTGTTTTTGGGGTAGCCCCTTCCTCCAAAAGGCAGTGGTAGTGTACCGAAAGGGGTTTGTGTAGTTGCGTATTGGTAGTCCACCGCGTCTCCCAGACAGTCAGGTCTCTCAGTGTGTCATCTAAAAAGCCCCAAGATCTCATTAGAGTACGGAGTCTCAATAAGTCAAATTGATGTTTAGAGGACAGTGTGGGCAGGTCTACCATGTCCCTGTGTGGTCGTAGCTGTCCGTTACTGTAAAAGTCTCTCACAGAGTTTAGTCCCGTAGTAGCCCATGAACTGAGATTTGAGTTAAGTAGCCCTATCAAGAGACCTCTTATTGGGTGTATTGGTGAGGGGTGTGGAGCCACAAGATTATTGTGTCTCAGCTTAGTCCAAGCATCTCGGCACCCCTTCACAATATCGTTCGCGATGTGGACCTTGGTTTGCCAATGTTGGGGCAGCCAAAGGAGATCTTCCAAGTGGATGTATGCTGGGAGCGATGCCTGCTCCAGCTCTCTCCATCTTGTTGGTGGAAGGGACTGAGCCCATGCTGTAGCGTGGGTTAGCATTGCTGCCTCGTGGTATGTTTTAATACTGGGAAGGCCAAGACCCCCTCTCTCTATTGGCTGTTGCAAGATATGCGCTGCCACCCGGGGTCTTTTATCATGCCAGGTGTATGAGTTGAAGAGGGTCTGGAACCTCCTCAGCAGCGCCCCCGGGACTGGTATCGGAATACAGCGAAATAGGTAGGTGAGCTTCGGTAGGATCATCATTTTAAGGGCTGCCACCCTGCCCATCCAAGATATATCGCAATATCTCTTTGAATTAATTTCTGAAGCGACCTTCGCTAGTAGTGTTTCAAAGTTCTCTTTGATCACCACAGTCTTTTTATGTGAGAGGAAGACTCCCAAGTGACGGATCCCCTTGCAAGACCACTTGAAAGAATAAAGGCGCTGGATTTCGTCTCTCTCATTCTGAGGGATATTGATGGAGTAAGCCTCTGTTTTGGCCACATTCAATTTGTAATAGGAGATGTCACCAAATTGTTTAAAAAGGGCCATTAAGGGAGGGAGAGATTCTACTGGGTCCGAAAGGAAGACCGTAAGATCATCGGCAAAGAGTGCAAGCTTTTGGGGGGTGTCATGCATCTGCACCCCATGGATCAGTGTCGATTCTCTAATTGCAATTGCTAGGGGTTCGATAGCTAGAACGAACAGTAAAGGGGAGAGAGGGCACCCCTGTCTGGTTCCATTACTAATTATAATTTTAGGGGAGCAGAATCCCACTCCCCTAACCACTGCGGTTGGAGTTGAATATAGTGCTTTAGTCGCGGTGATAAACGGGTCCGGCACGCCAAACGCCGAGAGTGTCTGAAATAAGTAAGCCCATCTCACCCTGTCAAAGGCCTTCTCGGCGTCAAGCGACAGGGTGAGTATAGGGAGTCCCATGTCCATTGCCTCAGAATATATATTTAAAAGGCGTCGGGTATTGTCAGTTCCCTGTCTCCCCTGCACAAAACCCACCTGATCAAGGTGTATAATTGTGTGTAGATGCTTCCCTAATCGGTTTGCCAATATTTTGGCATAGATTTTGGCATCCACATTAATAAGCGATATGGGTCTGTAACTGGAGCACAGTAGTGGGTCCTTACCCTCTTTGTGAATAGTGGTGATGTTCGCTTCCAGGAACTCCGCCAGGAAGGCGCCCCTGGTCGCTACACTCTGGAACAACCGAAGTAGCACCGGAGATATGATTGGGCCGAGCTCTCGGTAAAACGTGACCGTGAACCCATCTGGTCCGGGTGCCCTATGAGGAGCTAGATCTTTTATAGCTCCTTTGACTTCCGCTAACGTGAACTGTCGTTCCAGTTCGGCCCTAGATTCCTCAGATAGGGTGGGCACAGGTAATCTCTCCAAAAACCTGGAGATGTTAACATGTGCAGGTTCGCCAGCTGTTTTCGAGTTCCCAATGTTGTATAGGGAGGAGTAGTAATCAGCGAATGCTGATCCTATTTCTTTAGGGGAATATACTACACCTTCACTCGTTGAGATGCAGGGTATCCCTTTCTGCAGCGTGCGCTTGCGGAGCTTATTGGCTAAAAGTTTGTCTGCTCTATTGCCCTTATGGTAATACAGCTGTTTAAGCTTGTGTAGGTTCTCCTGGACCCGTGATAAGTCTCTTTTGGAGATTTCGTCTCTGATGAGTCCTATTTGAAGAGCTATCTGAGTGTTTGGGCTAGTTTTATTCTCCTGTTCTAGGGTTCGGAGATCTCCATATAATTTCGCTAAGGGTTGGCCAGCCTCTTTACGCAATCTAGCCGCTTTTTTAATGAAGTGTCCACGCAGGTACGCTTTGAGAGCGGCCCATACCATAGTGATATCAGAGAGTCCTGAATCATTATGTGTCAGAAACTCCTGTACAATCTCTTGGAGTGCAGGGAGTTCTATTTCCGATAACCATTGCTCCGAGAGTTTCCATGGGGGCCTATTAGTGGAAGCTTGCAATTTAGTAAAGTCTAGGTAGACCATGTCATGGTCTGACCACGTGCATGGTTTAATGTTGGGGTTGACAAATTGGTCTAAGGACCATGAGTCACAGAATATATAATCCAGTCTGGAGTACGAGTTATGGGCCTTTGAATGATGCGTGAAGTCTTTCACTGAGGGTGCTAAGCACCTCCAGGCATCATAGAGGTTATGCTGGTATATGAGTTTCCGGAAGGCATTGGAGATAGAAGAAGTGTTTCTCTCAGAGTGTACCGCAACAGAGGACTGTTTGTCAGTGGTTGGGTTCCAGACCATGTTGAAGTCTCCCCCTATTACTAGGTGTCCCCTCTTAATCTGATCTATGTGTGTTAAAAGTTTGCGAAGGAATGGGATCTGCTTGGAGTTGGGTGCGTACAATGATACCAACGTAAATAGTGAGTTATTGAGCGAACAGATAAGAATCAAAAATCTGCCCTCACTGTCTCTTTCGACATATTCCAATTTGAATGACAGTTCTTTACTAATCAAGATGGCAACTCCTTTGTTTTTGCTTTCTAGGTTAGAAGCAGTTTCACAAACTGGGTAGTGCTGGGAAAGTCCAGAAACACGGGGCTCCCCCATCCAATGGGTCTCTTGTAGGAACATAATGTGAATCTTGTGTATCAGAGCATATTGCTGTAATAGTTTTCTCTTAGTGGGGGAATTTAGGCCTTGCGCATTCAGCGTGGCTATGCGTATAGGGATCATTTTAGGGGTGTGGGCGAGATTCCCTGAGCTAATTGGAGTGCGAGTGTATTCTAGTTATTAATTACAGGGGTCTGGGTATATGTAGTGGGGCCTAGGGGCTCGTGGGACGTTTTGGAACGAATGGAATGGTATGTAATGATTAAGGAACTTCCGTGACTGGCTAAAAGTGGTGAGCGTACACTTTCGCAATGAGTGCACCGACTGGTCTATGCCAGTGGGGCACAACTAATAAATTGGGGGGGAGCTAAGCGGAGAGGGGTTCATGGCCCCGCCGGTTTGGAGCCATATGCAAAAAGAAGAGAAGAGGAGAAAGAGCAGAAGAGAAAGAAATAGACGAGATGAGAAGAAAGAAAGTAAAGCTTAAGAGACATATGTGAAACATGTATGTCTTATATAAGATAACAATTAACTTTGTAAACCTCTCAATATAACATTAATTTCAATTTCAACATCAACATTTTCAACAGGAGGAACTGTGGATTATATTTGATAACCTAACATCGAGTGACTAAGAGCTCTACAATCACCACTTCCCTGTTAGGTATCACTAAACTTTTCCTGCCTAATATCATACTCTATGTGCTATATAGACAGGTTCTCCCTAATGGCGGTATGGACATTCGGGTCTTAGATGATGATGATGATACGATTCACTAGGTTATAAGTCGTTAGCTAAGAGTCAGTGAACCGTATTAGCTAGGGCCTGTCATTAAGGATCTCAGTAGGGTTAGGGTAACCGTCTCATAGTAGGCCTGTAAGGGAGTGAAGTGAAATGAAATGTCCCAGCAATCTCCATATGGGATAAGGGGTTATGGGGAGAATTAAAGCATGGTCTGGTCGTAGGGCAGAGTCATCTAATGATATATCCTCTCGGGGGAGATGGTCATATTATTCAGGGGTAGGTTTGGTCTAATCTCAATTTCTGTCATGTTCGGGTATCTGGGGCGGTCAGATAGGTGAGTCTGAGGTCATTCAATTGTTTAAGTGTATAGTTCAGCACAATGGGATCAAGGATAAGCATGTGATTCATTAACAAGAGACAAACATAGCTAATTCCTATAACCCAAACAATGAATAACAGTATATATTTGGGCAATAAAAAGAAGAGAACATGTTTAGAGTCTCTAAGAAGTGTCCATTGTAGAGATAAGCAGTGGCAATACATATATGGGCAATAAGATGAAAAAAAACATGTTTAAGGTCCATGGTAATTGTCCATTGTGATAATAGACCGTAACAGTGAATGTGTGAATAATAAGATGTAAACCAAAAAAAAAAAAAAATAATTAAAAAAAACAAGCATGTCTAAAGTCTATGGTAAGTGCCCATGTAAGAAGAAAAAAAAAACAGACAAGTAAGTTACATTATGTAATAGCTTAGATCTCACCCGTCTTCATGCTTTTCAATCCATGAGATAGACTTTCAGGGGTTAGGGAGTGTTCCCTCCTGTAGTGAGTTGATTGTTTCTTTCAGGAGGTTCAGCAGAAATAGTATGACATAGAAAATATAAGACAGAAAACATAAAAGCAGGCTCTCTATGGGTCTGAATCTTGGTGTGGGCCAATAAGGTCTCTGCGCTTCTTGAAGGTCTCAGTGGAATGTCCAGCAGCGTTAGGGGGTCTTTGTGGCAAAGGCTTCCATGGTGGAGCCGACGCTCTTAGTCCAGTAGTCAATCCCGGGGCAGAAGAGTGATCCTCTCCGTCAGCAGGGAGTAAGTTCCATTTTTGGAGCAATTCACGGGCCTGTTGGGGAGTGGAAGCCATGTATTGCTGGCCGTCTCTGGTAATATAGAGGCGTACTGGGAATCCCCATCTATATTTTAACTCTTTCTCTCTCAGTATTTTTGTATAGGGCTGGTAATGTCTGCGAATCTGCAGCGTGTGAGTGGAAAGGTCTGGGTAGACCTGCAGACCGGCATATTCTTCAGGTAGGCGTTTATCTCTGGCTAAAGCTCTGAATATTTTTTCTCTGTAAGTGTAGTAGTGGAGCTTCGCTATGACGTCCCTTGGCTGGCCTCCATCTGCTGAGCGAGCTCTAAGGGCCCTGTGGGCTCTATCTATAAGGGTCTCAGAGCCTGTTGCAGGTCCCAGTACTGCTTCAAATAGGCCCTGAAGGTATTTTTCTAGGTCCTGTGGCAGGACTGATTCCGGGATGCCCTTAATACGAATATTGTTACGGCGAGATCTATCTTCTAGATCTGCCAGTTTTAACTCTAAATCTGTGATTTGGATGGCTAGAGATTGGGAGTAGCCGAGTAGGTTGGTGTGATCTATTGCTAGGTCTTCCTGTTTGCGCTCTAGCGCGTCTGTTCGCTCCCCTATGAGGCCAATATCTCTCTTTAAATCCGCATGAGACCTGTCAAATCTCTTGGTCAGGGAGTCATGGTGAGAAGATAATAGGGACTGGATGGCTTCTATCATATTATTATTGGAACTGCCAGATGTTCCCAGGACTTGTGTTGCTTTCTGTTTTAGCAATGATCCGGACTGAGTGTCTGAGGCACCACCGGTATCTGAGTATTCATCTTCTGAGCCCGGTTGGGGAGCGCTAGCATGGTGCTGGAAGTGATCAGCAACAGTTCTCTTTGGCGTGGCTTGGGGCTTCTGTTTCCTTTTGTGGGCTTGCGACATCCTATTGCTGTGAGACATAAGACTTCTTATTGGTACGGAGGTATCACTGTGGAGGGCCTGCTTGTTTCACATAAGCTAATAAAGATACATTGACCGGCGGGGCCACAAACACTTGGGGTTTAGTTACATGCTGTTAAAAGTTTTTCTTTTCAAGTGAAAATGAATGTCCTCTTGAGAGCTACGTGGCCTAGAGGTCTGCTAGTTAGAAGCATTGTCCTGCATAAATGGTTTCAGCAGTGGCAGGAAAAATAGTGTCTTCTTGTGTAATGGGTGTACTTTATGTAGTTTTTACCCCTTATTTCTGAGAGCTTGTCAGAAGGCTGCGACAGTCTTGACTATGTACCCCACTCCCCAGGGGATGCGTCTCCTCTTGACAAAGTGGGATAAGGGGATGAGGATATGACCCACCTGAGGGACCAGGTGGGAAATGGTAGGGAGAGAGGTCAAAACTCACAGTAGCTGAGTAGAATTAGTTCTGAAGTGTCTCAGGCTGATTGGGTTTATCTCAGTCTCAAAGTGCACATATAAAGGACTTTTCTTCTTTTAGGTAAAACTCTATCTCGCATATGCAGGTGGAGTGAGTAGTTAAAGTAGCAGGTTAATGTTTAGGGGGTTAAAAGTAGTATGGGGGCATAAGAGTTTTCCCAAATAATGCAGCTAGATATGGTGGATGGGTCACGCAGCATCCACTAAGCAGCTACAGTAGACCTTAATACTTTGGTATTTTATTGTATTGATTCTTTATTTCCCTCTGTGTCACACCCCTATTATCTGAGGTTACTAGGTTGCGAGGAGCTCAGTTTTGGAAGCGCTAATGCCCTGTCCTCTTAAGGAGCTGCCTGCTGGGGCTTTAAATGTCCGTATGTAAGCGTGCTGCGGACAGCGTTAATTAATTTGGGCAAAGTTCCAAGAAGACAAGATGGCGATTTTTCGCGCCACTAAATCCCCGCTCAAGCTAGGTAGTTAAAGCTCCGGAGTACTCACCGCAGCGGCTCTCCACCTCTCCCTGGCTTCCGATAGCGTGTTTCGTCGGTAAGTCCCTCAAACCCCTCTATGGGGGTACAGGCAGCGCTGTATGTAGGAGGGAGGTGCGGTGTCTCTCTCAGGTCCCGGTATGGCGGCTAGGAGTAAACTGCGGTCCGTGCACTGTTGGTCCCAGTTCAGTGTACTAATTCTCCGGTGTGAAATGCCACAAGTGTGGCTAATGTCCGGTGAACCTGTTGGGCTGTGCGTTGTCTGTGCGTTCCGGTTTGCGGGCTGTTTCGGCCTCCCGAGTCTGTGTGAGCTGAGGGCTCCAAGTACCTTCCTCTCTTTTCTTCTCAGAGGTGCTCGAAAGTCCTAGAGTAAGTACCCTCTGTTGAGGAAACGTTAGGGCAATAGAAAGGGTAATTTTCAATGTTTTGATCACTCTGTATAAAGTTTGAGATAGCTTTTTCTGCAGAGCTTCACTATGGCACGTCTGCTCAGCTAGGCAGTTAACTCCGCCGACTAGCAATCTTTCTGTGAAAAAGAACAGAAAGAGCAGAGATTTGCCCTTTCAAGGAACTTGCAGACAAACCTTTATCCAAACCATCCTGAAGAAACTGTAAAATTCTAGGAATTCTAAAAGAATGCCAAGAAAAATGATGAGAAAGACACCAAGAAATGTAAATCTTCCAGACTCGATAATATATCTTCCTAGATACAGATTTACGAGCCTGTAACATAGTATTAATCACAGAGTCAGAGAAACCTCTATGACTGAGAATCAAGCGTTCAATCTCCATACCTTCAAATTTAAGGATTTGAGATCCTGATGGAAAAAAGGACCTTGCGATAGAAGGTCTGGTCTAAACGGAAAAGTCCGTGGTTGGAAAGTGGCCATCCGGACAAGATCCGCATACAAAAACCTGTGAGGCCATGCTGGAGCCACCAGCAGAACAAACGAGCACTCCTTTAGAATCTTGTTACTCTTGGAAGAAGAACTAGAGGCGGAAAGATATAGGCAGGATGATACTTCCAAGGAAGTGACAATGCATCCACTGCCTCCGCCTGAGGATCCCTAGATCTGGACAGATACCTGGGAAGTTTCTTTTTTAGATGAGAAGCCATCAGATCTATTTCTGGAAGTCCCCACAATTGAACAATGTGAAGAAATACCTCTGGGTGAAGAGACCATTCGCCCGGATGTAACGTTTGCCGACTGAGATAATCCGCTTCCCAATTGTCTATACCTGGGATATGAACCGCAGAAATTAGACAGGAGCTGGATTCCGCCCATACCAGTATTCGAGATACTTCTTTCATAGCCAGAGGACTGTGAGTCCCTCCTTGATGATTGACATATGCCACAGTTGTGACATTGTCCGTCTGAAAACAAATGAACGACTCTCTCTTTAGAAGAGGCCATGACTGAAGAGCTCTGAAAATTGCACGGAGTTACAAAATATTGATCGTAATCTCACCTCCTGAGATTCCCAAACCCCTTGTGCTGTCAGAGACCCCCAAACAGCTCCCTAACCTGTCAGACTTGCATCTGTTGAAATCACAGTCCAGGTTGGAAGAACAAAAGAAGCCCCCTGAACTAAACGATGGTGGTCTGTCCACCACGTCAGAGAGTATCGTACAATCGATTTTAAAGATATTAATTGAGATATCTTTGTATAATCCCTGCACCACTGGTTCAGCATACAAAGCTGAAGAGGTCGCATGTGAAAACGAGCAAAGGGGATCGCGTCCGATGCAGCAGTCATAAGACCTAGAATTTCCATGCATAAGGCTACCGAAGGGAATGATTGAGACTGAAGGTTTCGACAAGCTGAAACCAATTTTAGACGTCTCTTGTCTCTCAGAGACAGAGTCATGGACACTGAATCTATTTGGAAACCTAAAAAGGTTACCCTTGTCTGAGGAATCAATGAACTTTTTGGTAAATTGATCCTCCAACCATGTTCTCGAAGAAACAATACAAGTCGATTCGTATGAGATTCTGCTAAATGTGAAGACTGAGCAAGTACCAAGATATCGTCCAAATAAGGAAATACCACAATACCCTGTTCTCGGATTACAGACAGAAGGGCACCGAGAACTTTTGTAAAAATCCTTGGAGCTGTTGCAAGGCCAAACGGCAGAGCCACAAACTGGTAATGCTTGTCTAGGAAAGAGAATCTCAGAAACTGATAGTGATCTGGATGAATCGGAATATGCAGATATGCATCCTGTAAATCTATTGTGGACATATAATGCCCTTGCTGAACAAAAGGCAGAATAGTCCTTATAGTTACCATTTTGAATGTTGGTATCCTTACATAATGATTCAATATTTTTAAATCCAGAACTGGTCTGAAGGAATTCTCCTTTTTTGGTACAATGAAGAGATTTGAGTAAAACCCCAGCCCCTGTTCCAGAACTGGAACTGGCATAATTACTCCAGCCAACTCTAGATCTGAAACACATTTCAGAAATGCTTGAGCTTTCACTGGATTTACTGGGACACGGGAAAGAAAAAATCTTCTTGCAGGAGGCCTTATCTTGAAGCCTATTCTGTACCCTTCTGAAACAATGTTCTGAATCCAAAGATTGTGAATCGAATTGATCAAAATTTCTTTGAAAAATCGTAATCTGCCCCCTACCAGCTGGGCTGGAATGAGGGCCGCACCTTCATGTTGACTTGGGAGCTGGCTTTGGCTTTCTAAAAGGCTTGGATTTATTCCAGACTGGAGATGGTTTCCAAACTGATACCGCTCCTGTAGGGGAAGGATCAGGCTTTTGTTCCTTATTGTGATGAAAGGAATGAAAACGATTATTAGACCTAAATTTACCTTTAGATTTTTTATCCTGTGGTAAAAAAGTTCCTTTCCCCCCAGTAACAGTTGAAATAATAGAATCCAACTGTGAACCAAATAATTTATTACCCTGGAAAGAAAGGGAAAGCAAAGTTGACTTAGAAGACATATCAGCATTCCAAGTTTTAAGCCATAAAGCTCTTCTAGCTAAAATAGCTAGAGACATATACCTGACATCAACCCTAATAATATCAAAGATGGCATCACAAATAAAATTATTAGCATATTGAAGAAGATTAACAATGCTATGAGAATTATGATCTGTTACTTGTTGCGCTAAAGCTTCTAACCAAAAAGTTGAAGCTGCAGCAACATCCGCTAAAGATATAGCAGGTCTAAGAAGATTACCTGAACATAAGTAAGCTTTTCTTAGAAAGGATTCAATTTTCCTATCTAAAGGATCCTTAAAGGAAGTACTATCTGCCGTAGGAATAGTAGTACGTTTAGCAAGAGTAGAGATAGCCCCATCAACCTTAGGGATTTTGTCCCAAAACTCTAATCTGTCAGATGGCACAGGATATAATTGCTTAAAACGTTTAGAAGGAGTAAATGAATTACCCAAATTATTCCATTCCCTGGAAATTACTTCAGAAATAGCATCAGGGACAGGAAAAACTTCTGGAATAACTACAGGAGATTTAAAAACCTTATTTAAACGTTTAGATTTAGTATCAAGAGGACCAGAATCCTCTATTTCTAATGCAATTAAAACTTCTTTAAGTAAAGAACGAATAAATTCCATTTTGAATAAATATGAAGATTTATCAGCATCAACCTCTGAAACAGAATCCTCTGAACCAGAGGAATCATTATCAGAATCAGAATGATGATGTTCATTTAAAAATTCATCTGAAAAATGAGAAGTTTTAAAAGACCTTTTACGTTTACTAGAAGGAGGAATAACAGACATAGCCTTCTTAATGGATTTAGAAACAACATCTCTTATGTTACCAGGAACACTCTGAGTATTAGATGTTGATGGAACAGCAACAGGTAATGTAACATTACTAAAGGAAATATTATCTGCATTAACAAGTTTGTCATGACATTCATTACAAACAACAGCTGGAGGAACAGATACCACAAGTTTACAGCAAATACACTTAACTTTGGTAGGTCCAGCATCAGGCAGCGATTTTCCAGAAGTATCTTCTGATTCAGGGTCAATCTGAGACATCTTGCAATATGTAATAGAAAAAACAACATATAAAACAAAATTGATCAAATTCCTTAAATGACAGTTTCAGGAATGGGAAAAAATGCCAGTGAACAAGCTTCTAGCAACCAGAAGCAAATAAACAATGAGACTTAAATAATGTGGAGACAATAATGACGCCCATATTTTTTGGCGCCAAAAAAGACGCCCACATTATTTGGCGCCTAAATGCTTTTAGCGTCAAAAATGATGCCACATCCGGTAACGCCGACATTTTTGGCGCAAAAACGTCAAAAAATGATGCAAATTCCCGTGACAAGTATGACGCCGGAAATAACAAAGAAAAATTTTTTTGCGCCAAAAAAGTCCGCGCCAAGAATGACGTAATAAAATGAAGCATTTTCAGCCCCCGCGAGCCTAACAGCCCACAGGGAAAAGTCAAATTTAAGGTAAGAAAAAAATGATTATTCAAATACATTATCCCAAATAATGAAACTGACTGTCTGAAATAAGGAATATTGAACATCCTGAATCAAGGCAAATAAATGTTTAAACACAAATATTTAGAACTTTATATAAAAGTGCCCAACCATAGCTTAGAGTGTCACAAAAATAAGACTTACTTACCCCAGGACACTCATCTACATGTAGTAGAAAGCCAAACCAGTACTGAAACGAGAATCAGTAGAGGTAATGTTATATATAAGAGTATATCGTCGATCTGAAAAGGGAGGTAAGAGATGAATCTCTACGACCGATAACAGAGAACCTATGAAATAGACCCCGTAGAAGGAGATCATTGAATTCAAATAGGCAATACTCTCTTCACATCCCTCTGACATTCACTGCACGCTGAGAGGAAAACCGGGCTCCAACCTGTTGCAGAGCGCATATCAACGTAGAATCTAGCACAAACTTACTTCACCACCTCCACAGGAGGCAAAGTTTGTAAAACTGATTTGTGGGTGTGGTGAGGGGTGTATTTATAGGCATTTTGAGGTTTGGGAAACTTTGCCCCTCCTGGTAGGAATGTATATCCCATACGTCACTAGCTCATGGACTCTTGCTAATTACATGAAAGAAACCGTTCCTCACACTGAAGTTTTCCTGTACTCCTCAGCTTCTGTGGGAACAGCAGTGGCCCTTAGTTACAAATGCTAAGGTCATCATCCTCCAGGCAGAAATCTTCATCTATGTCCTGCCTGAGAGTAAATAGTACAACACCGGTAGCATTTAAAAATAACAAACACTTGATTGAAGATAAAAACAGAATTTATGTTTACCTGATAAATTACTTTCTCCAACGGTGTGTCCGGTCCACGGCGTCATCCTTACTTGTGGGATATTCTCTTCCCCAACAGGAAATGGCAAAGAGCCCAGCAAAGCTGGTCACATGATCCCTCCTAGGCTCCGCCTACCCCAGTCATTCGACCGACGTTAAGGAGGAATATTTGCATAGGAGAAACCATATGATACCGTGGTGACTGTAGTTAAAGAAAATAAATTATCAGACCTGATTAAAAAACCAGGGCGGGGCCGTGGACCGGACACACCGTTGGAGAAAGTAATTTATCAGGTAAACATAAATTCTGTTTTCTCCAACATAGGTGTGTCCGGTCCACGGCGTCATCCTTACTTGTGGGAACCAATACCAAAGCTTTAGGACACGGATGAAGGGAGGGAGCAAATCAGGTCACCTAAATGGAAGGCACCACGGCTTGCAAAACCTTTCTCCCAAAAATAGCCTCAGAAGAAGCAAAAGTATCAAACTTGTAAAATTTGGTAAAAGTGTGCAGTGAAGACCAAGTCGCTGCCCTACATATCTGATCAACAGAAGCCTCGTTCTTGAAGGCCCATGTGGAAGCCACAGCCCTAGTGGAAGGAGCTGTGATCCTTTCAGGAGGCTGCCGTCCGGCAGTCTCGTAAGCCAATCTGATGATGCTTTTAATCCAAAAAGAGAGAGAGGTAGAAGTTGCTTTTTTGACCTCTCCTTTTACCAGAATAAACAACAAACAAGGAAGATGTTTGTCTAAAATCCTTTGTAGCATCTAAATAGAATTTTAGAGCGCGAACAACATCCAAATTGTGCAACAAACGTTCCTTCTTCGAAACTGGTTTCGGACACAGAGAAGGCACGACTATCTCCTGGTTAATGTTTTTGTTAGAAACAACTTTTGGAAGAAAACCAGGTTAGTACGTAAAACCACCGTATCTGCATGGAACACCAGATAAGGAGGAGAACACTGCAGAGCAGATAATTCTGAAACTCTTCTAGCAGAAGAAATTGCAACCAAAAACAAAACTTTCCAAGATAATAACTTAATATCAACGGAATGTAAGGGTTCAAACGGAACCCCCTGAAGAACTGAAAGAACTAAGTTGAGACTCCAAGGAGGAGTCAAAGGTTTGTAAACAGGCTTGATTCTAACCAGAGCCTGAACAAAGGCTTGAACATCTGGCACAGCTGCCAGCTTTTTGTGAAGTAACACAGACAAGGCAGAAATCTGTCCCATCAAGGAACTTGCAGATAATCCTTTTTCCAATCCTTCTCGAAGGAAGGATAGACTCTTAGGAATCTTAACCTTGTCCCAAGGGAATCCTTTAGATTCACACCAACAGATATATTTTTTTCCAAATTTTGTGGTAAATTTTTCTAGTTACAGGCTTTCTGGCCTGAACAAGAGTATCAATAACAGAATCTGAGAACCCTCGCTTTGATAAGATCAAGCGTTCAATCTCCAAGCAGTCAGCTGGAGTGGGACCAGATTCGGATGTTCGAACGGACCTTGAACAAGAAGGTCTCGTCTCAAAGGTAGCTTCCATGGTGGAGCCGATGACATATTCACCAGATCTGCATACCAAGTCCTGCGTGGCCACGCAGGAGCTATCAAGATCACCGACGCCCTCTCCTGATTGATCCTGGCTACCAGCCTGGGGATGAGAGGAAACGGCGGGAATACATAGGCTAGTTTGAAGGTCCAAGGTGCTACTAGTGCATCTACTAGAGTCGCCTTGGGATCCCTGGATCTGGACCCGTAGCAAGGAACCTTGAAGTTCTGACGAGAGGCCATCAGATCCATGTCTGGAATGCCCCACAGTTGAGTGATTTGGGCAAAGATTTCCGGATGGAGTTCCCACTCCCCCGGATGCAATGTCTGACGACTCAGAAAATCCGCTTCCCAATTTTCCACTCCTGGGATGTGGATTGCAGACAGGTGGCAGGAGCGAGTCTCCGCCCATTGAATGATTCTGGTCACTTCTTCCATCGCCAGGGAACTCCTTGTTCCCCCCTGATGGTTGATGTACGCAACAGTCGTCATGTTGTCTGATTGAAACCGTATGAACTTGGCCCTCGCTAGCTGAGGCCAAGCCTTGAGAGCATTGAATATCGCTCTCAGTTCCAGAATATTTATCGGTAGAAGAGATTCTTCCCGAGACCAAAGACCCTGAGCTTTCAGGGATCCCCAGACCGCGCCCCAGCCCATCAGACTGGCGGCGGTCGTGACAATGACCCACTCTGGTCTGCGGGAGGTCACCCCTTGTGACAGGTTGTCCAGGGACAGCCACCAACGGAGTGAGTCTCTGGTCCTCTGATTTACTTGTATCTTCGGAGTCAAGTCTGTATAGTCCCCATTCCACTGACTAAGCATACACAGTTGTAATGGTCTTAGATGAATGCGCGCAAAAGGAACTATGTCCATTGCCGCTACCATCAAACCTATCACTTCCATGCACTGCGCTATGGAAGGAAGAGGAACGGAATGAAGTATCCGACAAGAGTTTAGAAGTTTTGTTTTTCTGGTCTCTGTCAGAAAAATCCTCATTTCTAAGGAGTCTATTATTGTTCCCAAGAAGGGAACTCTTGTCGACGGAGATAGAGAACTCTTTTCCACGTTCACTTTCCATCCGTGAGATCTGAGAAAGGCCAGGACTATGTCCGTGTGAGCCTTTGCTTGAGGAAGGGACGACGCTTGAATCAGAATGTCGTCCAAGTAAGGTACTACAGCAATGCCCCTTGGTCTTAGCACCGCCAGCAGGGACCCTAGTACCTTTGAGAAAATCCTTGGAGCAGTGGCTAATCCGAAAGGAAGCGCCACGAACTGGTAATGCTTGTCCAGGAATGCGAACCTTAGGAACCGATGATGTTCCTTGTGGACAGGAATATGTAGATACGCATCCTTTAAATCCACCGTGGTCAAGAATTGACCTTCCTGGATGGAAGGATTGTTCGAATGGTTTCCATTTTGGACGATGGAACCTTGAGAAACTTGTTTAGGATCTTGAGATCTAAGATTGGTCTGAACGTTCCCTCTTTTTTGGGAACTACGAACAGATTGGAGTAGAACCCCATCCCTCGTTCTCTTAATGGAACAGGATGAATCACTTCCAGAAGATAACCTTGGGAGACTATTTCTAGCGCCCAAGGAACCAGAACATCTCTTGCCCAAGCCTGAGTGAAGAGAGAGAGTCTGCCCCCCACCAAATCCGGTCCCGGATCGGGGGCCCGCATCTCATGCTGTCTTGGGAGCAGTGGCAGGTTTCTTGGCCTGCTTTCCTTTGTTCCAGCCTTGCATAGGTCTCCAGGCTGGATTGGCTTGAGAAGTATTACCCTCCTGCTTAGAGGACGTAGCACTTGGGGGCTGGTCCGTTTCTGCGAAAGGGACGAAAATTAGGTTTATTTTTGGCCTTGAAAGACCTATCCTGAGGAAGGGCGTGGCCCTTGCCCCCAGTGATATCAGAGATAATCTCTTTCAAGTCAGGGCCAAACAGTGTTTTCCCCTTGAAAGGAATGTCAAGCAATTTGTTCTTGGAAGACGCATCCGCTGACCAAGATTTTAACCAAAGCGCTCTGCGCGCCACAATAGCAAACCCAGAATTTTTCGCCGCTAACCTAGCCAATTGCAAGGTGGCGTCTAGGGTGAAAGAATTAGCCAATTTAAGAGCACGAATTCTGTCCATAATCTCCTCATAAGAAGAAGAATTACTAATAATCGCCTTTTCTAGCTCATCGAACCAGAAACACGCGGCTGTAGTGACAGGGACAATGCATGCAATTGGTTGTAGAAGGTAACCTTGCTGAACAAACATCTTTTTTAGCAAACCTTCTAATTTTTTATCCATAGGATCTTGGAAAGCACAACTATCTTCTATGGGTATAGTGGCGCGCTTGTTTAGAGTAGAAACCGCCCCCTCGACCTTGGGGACTGTCTGCCATAAGTCCTTTCTGGGGGTCGACTATAGGAAACAATTTTTTAAATATGGGGGGAGGTACGAAAGGTATACCGGGCCTGTCCCATTCTTTATTAACAATGTACGCCACCCGCTTGGATATAGGAAAAGCTTCGGGGGGCCCCGGGGCCTCTAGGAACTTGTCCATTTTACATAGTGTTTCTGGAATGACCAGATAATCACAATCATCCAAATTGGATAACACCTCCTTAAGTAGAGCGCGGAGATGTTCCAACTTAAATTTAAAAGTAATCACATCAGGTTCAGCTTGTTGAGAAATTTTTCCTGAATCTGAAATTTCTCCCTCAGACAAAACCTCCCTGGCCCCCTCAGACTGGTGTAGGGGCCCTTCAGAAACAATATCATCAGCGTCCTCATGCTCTTCAGTATTTTCTAAAACAGAGCAGTCGCGCTTTCGCTGATAAGTGGGCATATTGGCTAAAATGTTTTTGATAGAATTATCCATTACAGCCGTTAATTGTTGCATAGTAAGGAGTATTGGCGCGCTAGATGTACTAGGGGCCTCCTGTATGGGCAAGACTGGTGTAGACGAAGGAGGGGATGATGCAGTACCATGCTTACTCCCCTCACTTGAGGAATCATCTTGGGCATCATTTTTACTAAATTTTTTATGACATAAATCACATCTATTTAAATGAGAAGGAACCTTGGCTTCCCCACAGTCAGAACACAATCTATCTGGTAGTTCAGACATGTTAAACAGGCATAAACTTGATAACAAAGCACAAAAAACGTTTTAAAATAAAACCGTTACTGTCACTTTAAATTTTAAACTGAACACACTTTATTACTGCAATTGCGAAAAAGTATGAAGGAATTGTTCAAAATTCACCAAAATTTCACCACAGTGTCTTAAAGCCTTAAAAGTATTGCACACCAAATTTGGAAGCTTTAACCCTTAAAATAACGGAACCGGAGCCGTTTTTATATTTAACCCCTTTACAGTCCCTGGAATCTGCTTTGCTGAGACCCAACCAAGCCCAAAGGGGAATACGATACCAAATGATGCCTTCAGAAAGACTTTTCTATGTATCAGAGCTCCACACACATGCAGCTGCATGCCATGCTGTTCTCAAAAACAAGTGCGCCATACCGGCGCGAAAATGAGGTTCTGACTATGATTAGGGAAAGCCCCTATAGAATAAAGTGTCTAAAACAGTGCCTGCCGATATTATTTTACAAAAAATACCCAGATTAAATGATTCCTCAAGGCTAAATATGTGTAAATATGATCGATTTAGCCCAGAAAATGTCTACAGTCTTAATAAACCCTTGTGAAGCCCTTATTTACTGTCTGAATAAAAATGGCTTACCGGATCCCATAGGGAAAATGACAGCTTCCAGCATTACATCGTCTTGTTAGAATGTGTCATACCTCAAGCAGCAAAAGACTGCTCACTGTTCCCCCAACTGAAGTTAATTCCTCTCAACAGTCCTGTGTGGAACAGCCATGGATTTTAGTAACGGTTGCTAAAATCATTTTCCTCATACAAACAGAAATCTTCATCTCTTTTCTGTTTCAGAGTAAATAGTACATACCAGCACTATTTTAAAATAACAAACTCTTGATTGAATAATAAAAACTACAGTTAAACACTAAAAAACTCTAAGCCATCTCCGTGGAGATGTTGCCTGTACAACGGCAAAGAGAATGACTGGGGTAGGCGGAGCCTAGGAGGGATCATGTGACCAGCTTTGCTGGGCTCTTTGCCATTTCCTGTTGGGGAAGAGAATATCCCACAAGTAAGGATGACGCCGTGGACCGGACACACCTATGTTGGAGAAATAAAACTAACAGTTTAACACCTCTTCTCTTTACCCTTACTGCTTAGAGCCAGCAAAGAGAATGACTGAAGGGTGGAGTTAAGGGGGGGAAGTATATAGACAGCTATGCTGTGGTGCTCTCTTTGCTACTTCCTGTCAGGAAGGACAATATCCCACAAGTTAGGATGAATCCGTGGACTCGGTACATCTTGCAAAAGAAATGTCTTTCATGATTCAGCCAGAGCATATGATTTTAAACAATCTTCCAATTTACTTCTATTATCTAATTTGCTTCATTCTCTTAGCATCCTTAGTTGAAAAGGATAACTAGGTAGGCTCAGGAGCAGCAATGCATTACTGGAAGCTAGCAGCTGATTGGTGGTTGCACACAAATGCATCTTCATTGGTTCACCAGATGCGTTCAGCTAGATCCCAATAGTGCATAGCTGCTCCTTCAACAAAGGATACCAAGAGAATGAAGCAAATTTGATAATATAAGTACATTTGAAAGTTGTTTAAAATCACTTGCTCTATCCGAATCATCTATGTTTCATTTTGGGTTTCATTCCCCTTTAACCCTTAAAAAGATGCGGGCTATGTCCTCTACCTTCAGCCAAAATGGTCCCTTACAAATTTTTTATTGAAAATCTTAACAAATGATTTAGAGAATTTTGAAGTTGACTGGCTGTAACTGCCTCCCCTTATTGTGATTAGTCCAATCCCAGACAATAAAATGGGTTTATTTGAGCCAAATGCCAGCCAATAAGTCTCTGATTAATGGTGTAATTTTAGAGTTTAAGAATGATAATTGTAAACAGGTCTGATTAGCTGATCAGTAGGACTGGAATCCAGGCCAATGTGTGCAGTGAGTAAAGATTACAGGTTTGTGGAGTTTTCATGGATGCAGATAGGGAATTGCAGACTAAAGGAAAACAAAATACATTCTTGAAGTTTTATTGATTAGTGACCATTAACCAACTGTAGTTGAATATAGTACATCTACTTTACTAAAGAAAAATCTACTCCTTTATAGTCTCTCTCTTTTTTTCAACCGATACGTTGAACTTCCTGTTTAAAATAAGTTCATTTCAGGACATTTCAGGATAGTTAAGTGCAAATACAGATAAATAAAAAAGTGCAATTAAGGGAAATATTATGCAAAAGAAAATGCCAGTACTCAAAGCCCTAACACACAATGTGATGCTGGAACTATATAACTAAATATACAAGATGACAATGAACACACTCTGCACCATTTGAAGAGCTTTTAAAAAAATGTTAAAGAATTACAACAAAGGCAAATTTAGTAAAGTAGTGCTCCAAAGTGCATGAAAAGCCATTTTCCCTTCCTTAAACTCTAACATTATGTTCCTATGTTCCATGCAGACTCTACTATTAAGTAAAATTATGCACTTGATATTTCAAAAGATTGGGCGGCAGACAAAGGTTGTCCAGGAAACTTTTTTTTTTAAAATTAGATATATTACAGTACGTGGAACTGCCAATGAATATGTATAAAAGGCTTTAAAATGAAGACTAGCATCTGCTTAAAATCAATCATGCTACGCCAAAATAAAACCTTCTCAGTCGCTGAAATGTAAAATTAGTTTAGTTGCAATTATTTCAGTGAAATTAGTCACTAAGATATGCATCTAAATTACTGTTTTCTTAAGATCACCAACTGAATTTGCTTAAAAGTACTGGTATGGTTAAATAGGTCACTTACTCTTGGTTCAGGTAACATATTAAATATTTATATTGATTTTTTATTGGGCTGCAATTATCCCTGTGTATGTGTTAAACACTTAAACACAGAGAAAATTTTATGCTAAACAATTGTGATACAGTTACAGTCTATATATTATGTCTGATCCTTCCAATTATAAAAAAGTAATAAAAAGCCACACAAAGTACACACATTTTTATACATAGAGTTATTTATAGCAATTAAAGGGACATTAAACCCACATTTTTTCTTTCATGATTTAGAAACAACATGCAATTTTAAAAAAACTTTCTAATTTACTTCTATTATCTAAATTGCTTCATTCTCTTGATATCCCTTGCTGAACAGCATATCTAGATGGGCTCAGTAGCCGCTGATTGGTGGCTGCACATAGAAGCCTTGTCTGATTGGCTCACCAATTTGCATTGCTATTTCTGCAAAAAAGAATATCTAAAGAATGAAGCAAATTAGATAATAGAAGTAAATTGGAATGTTGTTTAAAATTGTATTCTCCACCTGAATCATGTTGGGTGTATTGTCCTTTAAATTTACATGAGGATACAAAAAAATGTTTTTAGAATTAATAGGTTATCACTTTTAACAATGAAATAGACTTCAGGCTCAAACAAAAAACACTGAATGAGTATCTCAAAGAAACAAATAAACAGCACCCAGCACCAACGACTAGGTTAAACTCTCACTATATCCCCTATGAACGTCTCTCTTAATTTACTGGATTCCCTATCGGTGAGACTCACAAGCTCACTTCTAATAACAGCTACTATTGGGTCTAATTATTGTCACCAAAGGAAACATTTATTGTACATTACTAAAATGTATTGGCGTTTCAAAGCGTAAAGGGATAGGAAAGTAAAAAACAAACTTGCATGGTTCAGATAGAGCTGGTCATTTTAAGACGCTTTTAAATTCACTTCTATTTTCAAATGTGCTTCGTTCTCTTAGTATCCCTTGTTAAAAAAATGAATACGCACATATCATACACTAGTGGGAGCTGCTGCTAATTGGTGCCTGCACACATTTGTCTCTTGTGATTGGCTAAATAGATATTTTCAGCTTCCTGTCAGTAGTGCAATGCTGTCCCTTCAGCAATGGATAACAAGAGAATGAAGAACATTTGATAAAAGAATTCAATTGGAAAGTTGTTTAAAATTGTTTGTTCTATCTGCATCATAAAAGAACATTTTTATTTTATGATTGAGACAGAGAATGCGTTTTTAAACAACTTTCTAATTTACTTCTAGTATCAATTTTCATTTCTTCTCTTGGTAACTTTTGTTGAAAAGCAGGTATGTAGCTTAGGAGCCGGCCCATTTCTGGAGCACTATATGGCAGCAGATTTGCAAGAATGTTATCCCTTTGCAAGGGCACTAGATGTCAGCATTAGTTCCTGTGATGTAGTGCTCCAGATGCCTACCTAGGTATCTCTTCAACACAGAATATCATGGGAACAAGGCAAATTTGATAATTGAAGTAAATTGGAAACTTTTTGTAGAACAGTATGTTCTGCCTGAATAATAAAAAAAATTTTGGGCTTCATATCCCTTTAAAGAAGATAGCAAATACGCGTATACAAAACATCCAGATGTAGATTTACTGTGAACGTTATAAAGGGGATCAATAGTATTTTATTCCAATGATTCCTGTGCATTATCTCCTGCTCCTGGTCTTCACTACATATCTGTATTCGCTTCATTTAAAAAAAAAAGATGCAAATTTTCAATTCAAATAAATATATTTAAAAGAATATGAAAACAAAAATTAAGTTCAGCAATTAAGTGATTTTTCCATACAATAAAAAAGCTATGAAAACTTAAGAGTGAACACATCATCTTTATCTCTCACAAACACAGGGCTGAAACCTAAAACTACAATTTACCAGTTAGGGGTGAAAAGTCACTAGTTCATGCCATACTATTTCCTACTTCTTCACTGCAGTTTTGTACTAGTCCCAGAGTAATCCACCAGTTACAATTCCCAACCCTACATACTGTGCAAATTATAGACACACCTATAACTTATATTGTATCTCTAACAATAAAAAAACCATTGAAACATTATTTTGAAATTGTGTGATATTCAATTTAAATCTAAAAACAAATGTAATAAGTCACTGTTTTACTTTAATTACTATGTATTAAACACATTAGCTAAGCATTAGAGCACCAGCATTACTGCTATATCTATAATGGTACAACCTTACCATTTATACCGGGAAGTCTGTGGCTCCTGGAGAAATGACTATACACAAGAATAATCCCTTGTATGAACAGCAAAACACCAACTGTAAACTTCTAGATTATCTCAAACAAATTTGTCCCTTAAAAAAAAAGAAAAATTCCAAATTCCATTGAATTCCGTGGGTATTTAGATATTATGCTTTGTACAGCCACAGAAGTTTTGTGCTTTACTACCATATGGCTACCTTCCTATATGTCAATGAGCGTCAATTATTAATTTAATTACTGCAATCCTATCCCACTGAGGTACAAAAAAGGATGTCACGTGAGAAGCTCCATAAAATCATCTGACTGTTTCTTATGTGTGTACCAGTATTTTAAACACCATTAAACCCTTACACTTGCTATAAAATATGACTTGTCGGCTGCTGATGTTTACTCAGGGTTCTTTCATAACAATTTTTTGTATTTGCAAAATTTTTTTAAAAAAAAAAAAAAAAAAAAAAAAAAAAAAAGATACATTTTCAACCATATTTAAATAAGCACTAAGGGCTAGATTACAAGTGAGGCACAACAGGTTTTATGCTGGCGCAATCTCCTTTTCTTGAGCCATTTTCATTCCGCTGATATTACAAGTGAAGCGCAATTGGGATTCCGCTATCACAATCACCCTTTACGCTTCAATCCTTACTGCAATCTCAGAGCTGTGGTAAACTGTTTAACGAAAACACTTCAAAAATGCATTACACAGTACAGTTACACTCATATTAACACTGTCTAATAATAATGATTTTAAAAAAAATTCGCGAAAAAAACTAAAGATTGGAGATCTGGGAGGTGTTAGAAGAAAAAAAAAGGCGGGCAAAGGGCTTTTAACATTGAGACACATACATATGCATGTTTAAAGATGTATTTGTATATATATACACACACACCCACATATACAATAGTCCTAAAGCCTGTGTACACGGGCCATTTTTTTCAGTACAGCGGTCCCACCCCTTGCTCTCTCTCTCCCCCTCTATTTTGCACTCTCTCTACCCCCCTCTCTTTTGCTCTCTTTCTCTCCCCCTCTCTTTTGCTCTCTTTCTCTCCCGCTCTCTTTTGCTCTCTTTCTCTCTTTCTCTCCCCCTCTCTTTTGCTCTCTTTCTCTCCCCCTCTCTTTTGCTCTCTTTCCCTCCCGCTCTCTTTTGCTCTCTTTCTCTCCCCCTCTCTTTTGCTCTCTTTTTCTCCCCCTCTCTTTTGCTCTCTTTTTCTCCCCCTCTCTTTTGCTCTCTTTCTCTCCCCCTCTCTTTTGCTCTTTCTCTCCCCCTCTCTTTTGCTCTCTCCTCCCCTCTCTTTTGCTCTCTCTCTCTCTCTCCCCTTCTCTTTTGCTCTCTCTTTTTGACCTTTCCTACCTTTCTATTGATCTCTCTCTCCCGTTTGCGCACAACCGTAACCACGTGCCCTGACACGCCTGTCCCTGTCCCCACAACGCCCAGTCCCGTCCACCATTCTGGCTGGACACTGGACAGTTGGACACTGCAGAAGATCAGGCAGACTCTAAGGCCAGGTGTGTTTGTCCTCGCGCTGCCTCTACTGCGCATGACAGCTTCAGACAAACACACTTGGCCTTTTATATTATAGGATATATATATGTGTGTACATATATAAATGTATTTATATGTGTGTATATGTATTTACAGTCATAAAAAAGAGAATTTATGCTTACCTGATAAATTTCTTTCTCTTGTGATGTATCGAGTCCACGGATTCATCCATACTTGTGGGATATTCTCCTTCCTAACAGGAAGGGGCAAAGAGAGCACCCACAGCAGAGCTGTCTATATAGCTCCTCCCTTAGCTCCGCCCCCCCAGTCATTCGACCGAAGGCTAGGAAGAAAAAGGAGAAACTATAGGGTGCAGAGGTGACTGAAGTTTTTAAAATAAAAATATACTACCTGTCTTAAACAGACAGGGCGGGCCGTGGACTCGATACATCACAAGAGAAAGAAATTTATCAGGTAAGCATAAATTCTGTTTTCTCTTGTAAGATGTATCGAGTCCACGGATTCATCCATACTTGTGGGATACCAATACTCACGGATGAAGGGAGGGACAAGACAGGTACCTTAAACGGAAGGCACCACTGCTTGTAGAACCTTTCTCCCAAAAAATAGCCTCCGAAGAAGCAAAAGTATCGAATTTGTAAAATTTGGAAAAAGTATGAAGCGAAGACAAAGTCGCCGCCTTACAAATCTGTTCAACAGAAGCCTCATTTTTAAAAGCCCATGTGGAAGCCACTGCTCTAGTAGAATGAGCAGTAATTCTTTCAGGAGGCTGCTGGCCAGCAGTCTCATAAGCCAAACGGATGATGCTTTTCAGCCAAAAAGAAAGAGAGGTAGCCGTAGCCTTTTGACCACTCCGCTTACCAGAATAGACAACAAACAATGAAGGTGTTTGACGGAAATCTTTGGTTGCTTGCAAGTAGAACTTTAAAGCACAAACCACATCAAGATTGTGCAACAGACGTTCCTTCTTCGAAGAAGGATTAGGACACAGTGAAGGAACAACAATTTCCTGATTGATATTCCTATTAGAAACAACCTTAGGAAGGAATCCAGGTTTGGTACGTAAAACCACCTTACCTGCATGGAAAACAAGATAAGGTGAGTCACACTGTAAAGCAGATAACTCAGAAACTCTTCGAGCCGAAAAGATAGCTACTAAAAACACAACTTTCCAAGATAGAAACTTAAAGGGACACTTAACACCTGCCTGCTAAAATCCTTAAATCTTGCTCCTTCTAATCAATCAAAATGAAGTTAGCATGAATGTCTATGCCCACTTGTCATCTTACCCCAAATTGTTAAAAAAAAGTGTTTTCAATAACAATGGTATACCTGTGCTCTATGGGTGTATGCATGCCGCCATATTGTGACGTGCGTTACACACAGGTACACCAGTCACATGATATGCACGCATAGTGTTCTATTATGTATTTGCTACTTAGAAGGAATCACATCTGCAGCACACGCTCACTGTGATGCATACAACAGCAGCACATGTGATTCTTGCAGAGCGTGTGCTGCAGTGTTTGTGGAGATAATCTAATAGTAATAAGAATTTTAACACAGCAATACATAAGTTAGTAAATGCGGCGTCATGAACAAGAATTGAAAGTAACAAGCTCTGGGAAGGAAGGGGGAGATCAGTCCAGAAATAAACGATACGTCTTGCATAGGAAAATACAAGCTCCGGTTATATACAATGGTTGCTAAGCACTCCTGACCCTGCAGTGCATAATACTGCACTGGGAGATCCTTACCCTTCCAGCCCGAATGTTAGATTACACCTTGGGCTCAAAGCATGACTCCACACGCCCGCTAACAAAAGGCAGCCTCCCAGTTCTCTACCCCTGGGATATGGATTGCTGAGAGATGGCAAGAGTGATCCTCCACCCATCGGATTATTTTGGTTACCTCCATCATCGCTAGAGAACTCTGTGTTCCTCCTTGATGATTGATATAAGCCACAGTCATGATGTTGTCCGACTGAAATCTGATGAATTTGGCCGCAGCTAGCTGAGGCCACGCCTGAAGCGCATTGAATATCGCTCTCAGTTCTAGAATGTTTATCGGGAGGAGAGTTTCCTCCCGAGACCATAAGCCCTGTGCTTTCAGGGAGTTCCAGACTGCACCCCAGCCTAGCAGGCTGGCATCTGTCGTTACTATGAGCCACTCTGGCCTGCGGAAACACATTCCCTGAGACAGGTGGTCCTGAGACAACCACCAGAGAAGAGAGTCTCTGGTCTCCTGGTCCAGATGCAGTTGAGGAAATAAATCTGCAAAATCCCCATTCCACTGCTTGAGCATGCATAGTTGCAGTGGTCTGAGGTGTAGGCGGGCAAAAGGGACTATGCCCATTGCCGCTACCATGAGTCCGATTACCTCCATACACTGAGCCACTGATGGCCGTGGAATGGAATGAAGAGCTCGGTAAGTGGTTAAGAGTTTTGACTTTCTGACCTCCGTCTATTTCTACCGAGTCTATCAGAGTCCCTAGGAAGGGAACTCTTGTGAGAGGGAAGAGAGAACTCTTTTTTATGTTCACCTTCCACCAATGAGATCTCAGAAAAGCCAGCACGATGTCCGTGTGAGACTTGGCTAGCTGGAAAGTTGACGCCTGAATTAAGATGTCGTCTAGATAAGGCGCCACTGCTATGCCCCGTGGTCTTAAAGGGACCCTAGCACCTTTGTGAAAATTCTGGGAGCCGTGGCCAACCCGAAGGGAAGGGCCACAAACTGAAAATACCTGTCCAGAAAGGTGAATCTGAGGAATTGATGATGATCTCTGTGAATAGGGATGTGTAAATACATAAGTCCACGGTAGTCATATATTGACCCTCCTGGATCAATGGCAGAATAGTCCGAATAGTCTCCATCTTGAATGATGGTACTCTGAGGAATTTGTTTAGAATTTTGAGATCCAAGATTGGTCTGAAAGTTCCCTCTTTTTTGGGAAACACAAACAGGTTTGAGTAAAACCCTAGCCCTTGTTCCGCTTTTGGAACTGGGCGGATCACTCCCATGGTATGTAGGTCTTCTACACAGCGTAAGAACACCTCTCTATTTGTCTGGTTTGCAGACAATTGAGAAATGTGAAACCTCCCCCTTGGGGGAGAGTCTTTGAAGTCCAGAAGATATCCCTGGGACACAATTTCTAAAGCCCAGGAATCGTGGACATCTCTTGCCCAAGCCTGAGCGAAGAGAGAGAGAGTCTGCCCCCTACTAGATCCGGTCCCAGATCGGGGGCTACCCCTTCATGCTGTCTTAGAGGCAGCTGCAGGCTTCTTGGCCTGTTTACCCTTGTTCCAAGCCTGGTTAGGTCTCCAGACTGACTTGGAGTGACTTTCAGCTCTAGTGAAATTAGCTGAAATTCTCTCAGGAGGCTGCTGTCCAGCAGTCTCATAAACCAAACGCATTATACTACTCAACCAAAGAGAAAGAGAAGTAGCTGAAGCTCTCTGACCTTTACGCTTCCCAGAGAAACAAACAGCAAACTGGTGACAATCCTTAGGTCGCCTGTAGCTAGAAAATAAAAGCATGCAAAACATCAAAGTTGTGCAACAAATGTTCCTTATGAGAAGAAAGATAAGGACACATAGAAGGAACAACAATTTTCTGATTAATATATCTATCCGAAACCACTTAGGAAGAAAATTTAAATAGTACGAATAACCGCCTTAACTGCATGAAAGATAAGATAAGGCGAATCACACTGCAAAACTGAGAGCTTCGAGACTCTCCAAGCTCTCACTAATCTTATCAAGTAGATTATTTTACACAAGTTGACAAATAACCTCTTACTAATCCCGTCATGCATTTGAATCCAGCACAATAATATTTCTCAACTACAGTCCTCCAGTTTTCCTAACAAGCCAGAAATAAAGGGACAGTATACATAAATTTCCATATAACTGCATGCAATAGACACTACTATAAAGAAGAATATGCACAGATACTGACATAAACATCCAGTATAAAACCTTCTAAAAACTTAATTAGAAGCTGCCAGTTTAGCTCCGTTGATAAGGTTAGTCTGGGACAACCACATAAAGGGGCTGGAAAAGCAAGAAAAGCAAACACTCTTTCAACCCCCTCCCAGCGTATGAAAAGAAAGATAACAAACAGGAGCCAGCAGGAGTCCGTAAACGCATGTATACATCTAACACTATGTGGCTTGGTTAGGGGTCTGAAAATCAGATGGGCTATATAAAAAATGTATCATCTACAAAACAGTTATGCAAAGAAAAATCTAATGTACAATGTCCCTTTAAAGGGCCATTATAGAAAAAAAAATGACATGCTCTAATCCGTTAGAGCATGTCATTTTAAGACTATTGACCCTAGACAACTTTGTATTTAATCCCCGCAAAGTGGTTAAACACACAGTAGAAATACCGCTTGGGACTCACAGACCACTGCAGATCCCGATCGAAAAATGCTGCTGATCCAATCAGCAGCGCTAGTTCCACATCTGAGTTGTGCGACTAGCATGACTAGTTCCTATAAAGTGATGGGTGCCACCATGTCTTGTTAAAAAGCCTGCTCCTCTCACCTAAATCTCTTCAGCTGAAGTCAGAGACAGTTATACATGAGCTAAAACATAATCTCAAAGGGTTTAGTTTCAAAACAATCTCAAAGGGTTTAGTGTTCCATTAAAACAAAAATTGTATAAATAAAATCAGTGTAAATTAATCTCTGTAAAACACACCTTACTCAATAAGATATAAATAAAAAGCATCAGAGATTAGATTTTTTTTTAATAATATATTTTATTATCAGCCAATGCTTCAAAAGTTTTCTTGAGATCAAATTTCATTCTTTGGTTGGTCAACCAAGGCTGCAGGAGCACATTAATCCTTTGTGCTCAGTGGCTAAACGTTACGCATCGTATGTTTCATTCATAATCCTATGGTTCATTACACAAAGCAGACTGTAATGCTCGGCTTTTATCAAGGATCTGCAACTACTCGTAGAATGGCAATGAGAGTGGCCCACTCCATTAAGCACAACATAAAGAATAGCATATCAGCAGGAGATGTGAACAGAACATTTTATATTCCAAGTACTTCTTCAAGAATATACATAATTAAAGATAAGGTAGAAACTTATGCCAAGAGCAGCTGTGGACTTCTTTTCTAAGCATTATGCTTATTCATTTCATAGCTACTTAGGAAACAAAACTGTATCCGTATATAAAAAAGGATAAATTCAAATGCACAGAAAAGTTGCTGTCCATGGTGGCAGTATTGAGTATGTTAGATCAAGAGAAAGCTTTACATGGAAGCATAGATTATCAAGTCTACAATTATTTACTTTGTTATGTCTAAGCTTAGTTAGTTCTCAGGAAAGCCATCTGCATATCCCAGGCACGTATGAATTCCATTACAGTATCTGGCCTTACCAATTGTAAAGACTACTTTTATCGACTGCTTCCTGTTTGTAGCTCAGTAGATGTTGGTAACACAGGCCTGTTATCCACAAAGAGAAAGCATAAAAGAGCAGTTGAAGAAGATCACAGAATAATGCTGTATTGTCTGGAACTAGCACAGTGAGGTCTGTTAAAAAGGACTTTGTAACATTTAAAAGGGACATGATTCAGCTAGAGCATACACTTTTAAATTTAGGTCAACGTTGATGAATGAAAGCCCGGTTTTTAAAAATACTATTAAAAACAGGGGCACTTTCATTCATCAAAGTTTAGAAAGCAGCCGTTTTGTTTAAAAACTTACCTTTCTGCCCCTGTTTTTAATAGTATTTTTTTTTTTAAAAACGGGCTTTCAAAGTTTACCTTCACTTTAAGTCTATTATCAAATTTTATCAAATGTTCTTTGTTTTCTTGGGATCTTTTGTTAAAAAAAAAGGGACGTAAACGGGGAAGCAATGTACTGGCGCTCCAGCCAGATTTTTATGAAATACCATTTATGATTTGTGTCCACTTTAGCTATGTTTAGTTATTGTTATTATTGTTTGTTTGTTGTTTACTTTCTTAAACCAAATGGATAACTCACAACTGCACCAAAAAGAAAGACTTATGGACTTTTTAAAACCAGACAGGTGGTGAGAATAATATATTACAGTTATTTAAAAATAAATCAGCCAGTGTATACACAAGAGGAGCTGCGTCTCCACTCCTTGTAATCGAAACCCTTTTGAATATAGAAATAAAGCTGATTTGAAGAAAGAAAAAAAAAAAAAAAAAAAAACTTTCTTTTCTACTACTGCTCCAGACACCTACCTAGGTATCTCTTTAACAAAGAAAGCCATGGGAACAAAGCAAATTTGATAATATAATCAAATTGAAAACTTTTTAAAAATTGTATGCTCTTTATAAAATATGTATAAAAATGTTCTATCATACAAAAGAGTAGCATTTAAAATAACTTACTTTAAATAACAGTATCTGTGTTTAAAAAAATGAATCAATTCAAATGTTCGGAAATGTTGCTGTCCAATCACGAGATATTGTGCATTTCTGTGGCAACATATTTTCAAGACAATAAACACAAATTCCACCAAGTCTACACATATTTGCTTCTTATTTTTTTACTTAAAGGGACACTTAACCCAAATGTTTTCTTTTGTGATTCAGATAGAGCATGCAATTTTAAGCAACTTTCTAATTTACTCCTATTATCAATTTTTCTTCATTCTCTTGCTATCTTTATTTGAAAAAGAAGGCATCTAAGCTAAGGAGCCAGCCAATGTTTGGTTCAGACCTGGGGGTCGATCCGATAAAAATCGTCGCCCGCAAAAGTCGGCGACGCCAATATTTGCGCGGGTTTGGTATAACATATACGGCATAACCTAGAAGTTACGCGCGTATATTTCTGCCGTCGCCCGTAGTTTTTTGGGCCATAGGCAGGTATACCAAACCAGCGCAGTTTGGTATCCAATATACAGCGTAAGGACTTACGTGGCGAAAATGGAGAAATCTTACTCCATTTACACCTCGCCATAAAAAGCAGCCGTAAAAAGCCTTAAGCCGAGTATTGGAGCCCCGTAACTCTCTAAACTAGCTGCTAAATAAAACCTAACACCTAACGCATGCGCAATGTCTATCTAACTGTCAACCGCGATCTGCTAAATAAAACCTAACACCTAACGCATGCGCAATGTCTATCTCCCTGTAAACCGCGATCCCCAGCCGCAATCCCTAATAAAGTATTTAACCCCTAAACCGCCGCTCACGGACCCCACCGCCATCTACATAAACTAACCCCCTACTGTGAGCCCCTAAAACCGCCACCATCTAACTGATCTATCCCCTAATGTGAACCCCTTACACCGCCACCATCTACCTTATCTATCCCCTAATCTGACCCCTTACACCGCCGCCACCTATATAAAAAATATTAACCCCTAATCTAATCCCCCTATACCGCCGCCAGCTATATTAATATTATTAACCCCTAATCTAATCCCCCTAAAATAATTATCTCTATTACCAGCCCTTAAAGGGCCTTTTGCGGGGCTTTGCCCCAAAGTAAACAGCTCTTTTGCCCTATAACCTGCCCTCCCTACACCGCCGCAACCTATATTAATAGTATTAACCCCTAATGTAAGCCCCTTACACCGCCGCCATCTATATTAAAATTATTAACCCCTAATTTAATCTACCTACCCCGCCGCCAGCTATATTATCTATATTAACCCTAAGTATATTATAGTTAATATAGTTATTACATTATATATATTAACTATATTAACCCTAATTATATTAGGGTTAATATAGTTAATATAGGCCTAGATTTAGAGTTGGGCGGTAGCCGTCAAAACCAGCGTTAGAGGCTCCTAACGCTGGTTTTTACCACCCTCTGGTATTTGGAGCCAGTCATTAAAGGGTCTAACGCTCACTTTCCAGCCGCGACTTTTCCATACCGCAGATCCCCTTACGTCAATTGCGTATCCTATCTTTTCAATGGGATCTTTCTAACGCCGGTATTTAGAGTCGTGGCTGAAGTGAGCGTTAGAAATCTAACGACAAAACTCCAGCCGGTTTATAAAGCTCTTAACTACTGTGCTCTAAAGTACACTAACACCCATAAACTACCTATGTACCCCTAAACCGAGGTCCCCCCACATCGCCGCCACTCTATTAAAATGTTTTAACCCCTAATCTGCCGACCGCACGCCGCTGCCACCTACGTTTTCCCTATGAACCCCTAATCTGCTGCCCCTAACAGCGCCGACCCCTATATTATATTTATTAACCCCTAATCTGCCCCCCTCACCGTCGCCTCCACCTGCCTACACTTATTAACCCCTAATCTGCCGAGCGGACCGCACCGCTACTATAATAAAGTTATTAACCCCTAATCCGCCTCACTCCCGCCTCAATAACCCTATAATAAATAGTATTAACCCCTAATCTGCCCTCCCTAACATCGCCGACACCTAACTTCAAGTATTAACCTCTAATCTGCCAATCGGAGCTCACCGCTACTCTAATAAATCTTTTAACCCCTAAAGCTAAATCTAACCCTAACACCCCCCTAAGTTAAATATAATTTTATTCTAACAAAATAAATTAACTCTTATTAAATAAATTATTCCTATTTAAAGCTAAATACTTACCTGTAAAATAAACCCTAATATAGCTACAATATAAATTAGAATTATATTGTAGCTATTTTAGGATTAATATTTATTTTACAGGCAACTTTGTATTTATTTTAACCAGGTACAATAGCTATTAAATAGTTAATAACTATTTAATAGTTACCTAGTTAAAATAATTACAAAATTACCTGTAAAATAAATCCTAACCTAAGTTACAATTAAACCTAACACTACACTAGCAATAAATTAATTAAATAAAATACCTACAATTATCTACAATTAAACCTAACACTACACTATCAATAAATTAATTAAATAAAATACCTACAAATAAATACAATTAAATAAACTAACTAAAGTACAAAAAATAAAAAAGAACTAAGTTACAAAAAATAAAAAAAATATTTACAAACATTAGAAAAATATTACAACAATTTTAAACTAATTTACACCTACTCTAAGCCCCCTAATAAAATAACAAAGCCCCCCAAAATAAAAAAAATGCCCTACCCTATTCTAAATTAAAAAAGTTCAAAGCTCTTTTAACTTACCAGCCCTGAAAAGGGCCCTTTGCGGGGCATGCCCCAAAGAATTCAGCTCTTTTGCCTGTAAAAAAAAAAACATACAATACCCCCCCCCCCCAACATTACAACCCACCACCCACATACCCCTAATCTAACCCAAACCCCCCTTAAATAAACCTAACCCTAAGCCACTGAAGATCTTCCTACCTTGTCTTCACCACACCGGGTCCCGATCTGTCCAGAAGAGCCTCCGATGTCTTGATCCAAGCCCAAGCGGGGGGTTCAGCCAATCGGATTGAACTTGAATCTGATTGGCTGATTCAATCAGCCAATCAGATTTTTCTACCTTAATTCCGATTGGCTGATAGAATCCTATCAGCCAATCGGAATTCGACGGACGCCATCTTGGATGACGTCATTTAAAGGTACCTCATTCGTCGTTCAGTCGTCGGCCGGGATGGATGCTCAGCGTCTGTGGAGCGAAGAATGAAGATTGAAGATGCCGCTTGATGGAAGATGCTGCCCGATGGAAGAAGACTTTGCTGCCGCTTGGATAAAGAAATCGCCGGGATGAAGACCTCTTCTTTGCCGCTTGGATAGACATCGCCCGGATCGGATGAGGAGTTCGGCCCGGCGTGGTGAAGATAAGGTAGGGAGATCTTCAGGGGGGTAGTGTTAGGTTTATTTAAGGGGGGTTTGGGTTAGATTAGGGGTATGTGGGTGGTGGGTTGTAATGTTGGGGGTGGTATTGTGTTTTTTTTATTCAGGCAAAAGAGCAGTTTTCTTTGGGGCATGCCCCCACAAAAGGCCCTTTTAAGGGCTGGTAAGGTAAAAGAGCTTTGAACTTTTTTTAATTTAGAATAGAGTAGGGAATTTTTTTTATTTTGGGGGGCTTTATTATTTTAGTAGGGGGCTTAGAATAGGTGTAATTAGCTTAAAAATCTTGTAATCTTTTTTTTATTTTTTGTAATTTAGTGTTTGTTTGTTTTTGTAATTTAGTTTAGTTTATTTAATTGTATTTTTAGATAGATATTTGTAGTTTATTTAATTTATTGATAGTGTAGGTGTATTTGTAACTTAGGTTAGGATTTATTTTACAGGTAATTGGGTAATTATTTTAACTAGGTAGCTAATAAATAGTTAATAACTATTTAATAGCTATTATACCTAGTTAAAATAATTAACAATTTACCTGTAAAATAAATATAAACCCTAACATAGCTACAATGTAATTATTAATTATATTGTAGCTATCTTAGGGTTTATTTTATAGGTAAGTATTTAGATTTAAATAGGAATATTTTAATTAATAATATTAATATTAGATTTATTTTAATAAGAGTTTAGTTAGGATGTTAGAGTTAGATAGGGTTATTATACTTAATATATATATATATATATATATATATATATATATATATATATATATATAATATAATAACGATATTAACTATATTAACCCTAATATAATTAGGGTTAATATAGTTAATATATATAATATAATAACTATATTAACTATATTAACCCTAATATAATTAGGGTTAATATAGTTAATATAGCTGGCGGCGGTGTAGGGGGATTAGATTAGGGGTTAATACATTTATTATAGGTGGCCGCGGTGTAGGGGGATGTAGATTGTAGGCAAAAGAGCAGTTTACTTTGTGACAAAGCCCCGCCAAAAGCCCTTTTAAGGGCTGGCAAAAGAGCTGAATTCTTTGGGGCATGCCCCGCAAAAAGCCCTTTTAAGGGCTGGCAAAAGAGCTGTTACTTTGGGGCAATGCCACGCAAAAAGCCCTTTTCAGGGCTATTTGTAGGGTTAGACTTAGGTTTAGTGGTAGGGATAGTTTAGTATTTTATGGGTTAAATAATTTAATATAGATGGCGGCGGGGTAGGGGGATTAGATTAGGGGTTAAATAATTTAATATAGATAGCGGCGGGGTAGGGGCTCACTTTAGGGGGTAGGTAAGGTAGATGGCGGCGGTGTTAGGGGCTCACTTTAGGGGGTTATAGATTTAATATAGCTGGCGGCGGTTTAGGGGTTAATAACTTTATTAGGTTGCGGCGGGGTTTGGGAGCGGCGGTTTAGGGGTTAATACATATTTTATTGTTAGGATAGAGAGGGGGGATAGCGGATAGAGGGTGTTAGACAGTGCAGGTGATTTAGACTTTAGTCAGGTTTTGTAGGCGCCGGCAGTTTCTAACGTGCCGTAAGTCACTGGCGACGCCAGAAATTTGTACTTGCGCAGATTTCTGGACATCGCTGGTTTATCCGACTTACGGCACGTTAGCATCTGACGGCGCCGTATATGGGATAGCTCGAGTTGCGAGCTGAAACTGCGGGCGACGCGGGTTCCCTCGCTTGCGCCGCAAACTACGCCGTTTATCGGATCGCGCCCCTGGACAGCAATTGTTTATTGGTGGGTGAATTTATCCACCAATCAGCAAGAACAACCCAGGTTTTTCACCAAAAATGGGCCAGCATCTAAACTTACATTCTTGCTTTTCAAATAAAAATACCAAGAGAATGAAGACAATTTGATAATAGGAATAAATTAGAAAGTTGCATGCTTAATCTGAATCACGAATGAAAAAAAAAATTGGTTCAGTGTTCCTTTAAAGGCACAGTAAAGTCAAAATAAACTTCCATGTAATTGTGTATTTGTAAACAACATTTCAATTTATTTCTATTATCAAATTTGCTTCTTATCCTTTGTTAAGCAGCATACCTAGGTAGGCTAAGGAGCAGCAAAGCACTGCTGGGAGCTAGCTGCTGATTAGAGGTCACACAGATGTCTCTTGCTATTGGCTCACGCAATGTGTTAGCTAGCAAGTAGAGTACTGATGCTCACGAGCCTACTTTTCAACAAAGAATACCAAGAATACCAAGAGAATGAAGCAAATTTGATTACAGATGTAAATTAGTTTAAAATTGCATCCTCTATCTGAATCATTAAAAATTAATTTTGACTTTACCGTCCCTTTATTTTTCAAGAAATGCATGTATTTCCCTGGTATGCTTGAATTCTGTTACAGTATCTGTCCTAACCACTTCTGTTGGAAGTCTATACTATTTCTACCAAAATGTTAGTATTGTGGGTACTGTGATTTTATATTTGTTTTTAACTTGTATATGTGTGAATTGTATGAACAAATATGTACAATTATACGTGCTTGTATAAGTATATGTGGAGTCTGTAATTGATTGAGTTTCAGGCCGCCATTCAGCTCTCTATGTTAGAATCCTTACGGCTATATATGGAGAATTTCTTTCATTTTTAGAAACAGCTATATTAACCATCAATAAACAGGCTCACATTTGTTGCTTTTTGCACATTTACACACAATATACTGCATGATACTTTGCAACTTCGAGTCTCCTGGAAATATACACATTTGATCCATGACTGACCGAGGCACACACTGACTGGAAGGCATGTTAAGGTCCAGACTGCGTTTTTTTTGCACTAATACAGTGCTTCACAATTTGTGAGTACCTTTGCGTTTGATATCATTCATATCCTATAATAGTACTACACGATTTGGGGGCGCCCTTCTCTCTTTTTTTTGTTATCCACAAACTGTAAACATATAAGAGCATTTTAAGAAGATTACGGTCAATAAATAATGTTAATCCTACAAACAAGCAAAAAGAAGGCGCCCATAGCGTAATATATTCAAATAGAAACAGAGGGATAAATATGTGAATAAAATGCACTCACATTTAATAAAGCACTATCAAGTGCTGTACTGAAGGCTCTACTATTCAGGGACGCTTACAACCTGCACTAACCTTCCTATCTCCACTGCTATCCCCTAAAACCCCATAGCATGTAAGCCTATGAGCCCAGCTGTTTGTAGTTCCATTCCATAAGAGCCGACAACAACAGTGCAACTCTTGGCAGGACACTCTCTCCCCATTTTATCCCCCTAATCATTTTTTATATACCACCTATGTACATAGCGCTGTGGAACCAGTTGGCGCTCTACAAATACCTGATGATAATAATAATAATGATAAACAAGAAGATAGTGCTGTATTAATATTATTCAATAGAAGGTGAAGGCACGAGCGAGTCTGGTGATCCATTCTTTATTTTCACACACACATCTTAAAAGTGGCTAATCTTTCTCCTCCAGTTTGTAAAATATATCACGGCTCCCGGATCACATGTTTGAGGAAAACAAATTATGCTTACCTGATCATTTTCTTTTCTTCTGACGGGGAGAGTCAACAGCTGCATTCATTACTTTTGGGAAATACAGAACCTGGCCACCAGGAGGAGGCAAAGACACCCCAGCCAAAGGCTCAAATACCTCGACCACTTCCCTCATCCCCCAGTCATTCTGCCGAGGGAACAAGGAACAGAAGAAGAAATACCAGGGTGAAAAAGGTGCCAGAAGAATAAAAAAATACGGCCACCCCATAGATAAAAACGCGGGCGGGGAGCTGTGGACTTTCCCCGTCAGAAGAAAAGAAAATTATCAGGTAAGCATAATTTAAGTTTTTCTTCTTAAACGGGGAGAGTCCACAGCTGCATTCATTACTTTTGGGAAAACAATACCCAAGTTATAGAGGACACTGAATGCAAAACGGGCAGGTACAAGAGGTGGCCCCTTTTGAAGGCACCACAGCCTGAAATCACCCAAACCCGACGAAAAAACTGCTTCATCAGAAGCAGAAGGACCAAACAAAAATGGAAAGGACCAAGTAACTGCCCATCATTTAAAATCAACAAGGCCCTTGCAAGAGACCGCCCAGAATCACTAAACTCATCCGAGCACAAAGGCCTCCAAGGAGACCAGCAGGCTCCGAGCCCACACAGAAATGCACCCCCGACCCGAGGGAAGGGTGGACCTCCCCATTCTCCCAGAAGGGAAGAAGAATAACTCAGATATGAGAGTCCAAAAGGACCACCGGACAAACAACTTGGGCAATAAAGAACCCCAAGCATAACTCCAAGAGAGCAACCAAGGTTGCAACAGGTCAAAAACCGCATAGAAAATTAACCCTACCGACCGAGCAGAGAGATGGGAGGAAAAATCCCAGACCCCTATCTGCATGGAAGTCCAAGGGGCCAAGTAACGCCCCAATCCTGGAAACCTAGAGGGACAAGATAGACCCCCTCCCATACACAGGGTGCAAACCCGCACTAAGGATAGAGCAACCAAAGAATAAAACCACCCTCGGGAACCGCTAAAAACAGCACCATAATATCTAAGTATGCTCCAGGTGAAGCCACAGGCTTCCCTCAGCAAAAGAGGTCTCAGCGGATGCAAGCCGTCAACACTAGCTAAACAAAAGCTAGGAATCTGCACCAAGACTCTCCCAGAGGAAAAACTCTGAAGAAAAAAGTGCAGAGCAACTCCCTTCTAAGGAAACACAGCAAAACCTCCCACCTAAGGAAGGCCCAAATAATCTATCAATGATACGCGGTCAAAGCAAAACAGGTCCATCAGATCCCTGACCTCCACTCTGAGGTAACGGACCCAGCACCAAAGCGATTGGCAATGTCCGAAAGGACAAGGGAATTAAAAGTTCCCCGAACCACCAAAACCCTCAGGAATGAAAAGGAGGGGATCCTGACCCCCTAAGGACGAGCTCGGGTTCCAGAACCCAGACACAGCTCCCTTCCCAATAGAAGGGGCACTCCCAACAAAAGGAGACCCCATACTGAGACTACAGAAACAGCATGACACCAGATCCAACCCGTCACATGACATCCTGCACACAAGGCAGGGAGGACCTCACTGAACAGAGGAAGAGAAGGACCTCCGGGGCACCAGGCGGATACTGTTGTATGCCCAGTCCTCCCCCAAAAGGAGGAGAAACGCAAACATAGCCGCTCACCCCCCAACAGGCATGGAGCGTAAAGCTGTAGACGGACGTCAAAAGGACAATACCAATTGACAGGAACCATCCGGCCACTACAACCGGCCCAGAAGAATTCCAATTTTAGGTTAAAAGAAAGAAAACCCTGCCGAAGAGACAAGAAAACTGGGCCGTCCAGATCCATCTAAGATATCAGGACAGAGAAAAACCCAAAAACGTCCAATCAAAGACAAGGATCAGGGCCATAAAATCGTACACCCGGAACCGGCTTCAAAATAATAACCCGAGGAACCCACGGGTTTCCCGATACGCAGAAGACCTTGAACTATAGGTGATGCATTCACAGCCGCATTCAAGGGACCTTGGACACTGAAGTTCACGTAAGTATCCCAGAGACAGGGAGCTTAACCCCTAAAGGTTCGAGGGACAATAAGTCTAAAGACTAAAGAAAGCTTACAAGAGAACAGCGCTCAAAACCTAGAAATCTAGATCGAGAAGATTAATAGTCTCCAAAAATCTTCTCAGGATTAATCTCCCGGAAACCTCTACAGCTCAAGGATTATACGAATGAACGAGCATTCCAAGTACTAACCATGCCCAACCCTGCTTATCTCCTGAGACCAGACGAGATCGGGCGCATTCAGGGTGGAGTGGCCATAGGCAACCTAAACGCCTAGCAGGGGCAACTGCAGGAAAAAGAGACAACACAATCTCCAGAGCTCCAAAAATATGGAAGCAGACAAGATACCATATGGGGAAACAAAGGATCAAAAACCAGAGCTTCCAGAAAACAGATGACCAGAAAACCAGCCCCAATGAAGGGGAAAAAGCGGTATAGTCGCCAAGGGTTCACAAAGGACATTTCAAGAAAAAGAATACCAATAGAGGAGACGAGAATCGCCACCCAAACTGATACCACGGATATCCAAATAGTCATCTGAACTTCCAACCCCATCGGGAAGAGAACTCTAGCTCCGAGGCCAAAGGACCTCAGGAACCCCCAGAGTAAACCTTAGCAGGATCCGACCACGGTAACCTCGACAACAATCAGAAACAGGACATTGAGGACTGAGCACAATCCCCTCTGATGCCCCACCCAAAGGAATAACGAGGACCAGTCTAACGTCTAGGAACGAAAAGGCCTCCTATAACATATAAAATCAAGAATAACAAACTCCTCACCAGAGTGAGCAAACTCGACACCCCAACCGGTCCCGCCAGCTATAACGGGCACCACTTGGATGATATAGACATCAAGGAACAGAAAAACTAGTTCCGGACCAGGACCAGCCTGATATATAGGGCACCTCATAACTATCCAAGGCCACAGAAAAGTCAAATCCCTAGTAGGGATAGACAAAACAAACGATAGACATATCAATGTGCTAACAAACAATACCAGGCTGCTACAGGCAGGGAGTTCCGGCACAATCCATATGCAGAGGCGGATCCAGGCAGCTAACAGGTAACAGGGGTTCTAAGCTGTGTAAAAACGGCCGGTGTAGCCAAAAATATAGATTCAAAAAGCATATACAGCAGCACTGAGGCAAAGGAGTAGCAGGCCAATCCAATAGTTAAAAAATATAACTTTTTTTTAAACATGTGTTAAAAGAATACACAGCTCCAAACTCCCTGACTAGTTTCGTGCCCTATAGGCACTTAATCATAGGGCACGAAACTAGTCAGAGAGTTTGGAGCTGTGTATTCTTTTAACACATGTTTAAATAAAAGTTATGTGTTTTAACTATTGGATTGCCCTGCTACTCCTTTGCCTCAGTGCTGCTGTATATGCTTTTTGATTTTATAACAATGTGCTAACACTTATTATCATATTTCCGCGAAAGTGCTAAAGCGACCACAAAATCGCAAGTATCAAATTCCAGAAAATAAATGTTTTCCAAAACTGAAGTTTTCTGGTACTCCTCAGTCCTGTGTGGGAACAGCAGTGGATTTTAGTTACAACATGCTAAAATCATTTTCCTCTCAGCAGAATTCTTCATCACTTTTCTGCTAGATAGTAAATAGTACAAACCGGTACCATTTAAAAATAACAAACTTTTGATTGAAGATATAAAACTACAAATCTAACACCATATTCGCTTTACCCTAGCGGTAGAGAGACCCTAGTGCTTAGAGCCGGCAAAGAGAATGACTGGGGGGTGGAGCTAGGGGGGGAGCTATATGGACAGCTCTGCTGTGTGCTCTCTTTTGCCACTTCCTGTAGGGAATGAGAATATCCCACAAGTAAAGGATGAATCCGTGGACTGGATACACCTTGCAAGAGAAACTGACATTTTTGTCACCACACTCACTTTACCCTTCCTAGTTACTTAGAGTAGGCTAAGGGATGAGCTATATAGACAGCTCTGCTGTGAGTGCTCTCTTTGCCACTTCCTGTAGGGAAGGAGAATATCCCACAAGTATGGATGAATCTGTGGACTCGATACATCTTGCAAGAGAAATAACTTTAAAGCAGTTTCCAGTGCTAGGCCCTCAGAAGGCCATTAGGCCAGGGTCCGGCCATAGATTAGTGATTGTGTGAGGAGGGAGTGCCATGAACTTTGTGCACTGTGGTAATATAGTGATGTATGTGTTTTACAGTTAAGTGGTACATAGCTGCCGAATATGTTACTAGCAATAAAGGAGATACAAGAACATAAAAATCTCTACATTACATAGTTCCAACTACATGGAAAATGCAGAAAACACTGCTGCATTTGGTGTTGTGAATTGCCCGGCGAATGCAAATGATATATTGGCTTTATGTAGCTGTACAATAATTTCTGCATGTGTTACTGGCAATCAAGAGGAAAAATCACTGCTTTGCATTTACTTTTGCCAATCTAGACGTTAAATCAATGTTGTTAGTGACATTGTCAATCAAGGGATTAAAACACTTGTATGTTTAGTTGAAACCAATAGGCAAAATCACATTGCTCTGAATCCTTTGTTTGCTGCAAGTGATAGGGTGGCTGCATTGCAGCAAATCAACATAAAAAAATGCTACTTACTCTAACTTCTGTCAGCAACTAATCAGCACATAAGTCCATTGCAACTGCATGAAAATAACCTTATAATTACTAGAAATGCTTACGGAGCAGATTAACCGGTATGTGGCATTAATCTGGATTAATTCAAGGGCTAAAGATATTTAGCACTCTGGGAATTATAGTTCCATTTTTTTTTAACCAGAAAGAAAATGTACTACCAAATTCTGTCTGGTTCACTGTTTCAAAGCTGTGCAAGACACTATGCAGAATAATAAGATAGTTTATTTAAGTATACTCTACACTAAATATGGCTCACAATACTAAAATAGCTAATGAAGATGTAAATAAGTCATGTTTCTGTCACATTTGTGCTGGTATCATGGGTAAATAGTTAGTTTTTTAATGTAAGATGCTAATGGTACTTGTCTGCTTTTATGCGTATTATTATGAGTTTATTTAAGGTACACTCAAGTCAAAATTAAACTTTAATGATTCAGATTGAGCATCAATTTTAAACAACTCTCCAATTTACTTCAATTAACAAATTGTGCGCAGTCTTTTTAGATTTACATTTTTTGTCAGCAGCTTCTACTGAGCATGTGCAAGAATACACAGTATATACGTATATGCATTTGTTATTGGCTGATGGCTGTCACATGATAGAGGAGTGGAAATAGACATAACATTGAAATTTGTCAGAAAAAAATCTACTACTCATTTGAAGTTAAGACGAAGTGCAACTGCATTGTCGTTTTATCATGCATTTGTTAATTATGCAAATCTACTGTACTGTTTAGTGGTCATATCAAAGAAGACAATGGTGGATACAGCAGACACCTTACTGGACAAATGATTTGCACCCAAAACTCTGAACTCCAGCTGGGTTGGACATAGGCCCAGACTGGGTAAGAGGATGGAATAAGCCTGTGTAAACTGTATAGATGCACAAAAGCAAGGTCAGCCAGGCCAATGTCAATAACTTCCATACAAAAATAAAACCGAATCAACAGCAAGAGGTCAAAATACCAGAGTATCAAAAAAGCCAGGGAACACAACAAAAGGGAAGAACCAAAGAGGCCCATTTACCAAGCTCTGAATGGAGCTTGTGGGCCCGTGTCTCTGGCAAATCTTCAGACTCACCAGAAACAAGAGTTATGAAGCAGCGGTCTAAAGACCACTGCTCCATAACACTGTCCGGACAGGAATCACCACAATTCAACCCGATTGAGTACGATCGGGTTGATTGACATCTCCCTGCTGGCGGCCGATTGGCCGCGAGACTGCAGGGGGGGGCATTGCACCAGCAGCTCTTGTGAGCTGCTGGTGCAATGCTGAATACGGAGAGCGTATTGCTCTCCGCATTCAGCGAGGTCTTGCGGACCTGATCCGCACTGTCTGATCAGGTCTGCAAGACCTTTGATAATTCGGCCTCAGAGTCTGAACAGCAGTCCTGGTCCAAAGTCAGCAGAATGGTTAGCAAGTTACAGAGAGATTATGGCTCAGTGTCTGGTCAGGGAGTGGTTTGAAGGGTAGCCTTAAATAGTCTGTAGTTGGTGACAGAACTGCCAACAGCTGGCAGGCAGGTGGAAGCAGAGAGTAAATCAGCACAGACTTTAGGGTCTCAGATGAAAGTCCAGAGCCAGAGCCCTCCACAAGACAGCAGTGCAAAAAGACCCAGGATCAATCCTAGGTACAGGTGTGACAGTTTTCTTGCAATAACAAAAAGCTTGTCAGATCCAAAGGTCCTAAATAATTAATGCACAGAATCACTAAGCCTGGCTTACTTTGAACAAAAGGTTTACTTTTGTGAACTGTATTTTTACAGCCACTTGCAATTCACAGCTTATTTAAGAGGGACTGTGGAAGCATCCACAGCTTAATAAACGAAGCAGCATACATCATATGATTGGCAGTTTTTAGCTGCCTGTGACAGTGCTCTTAAACACACACTGGATAGGTGCTAGTCCCAAGACATGCAAGGGAGCGTACATCTAGCATGTGCAGGCAGATACATTTGCCTCCTCAATTTAAGGATGTTTACTATAGAATCATCATGCAGATGACAGGAAAAAAAGAGTAGCTCTGGACCACAAATCACTTACTCTGGTAAGATGAAGAAAGTGTTTTTACAGAGATATTTTCTTATCAGCTTTTTACAGATATGCAGCATCACTTTCAAGGGATTTAGCATATGGGTAACATATCTGCATACAATCTGCACTCTAACTCTAACATACTTTGTGCAAGCACAGATGTTCTTATATCCAGGTAGGACACATTTATATTGTGTGGTTCAGTAGTACATGCTTTGTTGGGCCTATATAACCTTTCCTAACAGAATGCATGCTCCAGCCTCTCTCCCTTTTTTAAGCATTATTTAAATGGGATGGGGGAATATATTATTATCAATTGTTGGTAATGTTGTTTCAATAAAGTTGTCCCATACAAAAGGTCCCACACTATTATATCAAGTGAAGTTGATCTATTATTTACAAGCAGACCAATATTACTTGATATTAACCCATATGATGCATAATATATATAATATTGGAACCTTGATGGCTTAATGTATGATTGTTTTATATGATATAATTAGGTGATGTATAACTATTGGTCTTTGTATGTATGTATATATATATATATGTATGTATATATATGTATATATATATATATATATATATATATATATATATATACACACACACATACGCACTATTTGGGAATGCAATTGTTTAGACTATAAATTATGTGTTGTAAGGATGGGAGACTAAGGTCTACGACTAAGGCGGCTTACAGCCGAAACGCGTAAGATCTAGTCTCCCTACTTATTGGCTTTATGTGCTTTTACTGTTGTGTGATGGTTCCTTACTTTTCAATAAAGTAACCCATTTTATTTCATCCGAACGTACTTTTCTTTACTTTATGGGAGAATATATTCCCTTGGAGACTTAGCAGACAATAGCATTTCACTGGACGCTGCATGCAAAAGTGTGGATTTAGGAAGGCGACTAAATGAGTGCGAGACAGAATTACCAATGTGCTACAATGCAAGCTTTATGCAGGTGGTCATAGTTGGTAAGAATACTGATCACTCTGTCAAAAGCTGAAGCAATAGTTGATCCTGGCAAACAGGGCAGCTGTTCCAGTATAGGGTGTAGCCACATCCAGCATGTACTGCAGGTGTTTCAAGGAGGGGCCATTTCTCATCAGAAGAGAAATAATTGGGCTTAGTGATTGAAATGACACCAAATATAAAAACAGAGACCTCGCTCTCACTTGCAGTCAGCTGGCCACTGTGAGTCAGATGAAGATTTTTGAGGCAATGTGCCTTGTGCAAGATCCCAAGTTTTAGTCATCATGGAGACCTGGTGCTTGGTGTGCGTGTGTATGTGCATGCACGTGCATGTGTGTATAAATCTATTAAAACGGTCTAGAGAACAATATACTAGATTTATAAAAGAGCAACTCTTAAATTTGGAAAACATATAAAATATGCATTTTAACGCTCTATCAGTATGTGTTATCAGCAGAACACCGGTGCACTAGGTCACAAATAGGCATCTGGTAGTTTGTGGGGTGTGTGCAACTTTGAGGTTTCCTTTTGAGTTCAGTCATGTAATTTACAGCAGTAGCAAATCCACAACTTCAAGTATGAGCAAATGCCACAAAACACTCACACTTATTGTCCACTCCCCTTTTCGATTGTCTCCCTAGCAAACAATGCATATTAAATGTTGTTCCTGTGAATCCATTGCAATAGTTATAAGTAGTCTATGGCCATTCTGATGAATTGGTGGGCTGTGTCTATAGAAATGTGAGTTTTATACTGGTTATCTAGCAGTGCTCAAGATATTTCCTTCTGTCATGTAAACTCTTTTGCTATGGATAAATAAAAACAATATGCCTTAATCCTGGGTTATATGACTTCTGATTCATTGTATTACCTACTATAAATTGCATTTAGTTTTATAAATGTGCAAGTCTAAAGATTTAAAATTGTTATTTTAATAGCAAAAACAAAATGTATGCTTACCTGATAAATTTCTTTCTTTCCAGGCATGGAGAGTCTACAATTTCAATCCAATTACTAGTGGCAATTCAACTCCTGGCCAGCAGGAGGCGGCAAAGAACACCCCAGCAGAGCTGTTAAGCGTCACTCCCATTACCCATAATCTCCAGTCATTCGGCTGAAGGAAAATGAAAATAGAAGATGACACAAGGGTATAGAGGTTCCTGAGGTTTATATAAAAAACTGCTGTCTTAAACATTAATTAAGGGCGGGTTGTGGACTCTCCATGCTAAGAAAGAAAGAAATTTATCAGGTAAGCATAAATTTTGTTTTCTTTTCTATGGCATGGAGAGTTCACAATTTCATTCCAGATACTACTGGGAACCAATACCCAAGCTAGAGGACACAGAATGAAAGGGAGGGAGAACAAGACATGCGGACCTAAACAGAAGGCACCATCGCTTGAATAATTTTTCTCCCAAAGGAAGCCTCAGTCAAGGCAAAAGTATCAAATTTGTAGAATTTGGAAAAGCTATGCAATGAAGACCAAAATGCTGCCTTGCAAATTTGTTCCACAGAAACTTAATTTTTGAAAGCCCAGGAAGAAGATACAGACCTGGTGGAATGAGTCGGAATTCTCTCAGGAGGCTGCTGTCCAGCTGTCTCATAAGCCAACCTGATAACACTTCTCAATCAGAGAGAAAGGGTAGTAGAAGTGGCCTTCTGACCCTTATGCTTATCAGAGAAAACAACGAACAGGGAAGATGATTGCCTAAAATCTTTAGTTGCATGAAGGTAAAACTTAAGAGCACTCACAACATCCAGGTTTTGCAACAGGCGTTCCTTCTGAGAAGAAGGATTAGGACAAAAAGGAGGAACAACAATTTCCTGATTGATATTGCGATCCGATACTATCTTGGGAAGGAATCCCAACTTAGTACAAAGAACTGCCTTATAAGCATGAAAAATAAGGTAAGGGGAATCACACTGCAGAGACGAAAGTTCGGAAACACTGCGAGCAGAAGAAATAGCAAGGAGAAATAAAACTTTCCAAGATAACAAGGGAATACATAGGCTCAAACAGAGCCTGCTGCAGAACTTTAAGAACAAGATTAAGGCTCCAAGGGGGAGCACAACAGGTTTAAACACAGGACTGATTCTGACCAAGGCCTGCACAAAGGATTGAACATCTGGCAGATCTGCCAGACACTTGTGCAAAAGAATAGACAGTGCAGAAATCTGACCCTTCAGAGTACTGACTGAAAAACTTTTTTCCAGGCCATCCTGAAGAAAGGATAAAATGCGGGGGATCCTCACCCGACTCCAAGAGAAACCCTTAGATTTGCACAAATACAGGTATTTGCACCATACCTTATGGTAAATCTTATGAGTAACAGGGTTACAAGCCTCAAGCATAGTATCAATGACCTTCTCAGAAAAACCACGCCTAGCCAAAACTAGGCATTCAATCTCAAAGCAGTCAGCTTCAGAGAATCTAGATTTGGGTGGAGGAATGGACCCTAAAGTAGAAGGTCCTTCCTCAGAGGCAACCTCCAAGGGGGGAGAGACAACATCTTCACCAGATCCGTGAACCAGATCCTGCGAGGGCAGGACTCACACAGACGCTCTCTCCTGCTTGATTCGAGCAATGATTCGAGGAAGGAGAGCAAACGGGGGGAACAGGTACGCCAGACTGAAGTTCCAAGGCACCGCCAGAGTGGCTTGTGGATCTCTTGATCTTGAACCGTACTTTGGAAGCTTTGCGTTTAGACGTGATGCTATCAGATCCATCTCCGGAACTCCCCCCACCTGAGGGTTATCATTGTGAAAACTTCTGGGTGAAGAGCCCACTCCCAGAGATGAAAGGTCTGCCTGATCAGAATTCCGCTTCCCAGTTGTCCAGCCGTGGGATGTGGTTGGCAGAGAGTAGACAATCGTGATCCTCCGCCCACTGGAGAATACAAGTCACCTCATTCGTGGCTAATGAACTCAGAGACCCTCCCTCGTGGTTGATTTATGCCACAGAGGTGATGTTGTCCGATTGAAATCTGATAAACCGGACCAAAGTTAGTTGAGGCTAGGCTGTTAAAGCATTGTAAATTGCTCTCAACTCTAGGATGTTTATGGGAAGAGAAGACTCCTCTCGAGTCCAAAGACCCTGAGCCTTTAAAAAACCCCAAACTACTTCCCAGCCTGAAAGGCTGGCATCCGTGGTTACAATCACTAAGGATGGTCTCAGGAAGCATGTACCCTGAGACAGATGGGCCTGTGAAATCCATCAAGATACAGAGTCTCTTGTTAGGGGATCCAAAACTATCCTCTGCGGTAGGTCCGAGTGGTCTCCGTTCCATTGTCTGAGCATGCTTAACTGTAGGGGTCTCAGATGGAACCGAGCAAAAGGAATGATGTCCATGGAAGCAACCATCAGACCAATTACTTCCATACATTGAGCCACAGATGGACGTGTAGAGGACTGAAGAGAAAGTCAAGAAGCAAGAAGTTTGGATTTTTTGACCTCCGTCAGAAACATTTTCATGGACAGAGAATCTATAATTGTTCCCAATAAACACACCCTGGTGTCTGACACCAGGGAACTCTTCTCCAGATTTTCTTTACACCGGTGGGAACGTAGAAAAGACAACAACATCTCTGTATGAGATCTTGCTAACTGAAAAGATGGTTCCTGAACCAAGATGTCGTCCAGGTATGGAGCCACCATTATTCCCTAAGATCTGACCACTGCCAAAAGGGCCCTTAGAATCCTTGTAAAGATTTGAGGAGCCGTAGCAAGGCCAAAGGGAAGTGCAACATACTGTGTCTGCATAGAAAGGCAAACCGCAGGAATTGGTGATGTTTCCTGTGAATGGGAACATGATGAAACGCATCCTTCAGGTTCATGGTGGTCATATACTGACCCTCCTGAACCAAGGGAAGAATGGAACGAATAGTCTCCATTTTGAAGGACGGAACATTGAGGAATTTGTTGAGACACTTTAGGTCCAATATGGGTCGGAAAGTTCCCTCTTTCTTGGGAACCACAAAAAGGTTTGAATAAAATCCTTGACCCTGTTCCGCTACGGTACCTGGAACAATGACTCCCAGGGAAGATAGGTCCTTTACGCAGTTTAAGAAGGCCTCTCTCTTCACCTGGTTTGCAGATATCTTTGACAGGATTAATCTGCCCCTAGGGGGGCAAGACTTAAATCCTATACTGTATCCCTGGGATACTACTTCCACCGCCCAAGGATCTGGGACATTGCGGATCCAAGCCTGCCGAAAAAAGAAAGCCTGCCCCCACTTGATCCAAGACTGGATCGGGGGCGGCCCCTTCATGCTGATTTAGAATTAGCGGAAAGCTTTTTGGTTTGCTTCACCTTATTCCAAGGCTGACTGGATCTCCATGAGGACCTGGATTGCTCTGGCTTGTATTAGATCTCTTAGAAGTCTTAGCGACAGTAGAGTCAGAGTCCTCCAGAGTAGCCAGGACCTCCTTTAAGAGCAAACGGAGGTGCTCCAGCTTAAATTTAAAATTTACCTCCTCTGGATCTGCAGTACTAGCCACCACAGTCTCAGAGTCAGAAGATTGACTAACGCAGATTTAGCTGAGTCAGAACCTTTAGCATGATATATGTTCTTAGATTTCCTCCTTCTCTTATCAGCCATAGGGAAGGCTGATAATGCTGGAGAAACTGCAGAAGTGATTTGCGCAGTAAGGTCTCCTGGTAAATAAACACCCCCAGGAACTTGTTGAGAGGAACCACAGGGCACTGCATGTGAAACTGCTAAAGCTTGGGACGTTTGAGGAGAAAGCTGAGGCATGGCACGGACATTATCCTGAGAGACAGATGGCTCTGAGAGCGGCTCTATATTCTTAGACGATAACATCTTATTTAAGCATGTGGAACAAAGCTGCACAGGAGGAACAACCTGAGCCTCCAAGCAGTGCAGACATTTATCAAAAGATAAAACTAGATTAGTCTCAGGGCCAATATTAATGTAATTGGTTCCCATTAGAAAATAAAAATAATCTATGCTCAAACACAGAACAAGTTCTGTACCTTTAAATAAAAAATACTTTCCTCTTTTATTTACAAATTGCAGCACAAAAAAAAACTAACACCGCTATAACCTCAGCTTCTGCTGAGGGCTTGCCCCACCAGTGACCAGAGAGATTCCCACTGTAAAGGATATCGGTATTGGCCGCAAGTAAACAGAGTCAGGAACGCTCCTTCAAAAATCTAACTGAGACAGATAGCTCTGAGTTTCGTCGACAGCAAAGACTCTGCTCTCCGATCGGAAGTGAAGATTCTGACAGAGCCAAATCGGACAAGCGGAGAGTGGTCATCTGACCGCAGATAAGAAAAATTAAGTGCAACATAGTAAAAAGCGTGCAAAATATGCTGCGCTACCAAAGAGAGGAAAAATAAAAATATAATGGCATCCTCTGAACTGCCGCAGGCCGTTTTAACCCTAAAGTATAAACACTGATAACGTGTCCCCTGTGTGCCCTGTAGATGAGTTCCACTCTCAAGCCAGCCTCATAATAAAAGGGAGATAAAATGAACCCCTTAAATCCTCCACAGTTAAAGTGCCTGCAGTGCTGCCCTCATATAGATCCCTGTATAAAGGGATTATAGTGTCACAATTTCAATCCACTTAGGTTAATTCTTAATGTTTTTACCCCTGAAGTGCTTTCCTTGAAACCTAGAAGGTAAGAGCATTTACCTGTGGATCCAGCTGCAGGGCAGGAACAGCTTCTTAGGTGTGACAGATTCACTTACTTCTGACAGGGACCTGTAGATAAAGAAAAACAGAGTAACCAACCCTGGTTTTCGCAGGGTTAGCCTTGATGTTAGAAGTTAAGCAAAGACCACCTTGCCACCTTCTAACTGCTAAAAGCCACCATTACTCTTACTAAAGAGAATCACATGGACACAGCTTGACCCCAATCCTTGCTTGCAGGGAAAAATACCCATCAAAGGATTAAATATCTTCAGACACCATCTTCGCACATCCTCCCGTGATGAAGGCCAAGAATGACTGTGGATTATGGTTAATGGGAGTGACACTTAACAGCTCTGATGGGGTGTTCTTTGCCTCCTCCTACTGGCCAGGAGTTGAATTCCCACTAGTAATTGGAATGAAATTGTGGACTGGAAATAAATGTGCATTATTTTGCATTCCAAGGCCATATTCCTTGATTAAGTCTCTTAACATATTTGCTGTGACTGATAAGGGGTGAGTATAAATGAGATCCTGCACTGATCATGCAGTGACTGTAGAATGCTGCCAAGAGGAAATTTGAAAAAAAGCACAATATTTTGAGGTAAACTACAGAAAAAGTAGGCAAAGTAAATAAGGTAACTATATTGCAAAGTTTTCAGGGTTTTTACTCCACATAAGCATTTAATGCAGTATTGTTGAGGTTAGTGCTACAACTTTTACTACAAATATAAAGATTCTTACCTTTTCTAATACAGATCAGTTCATGAACTCCACAGGTACGCTCTCCACCTGAAAAATAAATAAAATAATTTTGCCCTGAGATTATTTATTTATATTATATTATATTTATAGAAATAGGTAAAAAATGCAAATACTTCCAACAAAACAATTGATGTATAAAAATCAACAAAATTTAAAATAATTGTTTTTAGTAAATGTATTTAATCATAATTATTACCAAATACAGAATATAATCTAATTTTTATTATTAAAGGGACACTGAACCCAAATTTCTTCTTTTGTGATTCAGATAGAGAATGAAATTTTAAGCAACTTTCTAATTTACTCCTATTATCAAATTTTCTTCATTCTCTTGGTATCTTTACTTGAAATGCAAGAATGTAAGTTTAGATGCCGGCCCATTTTTGGTGAACCACCTGGGTTTTCCTTGCTGATTGGTGGATACATTCATCCACCAATAAAAAAGTGCTTTCCAGAGGACTGAACCAAAAAAAAAAAGCTTAGATGCCTTATTTTTCAAATAAAGATAGCAAGAGAATGAAGAAAAATTGATAATAGGAGTAAATTAGAAAGTTGCTTAAAATTGCATGCTCTATCTCAGTCACGAAAGAAAAAAACTGGGCTCAGTGTCCCTTTAAGCATATGGGGGTTGATTAAATGTATTGTCCGATTTGTGGGTTTTCATCCCCAGGAGGACACAATAGTTTCCTGATGTTTCTCTGTGCTGCAATTGTGTTTTTGATTTTTAACATGCAGCTGAAATTTTCTCAGAGATCACAATACAATTTCTCAATACTTTTGAACAGATTTTTTAGACCATTTTTACACTTACCAAATTGAACACCTAAAGGCACTTGTTATAGTCCTGAAATGGCCTTTTTGACATTTTTACAAGATAACTTTAAATAATTATATCATGTTGCACGTATGCAAGACACTGTAAAATTAAGGTGCAAAATCTAGGTTCATTAGCGCTCTGTTTATCACTATTGTATAGAACGTCTGCAGTGGGCAGGGCACACATTTACAAATGTAAATGTAAATTTACATATGTATACGTATTGAGTATGTGACATCTTGTACAGCTAAGGGGATCTCCAGGAAAAGCGAGCTCAGGACCCAACATCTAGAAATGGTATGTTTCTTATTCACTTGCATTGTAAGTATTGTCACATTCAGTTCAGGGGTTTTCATAAACGTGGTTTTCGAATGGTATTAATCGTTTGTATTTGTAATTTAAAGGAACAGTGCCTTTACGACCGGGGTTCCAAACGAGATCCTAGCTTCATGACCGCAAAGGTAAAACATGTTCACGACAGTGCAGTTTCCAATTTTTATGGCTACATTATCAAAATCATAGTAAAAAAGTGCAATGCTGTTTGAAATCCTGGTCAGAAAGGCGCAAACCTGTTTGAAGGACTGGTCACGAAGGTGCAATACAGTTTAAAAGCCTGGTCACTAAGGCATAACAACATTTGAAAAACTGGTCACGAAGGCACAATCCAGTTTGAAAGCCTAGTCATGAAGGCACAATCCAGATTGAAAGCCTAGTCATGAAGGCACAATCCAGATTGAAAGCCTGGGCACGATGGTGCAATCTCATTTGAAAGCCTAGTCACAAAGGTGCAGTTCCTTTTGAAATCACGGTCACAAAGGTACAATCCGGTTTATACAACATTTTTACAGCTACAGTATTGCAATGAAACAGTTTTACAGTTTATAGTCACCTAGATTACAAGTTTTGCGCTATAGAGGGTGCGAAACGAACGTAACAAAAGTTGCGTTATTTCACCCCCATAGCACTGTCATTACAAGTTTCTAAAAAGCCGCCTTGTGCGTGCAATATGGTGGCAATGAGCTCCATACCGCGCAAAATCCAAGGGCTGCTTTGACGTGCTCGTGCACGCTTTCCTCATAGACATCAATGGGGAGAAAGTGTTAGAAAAAAACTAACACTTGAAGCGCGGAATGACGATCGCCGTAACGCAACCCCATTGATGTCTATGGGGAAAAAAGTTAAGTTTAAACCTAACACCCTGACATAAACCCCAAGTCTAACCACCCCTAATCTGCCCCCCCCCCCCCCGACATCGCCCACACCTAAATTAATCCCTATTCCGCCACTTCCCGGCATTGCCGCCACTATAATAAATTTATTAACCCCTATTCCCCCGCACCCTAACATTGCCGACACTATAGTAAAGCTATTAACCCCTATTTTGCCGCTCCCCACATCGCCGCCACTAAACAAACTATTAACCCCTAAACCTAACAACCCCCTAACTTTAAATTAAAATGACAATATCCCTATCTTAAAATAAATTAAAAAAACTTACCTGCGAAATTAAAAAACCTAAGTTTAAACTAACAATTAACCTAACATAACTATTATACTAAAATTAAAATAACTACCAATTAAATAAACTAAATTACACATTTAAAAAAACACTACTAAAAAAAAATCTAAAATTCCAAAAATAAAAAATACTAAATTACAAAAAAGACCAAACGAAATTATCCAAAATAAAAACAAATTACACCTAATCTAATAGCCCTATAAAAAATAAAATAGCCCCCTAGCCTACAATAAACTACCAATAGCCCTCAAAAGGGCCTTTTGTAGGACATTGCCCTAAAGAAATCAGCTATTTTCGATGTAAAAAAAATACAAAGACCCCCCAACAGTAAAACCTACCACCCAACCAACACCCCAAAATAAAAAACCTAACAAAAACCTAAGCTACGCATTGCCCTAAAAAGGGCATTTGTATGGGCATTGCCCTTAAAAGGGCATTTAGCTATTTTGCATTGCCCTTAAAAGGGCATTTATGTCTTTTAAAAAAGCCCAAACCACAATCTAAAAAAACAAAAACGCCAAAAAAAGTTACACAGACATCCAGGCGGCGAGAAGTCTTTATCCATTTGAAATTCAAATCAGCCAATAGGATGAGAGCTACTGCAATCATATTGGCTGATTTGAATAGCCAATAGAATTTCAGTAGCTCAAATACTATTGGCTGATTTGAATAACTTTTATTGGTGGTGGCAATGTCGGGAGTGGCAGATTATGGGTTAATAACTTTATGTAGGTGTTGGCAATGTTGGGGGCAGCAGATTAGGGGTGTTTAGACTTGGGGTTTATGTTAGGGTGTTAGGTTTAAACGTAACTTTTTTTTCCCCATAGACATCAATGGGGTTGCGTTACGGCGATCCTCATTCCGCACTTCTAACAACTTCTACCCATTGATGTCTATAGGGAAAGCGTGCACGAGCACGTCAAAGCAGCCCTTGGATTTTATGAGGTATGGAGCTTATTGCCACCATATTGCACGCACAAGGTGGCTTTTTAGAAACTTGTAATGGTAGCGCTATAGAGGGTGGAATAACGCAACTTTTGTTGCGTTCGCTTCGCACCCTCTATAGCACAAAACTTGTAATCTAGGTGAGTGAAAAATAAACAGTTTTCCCCATATCGTCCAAAGCAATAAACAGGTTATCAAGAGCCATTATCGGAAATATTGTGATCGATCCCTTAGTTAGCACTGAATTTCTTATATATATTCAAAAAACAATGATCCTTTCAAATTATATTTAGTTCTTTACTGGACACACATACAAAAACGCACCCAGAGTAAGCTTTTGCTGTGAAAATAATAGCTTAAAGGGACACTGAACCCAAAAATTTTCTTTCGTGATTCAGATAGAGCATGACATTTTAAGCAACTTTCTAATTTACTCCTATTATCAAATTGTCTTCATTCTCTAGGTATCTTTATTTGAAATGCAAGAATGTAAGTTTAGATGCCGGCCCATTTTTGGTGAACAACCTGGGTTGTCCTTGCTGATTGGTGGATAAATCCATCCACCAATAAAAAAAAGTGCTGTCCAGAGTACTGAACCAATAAAAGCTTAGATGCCTTCTTTTTCAAGTAAAGATAGAAAGAGAACAAAGAAAAAATGATAATAGGAGTAAATTAGAAAGTTGCTTAAACGTGCATGCTCTACCTTATTCACAAAAGAAACAATTTGGGTTCAGTGCCCCTTTAAGAGGTGACTTAAAGCATATAGTTCTGATCTGCAAAAAAAAAAAAAAAAGTAAAATAGGACTTTGCACTTGCACTCAGGTCAGCACTCATTAAAAGGGATATGAAACCCAACATTTTTCTTTCAGGATTCAGATAGAGAATGCGATTTTAAACAACTTTCTAATTCACTATTATCCATTTGTCTTCATTCTCTTGGTATCTTTTGTTGAAAAGCAGGGACGTATGCTTAGGAGCCGGCCTATTTCTGGAGCTTTATAAGGCAGCAGTTTTGAAAGAATGTTATCAATTTGCAAGAGCACTGGATAGCAAAACTATTTCCTACCATGCAGTGCTCTAGATGCCTACCTAGATATCTCTTCAACACAGAATATTATGGGAACTAAGCTAATTTGATAATAGAAGTAACTTGGATTTTTTTTTCTTTTTAAATGGTCTGCTGTGACTGAATCACAAAATAATATTTGTGGGTTTCACACCCCTTTAATGAGTCAGAGTAAATACACGCTTCTAATTCATTGTGAAGAAAAGTGTTCTTACCATGCCCATTGAAAAATCTGAATGCAATGTTTTTGCATCCCCGTGTATATGCTTGTACAGTTATAAAACCCTTTATCCAAATTGCTAGGGGCCAGAAAAGGTTTGGATTTCTGGATATTTGCATCTGTAAAATGTGACAGTTAGATAGGGGATGTGACCAAGTGTAAACAACAATATCTTATGTCATTTAGGCAATAATAACTTGCCATAAGGCAGCTTATATATGCAACTTAAAGGGATAGTAAACCTCCAAATTTTATTGTATGATTCAGATAGACCATACCATTTAAAACAACTTTCCAATTTAATTCTATTATCAATTTTTTTTCATTCTCTTGTTATCCATTGCTGAAGGGACAGCATTGCACTACTGACAGGAAGCTGAAGATATCTATTTAGCCAATCACAAGAGACAACTGTGTGCAGGCACCAATTAGCAGCAGCTCCCACTAGTGTATGATATGTGCGTATTCATTTTTTAACAAGAGATACTAAGAGAACGAAGCACATTTGTAAATAGAAGTGAATTTAAAAGTGTCTTAAAATGACCAGCTCTATCTGAATCATGCAAGTTTATTTTTGACTTTCCTATACCTTTAAGGGTAGTTTTATCATTTCCAATACTTGTGTACACAGAGGCAGAACTTTTTTTCATTTTCTGCGATGAGATTTTTTTTAATGAAACATTTTCTGCAGTGTCTTTAAGAAGCTGGTGTTGCTGTGTTTGTTGCCCTTACTCTGTGTGCATGAGGACAGGTTCATGTACAGACTGTGTATACACCATATACACACCCACACCATACACACACCCACACCATATACCATATACAAACACACACATACCATACATACACACACACACACACACACACACACACCATATACACACACACATACAACATACACACACACCATATATATATATATATATATATATATACACACACACACACATACCGTACACACACACACAAACATACAAACATATACACATACACACACCATATACACATACACACACACACACACAACATATACATACACGCACACACACACCACATATACATACACACACACACCACAAACACCATATATACACACACACACACACCATATATAACGAAATTTATGCTTACCTGATAAATTTATTTCTCTTGTGGTGTATCCAGTCCACGGATCATCCATTACTTGTGGCATATTCTCCTTCCCAACAGGAAGCTGCAAGAGGATCACCCACAGCAGAGCTGTCTATATAGCTCCTCCCCTAACAGCCACCTCCTAGTCATTCGACCGAAGACAAGCAAGAGAAAAGAGAAACTATAGGGTGCAGTGGTGACTGTAGTTTAAAAATTTAACAAACACCTGCCTTAAAAAGACAGGGCGGACCGTGGACTGGATACACCACAAGAGAAATAAATTTATCAGGTAAGCATAAATTTCGTTTTCTCTTGTAAGGTGTATCCAGTCCACGGATCATCCATTACTTGTGGGATACCAATACGAAAGCTTTAGGACACGGATGAAGGGAGGGACAAGGCAGGTGCTTAAACGGAAGGCACCACTGCCTGTAAGACCTTTCTCCCCAAAATAGCCTCCGAAGAAGCAAATGTATCAAATTTGTACAATTTAGAAAATGTATGGAGTGAAGACCAAGTCGCCGCCTTGCAAATCTGTTCAACAGAAGCCTCATTTTTAAAAGCCCATGTGGAAGCCACTGCTCTAGTGGAATGAGCTGTAATTCTTACAGGAGGCTGCTGGCCAGCAGTCTCATAAGATAAGCGGATTATACTTCTTAACCAAAAGTAAAGAGAAGTTGCTGAAGCCTGTTGGCCTCTTCTCTGTTCAGAGTAAACAACAAACAATGCCGATGTTTGACGAAAATTCTTAGTAGCGTGTAAATAAAACTTTAAAGCACGAACCACGTCAAGATTATGTAATAGATGTTCCTTCTTTGAAGAAGGATTAGGACACAGTGACGGAACAACAATCTCCTGATTGATATTCTTATTAGATACCACCTTAGGAAGAAACCCAGATTTGGTACGCAAAACTACCTTATCTGCATGGAAGATCAGATAAGGGGAATCACACTGTAAGGCAGATAACTCTGAAACTCTTCGAGCCGAAGAAATAGCTACCAAAAACAGAACTTTCCAAGATAAAAGCTTGATATCTATGGAATGCAGAGGTTCAAACGGAACCCCTTGAAGAACCTTAAGAACTAAATTTAAACTCCATGGCGGAGCAAAAAGTTTAAACACAGGCTTGATTTTAACCTGACAAAACGCCTGAACGTCTGGAACATCCGCCAGACGCTTGTGTAAAAGAATAGACAGAGCAAAAATCTGTCCCTTTAAGGAACTAGCTGACAATCCCTTCTCCAATCCCTCTTGGAGAAAAGAGAATATCCTGGGAATCCTGACTTTACTCCATGAGTAACCCTTGGATTCACACCAATGAAGATATTTACACCATATCTTATGATAGATTTTCCTGGTGACAGGCTTTCGAGCCTGAATTAAGGTATCAATGACAGACTCGGAGAAACCGCGTTTTGATAAAATCAAGCGTTCAATCTCCAAGCAGTCAGACGCAGAGAAATTAGATTTGGATGGTTGAAAGGACCCTGAAGTAGAAGGTCCTGTCTCAGCGGTAGAGTCCATGGTGGAAGGGATGACATGTCCACCAGATCTGCATACCAAGTCCTGCGTGGCCACGTAGGTGCTATCAAAATCACCGAAGCTCTCTCCTGCTTGATCTTGGCAATCAGACGAGGGAGCAGAGGAAACGGTGAAAGCTTGGCGTTCTGACGAGACGCCATGAGATCCAATTCTGGTTTGCCCCAACGTTGAATCAACTGTGCAAACACTTCCGGATGGAGTTCCCACTCCCCCGGATGAAAAGTCTGCCGACTTAGAAAATGCGCCTCCCAGTTCTCTACTCCTGGAATATGGATAGCTGATAGATGGCAAGAGTGAACCTCTGCCCATAGAATTATTTTTGAAACCTCCAACATTGCAAGGGAATTCCTTGTTCCCCCTTGATGGTTGATGTAGGCTACAGTCGTGATATTGTCCGACTGAAATCTGATGAACCTGACCGCAGCAAGCTGAGGCCAAGCCTGAAGAGCATTAAATATCGCTCTTAGTTCCAGAATGTTTATCGGAAGGAGTGTCTCCTCCTGAGTCCACGAGACCTGAGCCTTCAGGGAGTTCCAGACTGCACCCCAGCCCAGAAGGCTGGCATCTGTCGTTACTATAGCCCAGTCTGGCCTGCGGAAGCTCATCCCCTTGGACAGATGGACCTGAGATAGCCACCAGAGAAGAGAATCCCTGGTTTCTTGATCCAGATTTAGTAGAGGGGACAAATCTGTGTAATCCCCATTCCACTGACTGAGCATGCAAAGTTGCAGCGGTCTGAGATGTAGGTACTATGTCCATTGCCGCTACCATTAAACCGATTACTTCCATACACTGAGCCACTGAAGGACGAGAAGTGGAATAAAGAACACGGCAAGAGTCTAGAAGTTTTGACAATCTGGCCTTCGTTAGGTAAATCTTCATTTCTACCAAATCTATCAGAGTCCCTAGGAATGAAACTTTTGTTAGAGGTGATAGAGAGCTCTTTTCTTCGTTCACCTTCCACCCATGGGACCTCAGAAATGCCAGAACAATGTCTGTGTGGGACCTGGCAACTTGAAAAGTCGATGCCTGTATCAGAATGTCGTCTAAGTAAGGGGCTACTGCTATACCCCGCGGCCTTAGGACCGCTAGAAGGGACCCTAGAACCTTTGTAAAGATTCTTGGTGCCGTGGCCAACCCGAAGGGAAGAGCCACAAACTGGTAGTGCCTGTCTAGAAAGGCAAACCTGAGAAAACGATGATGATCTTTGTGTATCGGGATGTGAAGATAAGCATCCTTTAGGTCTACGGTAGTCATATAGTGACCCTCCTGGATCATAGGAAGGATGGTTCGAATAGTCTCCATCTTGAAGGATGGAACTCTGAGAAATTTGTTTAAGATTTTGAGATCTAAGATTGGTCTGAATGTTCCCTCTTTCTTGGGAACTACAAACAGATTTGAATAAAAGCCCTGACCCTGTTCCTCCTGCGGAACTGGGTGGATCACTCCCATAATTAGAAGGTCTTGAACACAATGTAAGAATGCCTCTCTTTTTATCTGGTTTGCAGATAAAAGTGAGAGATGAAATCTCCCTTTTGGGGGAGAGGTTTTGAAGCCCAGAAGATATCCCTGGGACACAATTTCCAATGCCCAGGGATCCTGGACATCTCTTGCCCAAGCCTGGGCGAAGAGAGAGAGTCTGCCCCCTACTAGATCCGCTTCCGGATCGGGGGCTGCTCCTTCATGCTGTCTTAGAGGCAGCAGCAGGCTTTTTGGCCTGTTTCTCCTTGTTCCAAGCCTGGTTAGGTCTCCAGACCGGCTTAGACTGGGCAAAAGTTCCCTCTTGTTTTGTGTTAGAGGAAGTTGAAGCTGCGCCACTCTTGAAGTTTCGAAAGGGCCGAAAACTAGACTGTTTGGTCCTTAATTTGTTGGACCTCTCTTGAGGAAGGGCGTGACCTTTTCCTCCAGTGATGTTAGAAATGATCTCCTTCAGTCCAGGCCCGAATAGGGTCTGTCCTTTGAAGGGAATGTTGAGAAGTTTAGACTTTGAAGTCACATCAGCTGACCAGGATTTAAGCCATAGCGCCCTGCGCGCCTGAATAGCAAAACCTGAATTTTTAGCCATTAGCTTGGTTAAATTAACAACGGCATCAGAAACAAATGAATTGGCTAGCTTAAGGGCCCTAAGCTTGTCAATAATATCTTCCAACGGGGTTTCAACCTGTAGAGCCTCCTCTAGGGGCTCAAACCAGAAAGCTGCAGCAGCAGTGACTGGGCAATGCATGCAAGAGGCTGTTGAATAAAACCTTGTTGAATAAAAATTTTCTTAAGGTAACCCTCTAATTTTTTATCCATTGGATCTAGAAAAGCACAAGTGTCCTCGACAGGGATAGTGGTACGCTTAGCTAGAGTAGTAACTGCTCCCTCCACCTTAGAGACCATCTGCCATAAGTCCCGTGTAGCGGCGTCTATAGGAAACATCTTTTTAAAAACAGGAGGGGGAGAGAACGGTACACCTGGTCTATCCCATTCCTTAGTAATAATTTCAGAAAACCTTTTAGGGATTGGAAAAACATAAGTGTAGGTAGGTACTGCATAGTATTAATCCAATCTACATAATTTCTCTGGGACTACAATAGTGTCACAGTCGTCCAGAGTTGCTAAAACCTCCCTGAGCAATATGCGGAGGTGTTCAAGCTTAAATTTAAATGTAGACATATCAGAATCAGATTGAAGTATCTTCCCTGAATCAGAAAATTCACCCACAGATTGAAGCTCCCCTGCTTCAGCTTCAGTATAATGTGAGGGTGTATCAGACATAGCTACTAAAGCGTCAGAGAGCTCTGTATTTATTCTAGTCCCAGAGCTGTCTCGCTTTCCTTGCAATCCTGGCAGTTTAGATAATACATCTGTAAGGGTATGATTCATAACTGCCGCCATGTCTTGCAAGGCATACGCAATGGGCGCGCTAGATGTAGTAGGCGTCCCCTGAGCGGGATTTATAGGATCTGACACGTGGGGAGAGTTAGACGGCATAACTTCCTCCTTGTCAATTTCTTCTGGTGATAAATTTTTTAAAGCGAGAATATGGTCTTTGTAATCTATAGTAAAATCAGTGCATTTGGTACACATTCTAAGAGGGGGTTCCACAATGGCTTCTAAACATAATGAACAATGAGTTTCCTCTATGTCAGACATGTTTAAACAGACTAGTATTGAGACCAGCAAGCTTGGAAAACACTTTAATAACTGTGAACAAGCAGAAAATAAAAACGGTACTGTGCCTTTAAGAGAAAAAAACAATCACAGAAACTGCAAAACAGTGAAAAAAGCAGTAAATCTTACGAAATTTTTACAGTGTGTATAATAGGCTAAAAGAGCATTGCACCCTGCAAATGGAGGATTAACCCCTTAGTTTCAAAACCGGATCAAAAAAACGATATAAACGTTTTTAAACAGTCACAACAAACTGCCACAGCTCTACTGTGGCCCTACCTGCCCATACAACGACTTTGGAAGGCACAAAAACCCTTTAGAGAGGTCCTAAATGTTCAGGGGACTCCTTCAGGGAAGCTGGATGTCTCAAACTGCAAAAACTAATGCACAATTTAGGCCGAAAATAGGCCCCTCCCAGCCTGTACTCACAGTTAGAGGGCCTTAAAAAAACTATCCCTAGGCAAAATCTAGTCAGCCATGTGGAAAAAACTGGGCCCCAGAATAAAGTTTTATCACCAATATGTAATAAACGTTCATACACCTTCAAGCAAACGTTATATCTATTCAGTAATGTGAGTAAATAATAAAAATATTACCCTTTACAGCAAGCATGATACCAGTCGTTATTAAATCTGTGTAATCAGGATTACCTTAAATAAATCCGGTATTGTCAGCATTTTCTAGCTTATCATCTCTCTAGAAAAATTTAAAACTGCACATACCTCATAGAAGGAGACCCTGCACGCTATTCCCCCAGCTGAAGTTACCTCATCTCTTCAATTATGTGTGAGAACAGCAATGGATCTTAGTTACAACCTGCTAAGATCATCAAAGACCACAGGCAGACTCTTCTTCAACTTTCTGCCTGAGGCTAAAATAGCACAACTCCGGTACCATTTGAAAATAACAAACTTTTGATTGAAGATAAACTACGTTAATGCACCACATCTCTCTAGCTACTTCCTATCTTGTCGAGAGCTGCAAGAGAATGACTGGGAGGTGGCAGTTAGGGGAGGAGCTATATAGACAGCTCTGCTGTGGGTGATCCTCTTGCAGCTTCCTGTTGGTAATGGATGATCCATGGACTGGATACACCTTACAAGAGAAATATATATATATATATATATACACACACACACATACCATACACACACACACACACACCATATACACACACACACACCACATATACAAACACACTATATATATATATATATATATATATATATATATATATACACACACACACACACACACACACACACACAGCACAACCATATACACACACACACCATATACACACACACACACAACATACACACACAACATATACACACACACACACACAACATAAACATATTAAAGAACAAAAAAAAAATCTGTCTAAGTATTTTGGTTGGCTCCTACACTCCTATAATACATTTGTTAAGCCCTGACTTACCTTTTCTGCAATGTGCTGTTACCCTGTACCGCACTGGAGATCAGGAAGTGAGAGGAAATTGAAAAGAGAGGAACATAGCAAATATTTCCATTGAAATAGAACAGAACAGTGACAACTGCAGGCAGAAATTAAAAGTGCAGGCAAAAAATAATTTTATGCAATAGAAGTTTTTTTACAATGGCACTATTAAGGCTGACCCCACATTAGTTGTATCAAGGTATCTTATATTACCTAGGTATTTGTGGTGGGTTGGTGCTTGTGCATAATTTAAACTAAACTATACTTGGCTATACCTATTACAGTAATTACACGGGAAATATACTCATTGATTGTGATGTCAGATTACTGACATCATGGTACTTGATCATTAACTGAACTCTATCTGGACATTTGGTTTTTAACTATTTCAGTGTTTTTTTGTGTGTATCATTTAATTTTATTGATAACAATAATAAAAGTTATATTTTAATTTCCAACCACGAAGCCCAACCCTCAGTCTGGGCTATAGAGTGCTACAAGTGCATACGTGGAGTGAAACGTCTTGATCGCACAGTGTTCTGCCTTGGGGCTTGTGTATACATTCGGGTCTATTTATCAAGCTCCGAACGGAGATTGATGACCTGTGTTTCTGGCGAGCCTTCAGGCTCGCCAGAAACACAAATTATGAAGCAGCGGTCTAAAGACCGCTGCTCCATAACCTGTCTGCCTGCTCTGAGGCGGCAGACAGAAATCAACCCAATCGAATACGATCGGGTTGATTGACACCCCCTGCTAGCGGCCGATTGTCCGCAAATCTAAAGGGGATGGTATTGAACCAGCAGTTTACAAGAACTGCTGGTGCAATGATAAATACCGATAGCTTATTCTGTCTGCATTTATCGATGTGTGGCGGACATGGTTCGCTATAGCGGATCATGTCCGTCTGCACAATGATAAATGGGGGCCATAGTGTTATCAGAAAGACAGCATAGTACAGTAATCAGAAAGGTAATAGTTGTACTAAATAAATATTGAATTTGTATTTAAGTACACAAAAACCGAACCAAATATGAAGTCAGAGAAGACTGTGACACTGACAGGAAGAATGGTTTTTAAAACAATAATAATGAAAAAGTCTGGATTTGGGAATTCCGGATTTGTACCTTATTTTAGGGGGAAAGTGCTAAGTCTCTTTTAATCTTTCAATTGCTGCCCTTTTAGACAACTCCCTCCTTTCTGAAATCTGCTTTTATTTTCTTATGTCTAGCATTATTTTTCCCATATAACAGAGTATAATGAAGTAATACAATCAGAACTTTCTGTAGTAAATCCATGCAGATGCAAAAACATAATTTATGCTTACCTGATAAATTCCTTTCTCCTGTAGTGTAGTCAGTCCACGGGTCATCCATTACTTATGGGATTATATCTCCTCCCTAACAGGAAGTGCAAGAGGATCACCCAAGCAGAGCTGCTATATAGCTCCTCCCCTCTACATCATACCCAGTCATTCGACCGAAACCAAACGAGAAAGGAGAAACTATAGGGTGCAGTGGTGACTGGAGTTTAAGATAAAAATTTTTAGACCTGCCGTAAACAACAGGGCGGGCCGTGGACTGACTACACTACAGGAGAAAGGAATTTATCAGGTAAGCATAAATTATGTTTTCTCCTGTTAAGTGTAGTCAGTCCACGGGTCATCCATTACTTATGGGATACCAATACCAAAGCTAAAAGTACACGGATGACGGGAGGGAAAGGCAGGATCTTTACACGGAAGGAACCACTGCCTGTAGAACCTTTCTCCCAAAAACAGCCTCCGAAGAAGCAAAAGTGTCAAATTTGTAAAATTTTGAAAAAGTATGAAGTGAAGACCAAGTTGCAGCCTTGCAAATCTGTTCAACAGAGGCCTCATTCTTAAAGGCCCAAGTGGAAGCTACAGCTCTAGTAGAATGAGCTGTAATCCTTTCAGGAGGCTGCTGTCCAGCAGTCTCATATGCTAAACGTATTATGCTACGAAGCCAAAAAGAGAGAGAGGTAGCCGAAGCTTTTTGACCTCTCCTTTGTCCAGAATAAACGACAAAAAGGGAAGAAGTTTGACGAAAATCCTTAGTTGCCTGCAAATAAAATTTCAGGGCACGGACGAAGTCTAGATTGTGCAGAAGACGTTCCTTCTTTGAAGAAGGGTTAGGGCACAATGATGGAACAACAATCTCTTGATTGATATTCTTGTTAGTGACTACCTTAGGTAAGAACCCAGGTTTAGTACGCAGAACTACCTTGTCTGAATGAAAAATCAGATAAGGAGAATCACAATGTAAGGCCGATAACTCAGAGACTCTTCGAGCCGAGGAAATAGCCATTAAAAACAGAACTTTCCAAGATAACAGCTTGATATCAATGGAATGAAGGGGTTCAAACGGAACACCTTGCAGAACGTTAAGAAATAAGTTTAAGCTCCACGGCGGAGCAACAGTCTTAAACACAGGCTTAATCCTAGCCAAAGCCTGACAAAAAGCCTGAACGTCTGGAACTTCTAACAGACGTTTGTGTAAAAGGATAGACAGAGCTGAGATCTGTCCCTTTAACGAACTAGCAGATAAACCCTTTTCTAAACCTTCTTGTAGAAAAGACAATATCCTAGGAATCCTAACCTTACTCCATGAGTAACTCTTGGATTCGCACCAATGTAAGTATTTACGCCATATTTTATGGTAAATTTTCCTGGTAACAGGTTTCCTAGCCTGTATTAAGGTATCAATCACTGACTCCGAGAATCCCCGCTTTGATAGAATCAAGCGTTCAATCTCCATGCAGTCAGCCTCAGAGAAATTAGATTTGGATGTTTGAAAGGACCCTGAATCAGAAGGTCCTGTCTCAGAGGCAGAGACCAAGGTGGACAGGACGACATGTCCACCAGATCTGCATACCAGGTCCTGCGTGGCCACGCAGGCGCTATTAGAATTATCGATGCTCTCTCCTGTTTGATCCTGGCAATCAATCGAGGAAGCATCGGGAAGGGTGGAAACACATAAGCCATGTTGAAAACCCAAGGTGCTGTCAGAGCATCTATCAGTACCGCTCACGGGTCCCTGGACCTGGATCCGTAACAAGGAAGCTTGGCGTTCTGGCGAGACGCCATGAGATCCAGATCTGGTTTGCCCCAATGCTGAAGCAGTTGGGCAAACACCTCCGGATGAAGTTCCCACTCCCCCGCATGAAAAGTCTGGCGACTTAGGAAATCCGCCTCCCAGTTCTCCACGCCTGGGATGTGGATCGCTGACAGGTGGCAAGAGTGAGACTCTACCCAGCGAATTATCTTTGAGACTTCCATCATCGCTAGGGAACTCCTTGTCCCTCCCTGATGGTTGATGTAAGCCACAGTCGTGATGTTGTCCGACTGAAACCTGATGAACCTCAGAGTTGCTAACTGAGGCCAAGCCAGAAGGGCATTGAAAACTGCTCTTAATTCCAGAATGTTTATTGGAAGGAGTCTCTCCTCCTGAGTCCATGATCCCTGAGCCTTCAGGGAATTCCAGACAGCGCCCCAACCTAGCAGGCTGGCGTCTGTTGTTACAATCGTCCAATCTGGCCTGCTGAAGGGCATCCCCCTGGACAGATGTGGCCGAGAAAGCCACCATAGAAGGGAATCTCTGGTCTCTTGATCCAGATTTAGCATAGGGGACAAATCTGAGTAATCCCCATTCCACTGACTTAGCATGCACAATTGCAGCGGTCTGAGATGCAGGCGTGCAAAAGGTACTATGTCCATTGCCGCTACCATTAAGCTGATTACCTCCATGCATTGAGCCACTGACGGGTGTTGAATGGAATGAAGGACACGGCAAGCATTTAGAAGTTTTGATAACCTGTCCTCTGTCAGGTAAATTTTCATTTCTACAGAATCTATAAGAGTCCCCAAGAAGGGAACTCTTGTGAGTGGCAATAGAGAACTCTTTTCTACGTTCACCTTCCACCCATGCGACCTTAGAAATGCCAGAACCAACTCTGTATGAGACTTGGCAGTTTGGAAACTTGACGCTTGTATCAGAATGTCGTCTAGGTACGGAGCTACCGCTATTCCTCGCGGTCTTAGTACCGCCAGAAGAGAGCCCAGAACCTTTGTAAAGATTCTTGGAGCTGTAGCTAACCCGAAGGGAAGAGCTACAAACTGGTAATGCCTGTTTAGGAAGGCAAACCTTAGATACCGGTAATAATACTAGTTTTGGAGACCCCTGGGCTCTGTAGAGACGTCCTGGATCATGGAGGAAGAAATAGGAAGACTGTGACTGAATTTTTACTGCGCAATAAAGCGCTAAAATAGGCCCCCCCCCACTCATAATACAACAGTGGGGAAGCTCAGTAAACTGATTTTATTCAGAAACAAACGACAGCCATGTGGTAAAAATCATGCCCATAAAGTTTTATCACCAAGTACCTCAGAAAAAAACGATTAACATGCCAGTAAACGTTTTAAAAATAAAATTATGAAATGTTATTAATAAGCCTGCTGCTAGTCGCTTTCACTGCAGTGGAGGCTCAAATATAACTTAAATGTATACAGTATTTTCTTAGTGAAGTTCCATTCCCCAAAAATACCTCAGTGTAAACATACATACATATCAGCCTGATACCAGTCGCTACTACTGCATTTAAGGCTGCACTTACATTACATCGGTATTAGCAGTATTTTCTCAGTCAATTCCATTCCTTAGAAAATAATATACTGCAACATACCTCCTTGCAGGTGAACCCTGCCTGCTGTCCCCTGTTCTGAAGTTACCTCACTCCTCAGAATGGCCGAGAACAGCAAGTGGATCTTAGTTACGACCGCTAAGATCATAGACAAACTCAGGTAGATTCTTCTTCTAATGCTGCCTGAGAAGAAACAACACACTCCGGTGCCGTTTAAAATAACAAACTTTTGATTGAAGAAATAAAAACTAAGTTTAACAACCACAGTCCTCTCACACGTCCTATCTATTAGTTAGGTGCAAGAGAATGACTGGGTATGACGTAGAGGGGAGGAGCTATATAGCAGCTCTGCTTGGGTGATCCTCTTGCACTTCCTGTTAGGGAGGAGATATAATCCCATAAGTAATGGATGACCCGTGGACTGACTACACTTAACAGGAGAAAATGTGTTTGTTCTTTCTTGTACATGAGTATATGGGGAGTCCAGAAATCTATTTTTTATTTTTTGCTATAATCATTTAGTATATTATATATTATTTTATGTACAAAACAGGCTCCAAACAGGCTCCTAAGAAAAATCCCTGGTGGGTTTAAAAGTATGGGTTTCTCTTAAAGGGACATGAAACCCAATATTTTAATTTCATGATTCAGATAAAGGATACAACTTTCCAATTTACTTCTATTATCTAAGTTGCTTCATTCACTTGGTATACTTTGTTGGAAAAGCAGCAATGCACATGGGTGAGACAATAAAATGGAGGCATATAGCAGGGGTGGAGCCGGCCACAGAAGAACATGGCCGCAAGACCTTAGAGCTCCGTAGCAAGAATTTCAGATGGGTCAATAAAACAGCAGGGAAATCAGGTTAAAAATAATGTGCAGGTCTCCTATTTACTGGTAACCACCCAGAGAGCTCGCATGTGAAGAGAGAGTCCGGATCACCTGAGGAAACTGCCAAAATCGGCACGGCTCTATCTTATCGCTGCAGGCCACAAGGACAGACCGCTTGGAGATGTGGTCTCCGGTAACTACGCAGTCCAGGATTGGGGAGATCTCAGTGACCATTGGAAAGTGCAGGGTGAGGAGTAGTGGTGCTGCGGACAGGGTAAGAGGAGCATAAGAGCCTACACACCAACCATACACAGGGTGGCAACACACAGAGTTAATAATAAATATAGTTAATAAATACGGTGTCTAGGAATGACGCAAGGGCTATAGATACCAGCAGGATTGTATGTCTGGATTCACTTGAATAACATAGGTAACATTATTTGGGTGGAAACCAAAACAGGCCATTTGTAAAAACCCGCCATCTCTGATTTACCGCTACATCACAGAGCAAACGGTCAAGTTACTACAAATTGAACTCCTTGGAGCTCTCAAGGGACAGCTTGAATAAACGATTTCCCCGTCCAGATAAAAACTCTAAAGGGCTGACTACTAATGGAGGGAAATTGAACAGCTTTTCAAGCCCTGTGAGAATGTATTAACAGGAGACCCTGACACGGCCTCACAAGATATGGCGAACGCAATAGAAAGCCTCACACCGGCCGTAAGAGACAATAATGCCCCTATAACTAGGGCAGACTTGAAAGCACTACCCACGAAAGAGGACTTTTCTTCCTTTATGCTACAGGTCAGTAAATTAATCAAAGATGGCTTAGCAGACATTAAAAAAAGATGTTGCTGACTTGGGAAATAAAGTAGTACAAATAGAAGAACAGGTTGAAGATAACACCCAAACAGCTATGTCAATGACGATTGCCCTACAACAACATAACTCTGCAATAGTCCAGCTACAAGAACAGGTCAAAGACCTAGACAATAGGGGTCGCCGCCAAAATTTACGAATTTGCGGAGTACCTGAAAACATATCGGCTGCCCAGATCCCCTTGTACCTCCAAAACCTGTTTAAGTTTCTACTGGGAGCTGAAGGAGAAGAGAATGTCAGCTTAGATAGGGCGCATGGAGCACTAAGGCCTAAGCCTGCAGCTTCAGCTCCCCCCAGAGATATTGTGCACCGTTGTCACAGATATTCAGACAAGCAAAAGAACACCTATAATCTTCGGAGAAGACTCACTCCAGATATACGCTGACCTCAGCCCTACTACGTTGGCGAAAAGAAAAGAAGCCCGATACCTCACCCTCCACCTGAAAGATCTGGGAATTCCTTACAGATGGGGGTTCCCCTTCTCTATCAGAGTCACCAAAGAAGATAAGACACTCATATATAAAGATCCTGAGGACTTAGATCACTTTTGTGAACAACTGGACATACCGCCTCCCTCACTTCCTAAGCTCATGGAAGATCCTAGAGGTACTAATCCATAAAAGAACCCAGCACCCAACGTCAGGAGTGGTCAATGGTTGCAAGGAAGAGCAAAAGCTCCTTTGCACCCCTGGCAGCGTCACCTGTAACCTCACAGGAACCACCATGAATCCCAAGAACTGCACAAACATGGAGACAACAAGTTCCACTTACTGTTCTCGCTAGATGTGAAATCAGGATCATTATTCCTGCATAGTTTAACATTGTATTTTTAATTTTCAATTAGCCCATCTTGAGAGACTGGCAATGAGAACTGCCTATTACCCCCTCAACTTACATTTACCCATGACTACAGCAGATAATCATGATTGTCTGCTGGTTTGTTTACTCAGTCATGAGACAGTTTTTTTTTGGTTATTGCAATGTTTTGTTTGATGTGTTATTATAATTGCTTAATTGTATTTTTCAATTCTGTACTCACCTATCACAGTGTACCACTTGAGGAAATCCTCTGCTACCTTATTACCTTCATGCATATCAGCTACTGGCTTACTTTCCATTCTTTTCGGGAAGGGATCTCTGGGACAGGACAGGTAAGACAGCACCATAAACAAAGCACTTTTTATAAATACCACAAATATGGCTAATCCCACAATCACAATAGTATCACAAAATGTGAAGGGGCTCAACTCTCTGACAAAGCGCTCCATAGCCTTGAGGACATTAGCAAAACATAGGGACTCCATTGTCTTCATTCAAGAGACTCATTTTTTAGCGAACAAAGAACCCAGACTGAGGTCCAGGGACTTCCCTATAGGGTATTTTAACTCTCACAACATAAAAAAAAAATGGGGTGGGAATATTGATCCACAAGCAACTTCACTTCCAACTCCTAAACAAGGTCGCAGACTCTGAAGGAAGAATCCTAATTTTAGTAGGCATACTCTACAGGGAGTGCAGAATTATTAGGCAAGTTGTATTTTTGAGGATTCATTTTATTATTGAACAACAATCATGTTCTCAATGAACCCAAAAAACTCATTTATATCAAAGCTGAATAGTTTTGGAAGTAGTTTTTAGTTTGTTTTTAGTTATAGCTATTTTAGGGGGATATCTGTGTGTGCAGGTGACTATTACTGTGCATAATTATAAGGCAACTTAACAAAAAACAAATATATACCCATTTCAATTATTTATTTTTACCAGTGAAACCAATATAACATCTCAACATTCACAAATATACATTTCTGACATTCAAAAACAAAACAAAAACAAATCAGTGACCAATATAGCCACCTTTCTTTGCAAGGACACTCAAAAGCCTGCCATCCATGGATTCTGTCAGTGTTTTGATCTGTTCACCATCAACATTGCTTGCAGCAGCAACCACAGCCTCCCAGACACTGTTCAGAGAGGTGTACTGTTTTCCCTCCTTGTAAATCTCACATTTGATGATGGACCACAGGTTCTCAATGGGGTTCAGATCAGGTGAACAAGGAGGCCATGTCATTAGATTTTCTTCTTTTATACCCTTTATTGCCAGCCACGCTGTGGAGTACTTGGACGCGTGTGATGGAGCATTGTCCTGCATGAAAATCATGTTTTTCTTGAAGGATGCAGACTTCTTCCTGTACCACTGCTTGAAGAAGGTGTCTTCCAGAAACTGGCAGTAGGACTGGGAGTTGAGCTTGACTCCATCCTCAACCCGAAAAGGCCCCACAAGCTCATCTTTGATGATACCAGCCCAAACCAGTACTCCACCTCCACCTTGCTGGCGTCTGAGTCGGACTGGAGCTCTCTGCCCTTTACCAATCCAGCCACGGGCCCATCCATCTGGCCCATCAAGACTCACTCTCATTTCATCAGTCCATAAAACCTTAGAAAAATCAGTCTTGAGATATTTCTTGGCCCAGTCTTGACGTTTCAGCTTGTGTGTCTTGTTCAGTGGTGGTCGTTTTTCAGCCTTTCTTACCTTGGCCATATTTCTGAGTATTGCACACCTTGTGCTTTTGGGCACTCCAGTGATTTTGCAGCTCTGAAATATGGCCAAACTGGTGGCAAGTGACATCTTGGCAGCTGCACGCTTGACTTTTCTCAGTTCATGGGCAGTTATTTTGCGCCTTGGTTTTTCCACACGCTTCTTGCGACCCTGTTTACTATTTTGAATGAAACGCTTGATTGTTCGATGATCACGCTTCAGAAGCTTTGCAATTTTAAGAGTGCTGCATCCCTCTGCAAGATATCTCACTATTTTTGACTTTTCTGAGCCTGTCAAGTCCTTCTTTTGACCCATTTTGCCAAAGGAAAGGAAGTTGCCTAATAATTATGCACACCTGATATAGGGTGTTGATTTCATTAGACCACACCCCTTCTCATTACAGAGATGCACATCACCTAATATGCTTAATTGGTAGTAGGCTTTCGAGCCTATACAGCTTGGAGTAAGACAACATGCATAAAGAGGATGATGTGATCAAAATACTAATTTGCCTAATAATTCTGCACTCCCTGTATAATAGACCGATCACTCTAGTAAACGTCTACGCTCCTAACAGCAGACGACATAGATTTTATCTACGCCTTTTAGCACTAGTGACAGAACACAAAAAGGGACTGCTTATAATGGGTGGAGACATGAATGTGACAATAGACCCAATCCTGGATACCTCCACAGGGTCCCCTCTTTCCCAAACTAGACCCCCCAATGCTGTACTTAAGTGCATAGAAAACCTAGGACTGGTGGACACATGGAGCATACAACACACAACTCAGAGGAATTATACCTTCTATTCACATCCATGGTCAGTTTACTCACGCATTGATCACCTATAACTGGACAGGGCATATTTGTCGCAACTTAAAGACACTGACATCCAGCCCACGGTCTGGTCAGACCACTCAGAAATAACACTACAGTTAGACTGGCCAAATAAGCCACACGCTTCACTTCCCATCCATCTACGCCAGAAAACAGAATTTATGCTTACCTGATAAATTACTTTCTCCAACGGTGTGTCCGGTCCACGGCGTCATCCTTACTTGTGGGAATATCTCTTCCCCAACAGGAAATGGCAAAGAGTCCCAGCAAAGCTGGCCATATAGTCCCTCCTAGGCTCCGCCCACCCCAGTCATTCGACCGACGGACAGGAGGAAAAATATAGGAGAAACCATATGGTACCGTGGTGACTGTAGTTAGAGAAAATAATTCATCAGACCTGATTAAAAAACCAGGGCGGGCCGTGGACCGGACACACCGTTGGAGAAAGTAATTTATCAGGTAAGCATAAATTCTGTTTTCTCCAACATTGGTGTGTCCGGTCCACAGCGTCATCCTTACTTGTGGGAACCAATACCAAAGCTTTAGGACACGGATGAAGGGAGGGAGCAAATCAGGTTACCTAAACGGAAGGCACCACGGCTTGCAAAACCTTTCTCCCAAAAATAGCCTCCGAAGAAGCAAAAGTATCAAATTTGTAAAATTTGGCAAAAGTGTGCAGTGAAGACCAAGTCGCTGCCTTACATATCTGATCAACAGAAGCCTCGTTCTTGAAGGCCCATGTGGAAGCCACAGCCCTAGTGGAGTGAGCTGTGATTCTTTCAGGAGGTTGCCGTCCGGCAGTCTCATAAGCCAATCGGATGATGCTTTTAAGCCAAAAGGAAAGAGAGGTAGAAGTTGCTTTTTGACCTCTCCTTTTACCAGAATAGACGACAAACAGAGAAGATGTTTGTCTGAAATCTTTTGTAGCTTCTAAGTAGAATTTTAGAGCACGGACTACATCTAAATTGTGTAGCAAACGTTCCTTCTTTGAAACTGGTTTCGGACACAAAAAAGGTACAACTATCTCCTGGTTAATATTCTTGTTGGAAACAACCTTTGGAAGAAAACCAGGCTTAGTACGCAAAACAACCTTATCTGAATGGAACACCAGATAGGGCGGAGTACACTGCAGAGCAGATAACTCTGAAACTCTTCTAGCAGAAGAAATAGCAACCAAAAACAAAACTTTCCAAGATAATAACTTAATATCTATGGAATGTAGAGGTTCAAACGGAACCCCTTGAAGAACTGAAAGAACTAGATTTAGACTCCAGGGAGGAGTCAAAGGTCTGTAAACAGGCTTGATCCTAACCAGAGCCTGAACAAATGCTTGAACATCTGGCACAGCTGCCAGTCATTTGTGAAGTAAGACAGATAAAGCAGAAATCTGTCCCTTTAGAGAACTCGCAGATAATCCTTTATCCAAACCTTCCTGCAGAAAGGAAAGAATCTTAGGAATTTTTATCTTATTCCATGGGAATCCCTTGGATTCACACCAACAGATATATCTTTTCCATATTTTATGGTAAATCTTTCTAGTTACCGGTTTTCTGGCCTGAACCAGAGTATCTATCACAGAATCTGAAAACCCACGCTTTGATAGAATCAAGCGTTCAATCTCCAAGCCGTCAGCTGGAGGGAGACCAGATTTGGATGTTCGAATGGACCCTGAACAAGAAGGTCCTGTCTCAAAGGTAGCTTCCATGGTGGAACCGATGACATATTCACTAGGTCTGCATACCAAGTCCTGCGTGGCCACGCAGGAGCTATCAAGATCACCGAGGCCCTCTCCTGTTTGATCCTGGCTACCAGCCTGGGAATGAGAGGAAACGGTGGAAACACATAAGCTAGGTTGAAGGTCCAAGGTGCTACTAGTGCATCCACTAGAGTCGCCTTGGGATCCCTGGATCTGGACCCGTAGCAAGGAACCTTGAAGTTCTGACGAGACGCCATCAGATCCATGTCTGGAATGCCCCATAATTGAGTCAACTGGGCAAAGATCTCCGGGTGGAGTTCCCACTCCCCCGGGTGGAATGTCTGACGACTCAGATAATCCGCTTCCCAGTTTTCCACACCTGGGATGTGGATCGCAGATAGATGGCAGGAGTGATCCTCCACCCATTGTATTATTTTGGTCACTTCTTTCATCGCTAGGGAACTCCTTGTTCCCCCCTGATGATTGATATACGCAACAGTCGTCATGTTGTCTGATTGGAATCTTATGAATCTGGCCTTTGCAAGCTGAGGCCAAGCCCTGAGAGCATTGAATATCGCTCTTAGTTCCAGAATGTTTATCGGGACAAGAGACTCTTCCCGAGACTATAGTCCCTGAGCTTTCAGGGATTCCCAGACCGCGCCCCAGCCCACTAGACTGGCGTCGGTCGTGACAATGACCCACTCTGGTCTGCGGAAGCTCATTCCCTGGGATAGATGGTCCAGGGTCAGCCACCAACGGAGTGAATTTCTGGTCTTCTGATCTACTTGAATCACTGGAGACAAGTCTGTATAGTCCCCATTCCACTGTTTGAGCATGCACAGTTGTAATGGTCTTAGATGAATTCGTGCAAAAGGAACTATGTCCATTGCTGCAACCATCAACCCTACTACTTCCATGCACTGAGCTATGGAAGGACGTGGAACAGAGTGAAGAACTTGACAAGTGCTTAGAAGTTTTGACTCTCTGACATCTGTCAGAAAAATCCTCATTTCTAAGGAATCTATTATTGTTCCCAAGAAGGGAACTCTTGTTGACGGAGATAGAGAACTTTTTTCTATGTTCACCTTCCATCCGTGAGATCTGAGAAAGGCCAGAACGATGTCTGTATGAGCCTTTGCTTTTGAAAGGGACGACGCTTGTATTAGAATGTCGTCCAAGTAAGGTACTACTGCAATGCCCCTCGGTCTTAGAACCGCTAGAAGGGACCCGAGTACCTTTGTGAAAATCCTTGGAGCAGTGGCTAACCCGAATGGGAGGGCCACAAACTGGTAATGTTTGTCCAGAAAGGCGAACCTTAGGAACTGATGATGTTCTTTGTGGATAGGAATATGTAGGTACGCATCCTTTAGATCCACGGTAGTCATAAATTGACCTTCCTGGATAGTGGGTAGAATCGTTTGAATGGTTACCATTTAGAACGATGGTACCCTGAGAAAATTGTTTAGGATCTTTAAATCCAGAATTGGTCTGAAGGTTCCCTCTTTTTTGGGAACTACGAACAGATTTGAGTAAAATCCCATTCCTTGTTCCGTCATTGGAACAGGGTGTATCACTCCCATCTTTAACAGGTCTTCTACACAATGTAAGAACGCCTGTCTCTTTATTTGGTTTAAGGATAAGTGAGACATTTGGAACCTTCCCCTTGGTGGTAGTTCCCTGAATTCCAGAAGATAACCCTGAGAAACTATTTCTAGTGCCCAGGGATCCTGAACATCTCTTGCCAAAGCCTGAGCAAAGAGAGAGAGTCTGCCCCCTACTAGATCCGGTCCCGGATCGGGGGCTACTCCTTCATGCTGTTTTGTTAGCAGCAGCAGGCTTCTTGGCCTGCTTACCCTTGTTCCAGCCTTGCATAGGTTTCCAGGCTGGTTTGGGCTGTGAGGCATTACCCTCTTGCTTAGAGGATGCAGAATTAGAGGCCGGTCCGTTCCTGAAATTGCGAAAGGAACGAAAATTAGACTTATTCTTGGCCTTGAAAGGCCTATCTTGTGGAAGGGCGTGGCCCTTTCCCCCAGTAATGTCTGAAATAATCTCTTTCAATTCTGGCCCAAAGAGAGTTTTACCTTTGAAAGGGATGTTAAGCAATTTTGTCTTGGATGAAACATCCGCTGACCAAGACTTTAGCCAAAGCGCTCTGCGCGCCACAATTGCAAACCCTGAATTTTTCGCCGCTAATCTAGCTAATTGCAAAGCGGCATCTAAAATAAAAGAGTTAGCCAACTTAAGTGCGTGAACTCTGTCCATAACCTCCTCATATGGAGTCTCTCTACTGAGCGACTTTTCTAGTTCCTCGAACCAGAACCACGCTGCTGTAGTGACAGGAACAATGCACGAAATGGGTTGTAGGAGGTAACCTTGCTGTACAAAAATCTTTTTAAGCAAACCTTCCAATTTTTTATCCATAGGATCTTTGAAAGCACAACTATCCTCGATAGGAATAGTAGTTCGCTTGTTTAGAGTAGAAACTGCCCCCTCGACCTTAGGGACTGTCTGCCATAAGTCCTTTCTGGGGTCGACCATAGGAAATAATTTCTTAAATATAGGGGGGGAACAAAAGGTATGCCGGGCTTCTCCCATTCCTTATTCACTATGTCCGCCACCCGCTTGGGTATAGGAAAAGCGTTGGGGTGCACCGGAACCTCTAGAAACTTGTCCATCTTGCATAATTTCTCTGGAATGACCAAGTTGTCACAATCATCCAGAGTAGATAACACCTCCTTAAGCAGTGCGCGGAGATGTTCTAATTTAAATTTAAATGTCACAACATCAGGTTCAGCTTGTTGAGAAATTTTTCCTGAATCTGAAATTTCCCCATCTGACAAAACCTCCCTCATGGCCACTTCAGATTGGTGTGAGGGTATGACAGAACAATTATCATCAGCGCCCTCCTGTTCTTCAGTGTTTAAAACGGAGCAATCGCGCTTTCTCTGATATGCAGGCATTTTGGATAAAATATTTGCTATGGCGTTATCCATTACAGCCGTCAATTGTTGCATGGTAATAAGCATTGGCGCGCTAGATGTACTAGGGGCCTCCTGCGTGGGCAAAACTGGTGTAGACACAGTAGGAGATGATGTAGTATCATGTCTACTCCCCTCATCTGAGGAATCATCTTGGGCAATTTCATTATCTGTGGCAGTACTGTCCTTACTTTGTTTGGACGCTATGGCACAATTATCACACAATTTTGAATGGGGAGACACATTGGCTTTCATACATATAGAACATAGCTTATCCGAAGGCACAGACATGTTAAACAGGCTTAAACTTGTCAATAAAGCACAAAAAAACGTTTTAAAACAAAACCGTTACTGTCTCTTTAAATTTTAAACAGAGCACACTTTATTACTGAATATGTGAAAAAGTATGAAGGAATTGTTCAAAATTTACCAAAATTTCACCACAGTGTCTTAAAGCATTAAAAGTATTGCATACCAATTTTGAGAGCTTTAACCCTTAAAATAACGGAACCGGAGCCGTTTACAAATTTAACCCCTATACAGTCCCAGCTACAGCTTTTGCTGTGACCTAACCAAGCCCAGAGGGGAATACGATACCAAATGACGCCTTCTAGAAACTTTTCCAACTACTTTCAGGTCCTCACACATGCATCTGCATGTCTTGTTCTCAAAAACAACTGCGCAGTAATGGCGCGAAAATGAGGCTCAGCCTACAACTGGGAAGGCCCTCCCTGACTGGAAAAGGTGTCTAACATAGTGCCTGACGTTAAAAAACGTTCCCCAAGTTTATAAGTGTGAATTATCAGCATAAACATGTATAAAATGTCCAAATAAAGCAATCGATTTAGCCCATAAAAGTGTCTACCAGTTTTATAGCCCATATTAAGCCCTTTATTCTGTTTGAGACTAAGAAAATGGCTTACCGGTCCCCATGAGGGGAAATGACAGCCTTCCAGCATTACACAGTCTTGTTAGAAATTTGGCTAGTCATACCTTAAGCAGAAAAGTCTGCTAACTGTTTCCCCCAACTGAAGTTACTTCATCTCAACAGTCCTATGTGGAAACAGCAATCGATTTTAGTTACTGTCTGCTAAAATCATCTTCCTCTCACAAACAGAAATCTTCATCCTTTTCTGTTTCAGAGTAAATAGTACATACCAGCACTATTTTAAAATAAACTCTTGATAGTAGAATAAAAAAACTACATTTAAACACCACATACTCTTAACCATCTCCGTGGAGATGTTGCCTGTGCAACGGCAAAGAGAATGACTGGGGTGGGCGGAGCCTAGGAGGGACTATATGGCCAGCTTTGCTGGGACTCTTTGCCATTTCCTGTTGGGGAAGAGATATTCCCACAAGTAAGGATGACGCTGTGGACCGGACACACCAATGTTGGAGAAATTGCCTGTCAGCACCTTATTGATTTAAGGTGCCACTTCTCTTGTGAGTAGCTTATTGCACACTTTTCACTCCCATTTTGTGTTTAAATGATTCACACTATGTTGGCGCCCCTTGTTTTTGCTTTATCCTAGACACCTGACCCATCACACCGTGGATACAAGTGGAGCATGCCAAACATCAAAGCACCATAGGATTGCTATTTTTCAGATTTGGACATTTATTTATTTTTAGTTTTATGGACACTGACACAAACTTTTCTTCATTGTTATTGTAATTACGATTTATATTATTTCATCTTGCTTCCCTACACATTTATGTATGTACAATTTGTACTATTTGTAATCTGATTTATATTCTTGTTTTCACCACTCACTTATAGTCCCCTATCCTTGAGGACATTTTTAAATAGGTCACATTATTTCATTTGACGTATAACAGCGCATCCTCTTAGTATTTTCCTTCTCAGGAATTACTTTTTATATAAGCACCCAACTCAGAGGAATTATACCTTCTATTCACATCCATGGTCAGTTTACTCACGCATTGATCACCTATACCTGGGCAGGGCATATTTGTCGCAACTTAAAGACACTGACATCCAGCCCACGGTCTGGTCAGACCACTCAGCAATAACACTACAGTTAGACTGGCCAAATAAGCCACACGCTCCACTTCCCATCCATCTACGCCAGAAATGTCCCCAGACTGTCTGTGGGAGGCCCACAAGGCAGTGATCAGAGGGGAGTGTATCAAACATTCGGCTTACAGGAGGAAAACCTATAACGCAGGCGTAAACCGACTCACTACCCATATACACTGACTAGAGTAACAACACAAAAATATGCCAACAGACCAGACAATATACACACACCTTGCAAAAGCAAGACAAGACTTAAACTCAATACTGATGAAGGAAGCTCAAAGAAAAGCACTTTTCCTTAGGAAGACATTCTTTTTTTAAAGTAACAGATCAGGACCTTTCCTAGCAAAATTGCTGAGGGCCCAGACTCAGATATCCCAAATACACAAACTCCTTACTCCTGATAACCAAGCAATATACGATAGTAAAGGAATAGCTAATCTTTTCGGTAGCTTCTATTCGAAATTATATAATCTAGACTCGGACTCCACTCAGGAACACCTAAAACAGATGAGGGAATATATCGCGGATGCAAATCTCCCTAAACTAGACCAAGCCCAAAAAGATAAACTAGAAAGCCCTATAACCAAGCAGGAGATACTGAAAGTGATTGCTGAACTTCCCTCTGGGAAGAGTCCTGGCCCAGATGGCTTTACGACCGCCTATTATAAGATGTTCAGACACATCTTAGCCCCACATCTCTTAAGCCTGTTTCATACAATTGATGAGGCAAAAGAGCTACCTAGAAACATGCTATTAGCACTTATTACTGTCATACCCAAATCTGGTAAACCCCCCACTGACCCAGGCAGTTATCGCCCAATCTCCCTCCTGAACACAGATCTCAAAATCTTAGGGAAGATATTGTCAAAACGGCTTAAAGAGACTTTACAAGACCTAATACATACAGATCAGGTGGGATTTTTTCCGAAGAGAGAGGCAAGGAACAATACCATCAGGGTTTTAACTTTGATGAATTATGCTAAGCAACACAAAATCCCAGCTATACTTTTAGCGACCGATGCCGAAAAAGGCGTTCGATCGCATAGATTGGGGATTTTTAAAAGAAACACTGATAGCAATAGGATTAGGACCCACAATGATTTTGCGAATACTCAGTTAATACACACGTCCCTCGGCTCAAGTTAAAGCAAATGGAATGTTGTCCAATATATTCAACATTAGCAACGGAACGAGACAGGGGTGTCCACTTTCACCAACGCTATTTATACTTACGATGGAAGTACCGGCAGCCCGAGTTGGAAAGAACCAAATTTTACAAGGCATAAAGATAGGCCTCACGATTTTAAAATCGCTTTGTATGCGGACAATGTCCTGTTCACGGTGTCCTCCCCCTTACAATCGATCCCAGCCATACTAACAGAAATTACAACATTCAGCCAATACTCAAATTTCTCGATGAACAACATATCACAAATTTCTCGATGAACAACATATCACTGCCACAACAAACATACAGGGGTTTGACTGAAATCTGCCCGCTCAAACTACAAACCAAAACACTAAAATACCTGGGCATTAACCTATCCGGACAAAAAAAATCTTATTTGACAACAACTATCTTTCCCTACTAAATTTGATACAACAAGACTTACACACTTGGGCGACTAAACCCATCTCATGGTGGGGGAGGATTCAAAGTATCAAAATGACCACACTCCCTAGAATATTATATATTCTACAGACGCTCCCTCTGACTCTCCCGAAATCATATGGGGACAAAGCAAACCTAGGATAAATAGAGAATCTATGTATAGAGCGACAGCAGCTGGGGGCTTAGGGGTGCCTTGTATATCGGTATACCTGGAAGCAGTGACATTACAAAGAGTGTTAAACTAGAACAGAGCACAAAATACTAAGGCTTGGGTAGCTCTGGACTCTCATATCTTGCAGGTTCCCAAGGTAGGAGCTCTATGCTGGATCCCAAGACACTTAAGACCCCCACAATGCCAGCATTTAGAGATACACAAACAGGCCTTTGACTCTTGGGATAGGATAATCGGGAGTAGACCACACATAACGGCCACTAGATCCCTATCCCAACAAACGCTGAGTTGATAGGAGGACTAGACAGTGGATATCAATGCCTAACAGAATGGGGATACACAACGCCCCTTACAGACTTTATAACAATGGGAAACTCAAAAGCAGGGAAGAAATTACAGACATAGCTAATAGTAATTACTCAAGATGGCTTAAATACTATCAGTTAGCCCACTTCATTCTTACGTCCCCACACAAAACAGATTACTTAAGAGATTTGACAGTCTTCGGACAGTTATGCACCAGAAACGAGGCAACCTCACACTCCCTCTCCATATCTAGGAAACTGATCCAAATGACTCGGACCTCTTAACTCCCTATATACACCACTAAGTGGCAGGAAGACCTACGACTCATGATAGACACAGAAGACTGGGCAAAGATTTTCAAACATTCTAAAAAATCCTCCACCTCCCCACAGATTCCTGAGCTTAATTTCAAAGTGCTGAAACATTGGTACCTTACCCCAGTGGGACTGCACTCAATATACCCAGGAGCCAGCGATAAATGTTGGAGGGGTTGTGAGGAAAGGGGAAATTACATACACATGTGGTGGGAGTGTAGCAAAGTCAAACCCCTCTGGAAGGGAGTGGAAGCGCATTTCAAGGGCATAATGACAGACAGTTTCAGGTTGACCCCTAGAATAGCCCTGCTAAAATGATCAACCACACTTTGCATGCAAACTGAGACTTACCTTATTACAAATAGGCATAAATGGAGCAAAATCACTGATAGCACATAATTGGAAGTCTCCAAACATACCAACTACACAGGCGTGGAGAGTTAAGATCACAGATTTACTATCCCTGGAGAAGTATGGATACCTTAAAAGACAACAGTTAAACATTATAGCAGATATAAGATTTTTACACAGAATCAACCCATGCTAAGTTTCAAGAAGCTCACTAAATAGAAGATTGTTTATAGTGGAATAGATCTGCACAAGGACCTAAGTGTGAGGAAATAGGGACAAGCATTATCCAATACTGCTTCTCCTTATTACCTTGCATGGCAGACTGTGGTTAAATGTCCACAATGGATGAAACGGTGCCCTGCTACACATCAAAGAGTCCAATTAAGAATCCAAAAAAGGAGCACCGGAATCAGTCAAATTATATTTTATATCTTGAAGAAAAAGTGTGCAACTTGTCAGTGAAATGGATAGTGAACTGTTACAAACACTGGCAACCTGGGTTAGAGACAGCTTATGCATTTAAGCATGTGTCATACTCATAGCTGCTCTACATAAAACTTCATAATAAGCACAAATAAACACATAACAATGACTCGCGTTGGTTGCTGCCAAACACAGCCCGTGTTTACCCTTTAACATTTGGCTCAAAGGGGATAGATTCATTTCAGCCCTTTATGGGACAGATAACGAGTGGCGTGTCACAAAACACATCAAAGATACATTTAATACTACAGTTACACTCATAACACTATCTAATAAAAATTATTACAAAAAAATGAATAAAAAAGTTAAAGGCTCAGGTAAAAAAAAAAGGACTGCAAAGGGCTGTTACACATAATACATACATATACATGTCTAAATATATATGTGTGTGTGCCCGCGTTTACAAATATATTTATATGTGTATCTTTATTAAACACATAAATACATATGTGCTACCCGACATGCGCAAAAAAGCTTACTTCTAGCAGTTAAAACGCAAGCGATAAATAGAGCTCCACTTGTAATCTAGCCCTATGTAACTAGTTGTTTGTTCGATGGGTAAGAGGATGTAAAAAATAAAATTAGGAAAAACATAATTTATGCTTACCTGATAAATTCCTTTCTCCTGTAGTGTAGTCAGTCCACGGGTCATCCATTACTTATGGGATTATATCTCCTCCCTAACAGGAAGTGCAAGAGGATCACCCAAGCAGAGCTGCTATATAGCTCCTCCCCTCTACGTCATACCCAGTCATTCGACCGAAACCAAACGAGAAAGGAGAAACTATAGGGTGCAGTGGTGACTGGAGTTTAATTTAAAATTTAGACCTGCCGTAAAACAGGGCGGGCCGTGGACTGACTACACTACAGGAGAAAGGAATTTATCAGGTAAGCATAAATTATGTTTTCTCCTGTTAAGTGTAGTCAGTCCACGGGTCATCCATTACTTATGGGATACCAATACCAAAGCTAAAGTACACGGATGACGGGAGGGACAGGCAGGACCTTTACACGGAAGGAACCACTGCCTGTAAAACCTTTCTCCCAAAAATAGCCTCCGAAGAAGCAAAAGTGTCAAATTTGTAACATTTTGAAAAGGTGTGAAGTGAAGACCAAGTTGCCGCCTTGCAAATCTGTTCAACAGAGGCCTCATTTTTAAAGGCCCAAGTGGAAGCCACAGCTCTGGTAGAATGAGCTGTAATTCTTTCAGGAGGCTGCTGTCCAGCAGTCTCATAGGCTACGAAGCCAGAAGGAGAGAGAGGTAGCCGAAGCTTTTTGACCTCTCCTTTGTCCAGAATAAACGACAAACAGGGAAGAAGTTTGTCGAAAATCTTTAGTTGCCTGCAAATAAAATTTCAGGGCACGGACTACGTCCAGATTGTGCAAAAGTCGTTCCTTCTTTGAAGAAGGGTTAGGGCACAGTGAAGGAACAACAATCTCTTGATTGATATTTCTGTTAGTGACTACCTTAGGTAAGAACCCAGGTTTAGTACGCAAAACTACCTTGTCTGAGTGAAAAATCAGATAAGGAGAATCACAATGTAAAGCCGATAACTCAGAGACTCTTCGAGCCGAGGAAATAGCCATTAAGAACAGAACTTTCCACGATAACAGCTTGATATCAATGGAATGAAGGGGTTCAAACGGAACACCCTGTAAAACGTTAAGAACTAAGTTTAAGCTCCATGGCGGAGCAACAGATTTAAACACAGGCTTAATCCTGGCCAAAGCCTGACAAAAAGCCTGAACGTCTGGAACTTCTGACAGACGCTTGTGGAAAAGGATGGACAGAGCTGAGATCTGTCCCTTTAACGAACTAGCAGATAAACCCTTTTCTAAACCTTCTTGTAGAAAAGACAATATCCTAGGAATCCTAACCTTACTCCATGAGTAACTCTTGGATTCGCACCAATGTAAGTATTTACGCCATATTTTATGGTAAATTTTCCTGGTAACAGGTTTCCTAGCCTGTATTAAGGTATCAATCACTGACTCCGAAAATCCACGCTTTGACAGAATCAAGCGTTCAATCTCCATGCAGTCAGCTTCAGAGAAATTAGATTTGGATGTTTGAAAGGACCCTGAACCAGAAGGTCCTGTCTCAGAGGCAGAGACCAAGGTGGACAGGACGACATGTCCACTAGATCTGCATACCAGGTCCTGCGTGGCCACGCAGGCGCTATTAGAATCACCGATGCTCTCTCCTGTTTGATCCTGGCAATCAGTCGAGGAAGTATCGGGAATGGTGGAAACACATAAGCCATGTTGAAGACCCAAGGTGCTGTCAGAGCATCTATCAGAACGCTCCCGGGTCCCTGGACCTGGATCCGTAACAAGGAAGCTTGGCGTTCTTGCGAGACGCCATGAGATCCAGATCTGGTTTGCCCCAACGCCGAAGCAGTTGGGCAAATACCTCCGGGTGAAGTTCCCACTCCCCCGGGTGAAAAGTCTGGCAACTTAGGAAATCCGCCTCCCAGTTCTCCACGCCTGGGATATGGATCGCTGACAGGTGGCAAGAGTGAGACTCTGCCCAGCGAATTATCTTTGAGACTTCCATCATCGCTAGGGAACTTCTTGTCCCTCCCTGATGGTTGATGTAAGCCACAGTCGTGATGTTGTCCGACTGAAACCTGATGAACCTCAGAGTTGCTAACTGAGGCCAAGCCAGGAGAGCATTGAGAACTGCTCTTAATTCCAGAATGTTTATTGGAAGGAGACTCTCCTCCTGAGACCATGATCCCTGAGCCTTCAGGGAATTCCAGACAGCGCCCCAACCTAGGAGGCTGGCGTCTGTTGTTACAATCGTCCAATCTGGCCTGCTGAAGGGCATCCCCCTGGACAGATGTGGCCGAGAAAGCCACCATAGAAGAGAATCTCTGGTCTCTTGATCCAGATTCAGCATAGGGGACAAATCTGAGTAATCCCCATTCCACTGACTTAGCATGCACAATTGTAGTGGTCTGAGATGTAGGCGAGCAAAAGGTACTATGTCCATTGCCGCTACCATTAAGCCGATTACCTCCATGCATTGAGCCACTGACGGGTGTTGAATGGAATGAAGGACACGGCAAGCATTTAGAAGTTTTGTTAACCTGTCTTCTGTCAGGTAAATTTTCATTTCTACAGAATCTATAAGAGTCCCCAAGAAGGGAACTCTTGTGAGTGGCAAAAGAGAACTCTTTTCTACGTTCACCTTCCACCCATGCGACCTTAGAAATGCCAGAACCAACTCTGTGTGAGACTTGGCAGTCTGGAAACTTGACGCTTGTATCAGAATGTCGTCTAGGTATGGAGCTACCGAAATTCCTCGCGGTCTTAGTACCGCCAGAAGAGAGCCCAGAACCTTTGTGAAGATTCTTGGAGCCGTGGCTAACCCGAAGGGAAGAGCTACAAACTGGTAATGCCTGTTTAGGAAGGCAAACCTTAGGTACCGATAATGATCTTTGTGAATCGGTATGTGAAGGTAGGCATCCTTTAGATCCACTGTGGTCATGTACTGACCCTTTTGGATCATAGGTAAGATTGTCCGAATAGTTTCCATTTTGAACGATGGAACTCTTAGGAATTTGTTTAGGATTTTTAAGTCCAAGATTGGTCTGAAGGTTCCCTCTTTTTTGGGAACCACAAACAGATTTGAGTAAAACCCTTGTCCGTGTTCCGACCGCGGAACTGGGTGGATCACTCCCATTAGTAAAAGGTCTTGTACACAGCGTAGAAACGCCTCTTTCTTTACCTGGTTTGCTGACAACCTTGAAAGATGAAATCTCCCTTTTGGGGGAGAAGCTTTGAAGTCCAGAAGATATCCCTGAGATATGATCTCTAACGCCCAGGGATCCTGGATATCTCTTGCCCAAGCCTGGGCGAAGAGAGAAAGTCTGCCCCCCACTAGATCCGTTTCCGGATCGGGGGCCCTCACTTCATGCTGTCTTAGGGGCAGCAGCAGGCTTTCTGGCTTGCTTGCCCTTGTTCCAGGACTGGTTAGGTTTCCAGCCCTGTCTGTAGCGAGCAACAGTTCCTTCCTGTTTTGGAGCGGAGGAAGTTGATGCTGCTCCTGCCTTGAAGTTACGAAAGGCACGAAAATTAGACTGTCTAGCCCTTGGTTTGGCTCTGTCTTGAGGCAGGGCATGGCCCTTACCTCCAGTAATGTCAGCGATAATTTCCTTCAAACCGGGCCCGAATAATGTCTGCCCTTTGAAAGGAATGTTAAGCAATTTAGATTTAGAAGTAACATCAGCTGACCAGGATTTAAGCCACAGCGCTCTGCGCGCTTGAATGGCGAATCCAGAATTCTTAGCCGTAAGTTTAGTTAAGTGTACTACGGCATCTGAAATAAATGAGTTAGCTAGCTTAAGGACTCTAAGCTTGTCTGTAATCTCATCCAATGTAGCTGAGCTAATGGTCTCTTCCAGAGACTCAAACCAGAATGCCGCAGCAGCCGTGACAGGCGCAATGCATGCAAGGGGTTGTAATATAAAACCTTGTTGAACAAACATTTTCTTAAGGTAACCCTCTAACTTTTTATCCATTGGATCTGAAAAAGCACAGCTATCCTCCACTGGGATAGTGGTGCGTTTAGCCAAAGTAGAAACTGCTCCCTCCACCTTAGGGACCGTCTGCCATAAGTCCCGTGTGGTGGCGTCTATTGGAAACATTTTTCTAAATATAGGAGGGGGAGAAAAAGGCACACCGGGTCTATCCCACTCCTTGTTAACAATTTCTGTAAGCCTTTTAGGTATAGGAAAAAACGTCAGTACACGTCGGTACCGCAAAATATTTATCCAGCCTACATATTTTCTCTGGAATTGCAACCGTGTTACAATCATTCAGAGCCGCTAATACCTCCCCTAGCAATACACGGAGGTTCTCAAGCTTAAATTTAAAATTTGAAATGTCCAGAGTCCAGTTTACTTGGATCAGATCCGTCACCCACAGAATGAAGCTCTCCGTCCTCATGTTCTGCAAATTGTAACGCAGTATCAGACATGGCTCTATTATTATCAGCGCACTCTGTTCTCACCCCAGAGTGGTCGCGTTTACCCCTAAATTCTGGCAATTTAGATAATACTTCAGTCATAACATTAGCCATGACTTGCAAAGTGATTTGTATGGGCCGCCCTGATGTACTTGGCGCCACAATATCACGCACCTCCTGAGCGGGAGATGAAGGTACTGACACGTGAGGGGAGTTAGTCGGCATAACTTCCCCCTCGTTGTCTGGTGAATTTTTCTTTACATGTACAGATTGGCTTTTATTTAAAGTAGCATCAATGCAATTAGTACACAAATTTCTATTGGGCTCCACATTGGCCTTTAAACATATAGCACAAAGAGATTCCTCTATGTCAGACATGTTTAAACAAACTAGCAATGAAACTAGCAAGCTTGGAAATACTTTTCAAATAAATTTACAAGCAGTATAAAAAACGTTACTGTGCCTTTAAGAAGCACAAAGAAACTTTCACAGTTGAAATAACAATGAACCAAATTAGTTATAGCAACCAAATTTTTACAGTAAATGCATTAAGTTAGCAAAGGATTGCACCCACCAGCAAATGGATGATTAACCCCTTAGTACCCAAAAAACGGATAACAGATTAATATAAACGTTTTATCACAGTCAATAGCACAGTCTCACAGGTCTGCTGTGAGTGATTACCTCCCTCAAAACAAGTTTTGGAGACCCCTGAGCTCTGTAGAGACGTCCTGGATCATGGAGGAAGAAATAGGAAGACTGTGACAGAATTTTTACTGCGCAATAAAGCGCCAAAATAGGCCCCTCCCACTCATACTACAACAGTGGGGAAGCTTAGTAAACTGAATTTATACATAATAAACGACAGCCATGTGGAAAAGTAATGCCCAAAATTTTTTATCACCAAGTACCTCAGAGAAAAACGATTAACATGCCAGTAAACGTTTTAAAATAAAATTATGAAATGATATTAATAAGCCTGCTGCTAGTCGCTTTCACTGCAGTGGGGGCTCAATACAAAATAAATGTATACAGTATTTTCTTAGTGAAATTCCATTCCCCAGAAATACCTCAGTTTAAATATACACACATATCAGCCTGATACCAGTCACTACTACTGCATTTAAGGCTGCACTTACATTATAACGGTATTAGCAGTATTTTCTCAGTCAATTCCATTCCTTAGAAAATAATATACTGCAACATCCCTCCTTGCAGGTGAACCCTGCCCGCTGTCCCCTGTTCTGAAGTTACCTCACTCCTCAGAATGGCCGAGAACAGCAAATGGATCTTAGTTACGACCGCTAAGATCATACACAAACTCAGGTAGATTCTTCTTCTAATGCTGCCTGAGAAAAAACAACACACTCCGGTGCTGTTTAAAATAACAAACTTTTGATTGAAGACATAAAAACTAATTTTAATAACCACAGTCCTCTCACACGTCCTATCTATTAGTTAGGTGCAAGAGAATGACTGGGTATGACGTAGAGAGGAGGAGCTATATAGCAGCTCTGCTTGGGTGATCCTCTTGCACTTCCTGTTAGGGAGGAGATATAATCCCATAAGTAATGGATGACCCGTGGACTGACTACACTTAACAGGAGAAATTAGATAAAATAAAATGTTATCATGAAAACAAAGATTAAAGATTACATTCAATCCTGGGACACTATACCCAAATATTTTCTTTCATGATTAAGGTAGAGAATATAATTTTAAAACAACATTCCAATTTACTTCCATTACCTAATTTGCTTTATTCTTTAGATATGCTTTAATGAAGAAACAGCAATGCACACAGTGAACCAATCACAGGAGACATCTATGTGCAGCTACCAATCAGCAGCAACTAAGCATATCTAGATATGCTTTTCAGCAAAGGGTATCAAGAGAATAAAGCAAAATAGATAATAGAAGTAAATTAGAAATATGTTTATAATTGTATGCTTTTTCTAAATCATGAAAGAAAAAAATTGGGTTGCATGTCCCTTTAATCTTAGTACAATGTTAAATGACCTTACTCCTTTTTAATTATTTTTGTTGCAAGACACGAACAAATTAACTACCCAGGAACAAACAACTTGGCACGCTATATTTTACTTTGTAAGAACCTCAATCAAAACTAATCTTGTAAAATCAAGTGCTGTTCATATGCCTCAAAACAGAGGAACAATAGGGGTTGGTAAACAAATATTAAAATTACTTAAATTACTTAAATTATTTATTAATTATTAACAATGGAGTAATTTAATTAAATGGAATAAAATAGGAGGCTCGCAAACATGGAACTCTAACCAATGGATATATTCATTAGTTAATTATTATCCTTGTTTCATTCTGTTGTAGCAATAATCCTATTGTCTATCACCCCTTCGCATCCCTTCAAATCCTACAATTATTGCCTGCTTGATTTTTAATGTCACATCTTTTAGTATATAGTTATGGTATGTCCCATGGGTTACATCATGTTTCATGTCTCTCACTAGGGTGAGATTAGCATATTAATTAAACCTTTAATATTAATATTACTAGGAAAGTTACATAAAATACACTAAAGTTGGATGGACAAGCAAAATACAATTACACTATACAAATGTATTAGAAATATTATACTACGCCATATCTCCAAAATTCGTCCGTTTCTGAGTGCTGAAACTACTAAACAGCTAATCCACTCCCTGGTAATTTCTCGACTTGACTACTGTAACAACTTACTAACCGGCCTCCCTCTCTCTTGCCTCTTTCCCCTCTAATCCATCCTAAATGCATCTGCCAGGCTAATCCACCTATCTCGACGCTCTGTTTCTGCTGCACCTCTCTGTGAGTCCCTTCACTGGCTCCCCATTAATAACAGAGTTAAAGGGCCATAATACCCAAATGTTTAAACACTTGAAAGTGATGCAGCATAGCTGTAAAAAGCTGACTAGAAAATATCACCTGAACATCTCTATGTAAAAAAGAAAGATATTTTACCTCAAAAGTTCCTCAGTAGCCACCTCCCATTGTAAAGGATTTTTGAAGCAGCATTTTAGTATGTCTGTCCTGGGACATCTGAAGGGATGAGCATCGTGCACTCTCATATTATTTCACCAATCAGGTAAAGGAAGCTTACTATGAAATCTCATGAGAGTTAAGTCAAATCTCATGAGATCACAGTAAGAGTTCATGACCTCAGCACTGCTGATGCTGATTGGCTGCTGTTCATTTTTTTTTTTTTTTTTATTTTTACCTGCAACTGGAAGCAGCTGAGTATAACTTTTTACACAGAACTTACTCTGCTGAGCTGAGGAAATTGTGAGGTAAAATATCTTCCTTTTTTACATAGAGATGCTCAGGTGATATTTTCCTGTCAGCTTTTTACAGTTATACTGCATCAGTTTCAAGTGATTTAGCATATGAGTATTATGTCCCTTTAAATTCAAAATTCTCACCCTGACCTACAAAGCCTTCACCAATGCTGCACAACCCTACCTGTCCTCACTCATCAACAGGTAGGGTGACCTGCTTATTGCGTCCTCTACCATCACCTCCTCTCATGCTAGACTACAGGACTTCTCTCGCGCGGCACCAACCCTCTGGAACACACTTCCTCAAGCTGTCAGACTTCCCCTAGCCTCTCCTTTAAAAGTCCCTAAAGACCTTTCTGTTCAGGGAAGCTTATCACCCGACTTATTAACAAACTAACTTCACTTAACTAACAGTTACCCTCTATATCCTATTCTCACCTTTGCAGTCCCCACCTCATGTTTCCCATCCTCCTACCCCTCTAAATTGTTAGTTCCCACGGGAATATGGCCCTCAATTCCCCCTGTATTTGTCTGTAAAATGTTGTATTTTATCGTATTGTTTCTCCATTGTACTGTTATCCACCCATGGGCAGCGCTGCGGAATCTGTTGGCGCTTTATAAATAAAGAATAATAATAAAAAATACTTGCCATGTAGTCATCCCTCTGACATTTCATTCTTTTCATAATTACTAATTCTAATTACTAGGCACCAGCACTTGTAGAACCTTTCTCCCAAGAGACGCCTCTGCTGAGGCAAAAACATCAAATCTATAAAATATTGTGAAAGTATAAAAAGAGGACAAAGTAGCAGCCTTACATATCTGTTTGACTGAAGCCTCATTCTTGAAGGCCCAGGACGAAGACACTGCAAGTGTAGAATGGGCAGTAATTTTAGATGGAGGTTGTTGGCCCGCTTCAATATATGCCAAGCGGATGAAACTTCTGAGCCAGAAGGATAAATAAGTACAGCAGTGGCTTTCTGACCTTATAAGGATAAATAAGGAAGAGGTTTGACGAAAACGCATGGTAGCATGAAGCTTGAACATCCAGATTTTGCAACAACCTCTCCTTAGAGGTAGAAGGATTGGGACAAAGACAGAACCACAATTTCCTGATTAATATTGTGAGTTGAAAAAAACCTTAGTTAAAAACCCCATCTTAGTTCTCAGTAAGGCCTTAACCGAATGAAACACTGGATAAGGCGGGTCACATTAAAGGGCAGACAATTCAGACACCCTTCAGGCAGAAGAAATAGCTAAAAGAGATAACACTTTCCAAGAAAGTAACTTAATATCAATAGAATGCATAAGCTCAAACAGAGCCTGTTGAAGAACTAAATTAAGGCTTCACGGAGGAGCAACAGGTTTGAAAACAGGAGCTTGAACAAACAACTGAACATCAGGCAAACTAGCCAACTTTCCTTTAAGAGACAGGCCCTTCCCTAAACCTTCCTGTAGAAACTGAAGACTGTGCAGAATCTTCACCTTATGCCAAGGATAACCATGATCTGCACACCAAGACATATAAACCTTCCATACCGTGTGGTAGATACTTTTGGTAACAGGCTTTCTAGCCTGAATCACAGTATCAATCACTGCAACAGAGAATCCTCTCTGGGACAAAACTAAGCGTTCAACCTCCATGCAGTCAGCCTAAGAGAGCCTAGATTTTAATAGAAAAACAGACCCTCAGATAGAAGGTCTGGTCTCTGAGGTAACCTCACTCGATCTGCTTACCAGGTCCTGCGTGGCCACGCAGGAGCTAACATAATAATTGAGGTTCCCTCCAGCTTGAATCGTGCTATTACTCGAGGAAGAAAGACAATTGAGTGAAAAAGTTACTGAAGATCGAAATGCCAAGGAACTGCTAGAGTGTTTACCAACTCCGCCTGAGGATCTCTCAATCTCAACCCGTATCTCGGAAACTTGGCATTGAGATGGGAAGCCATGAGATCTATCTCTGGGTACCCTCACCTGCAGCTCACAGAACACCTCCTGGTTTAGAGACCATTCCTCCAGAGTGTAGAATCTGTCTGCTCAGAAAATCTGCTTCCCAACTCTTTACTCGTGTAATGTGGATAGCCAATACGTCTCTGCACATTGAAGGATACAAGACACCTCTCTCATTGCCAAAGAATTGTGGGTTCCGCACTGGTGGTTGATGTAAGCCACCGTCGTGATGTTGTCCGATTGAAATTGAAAAAAACAGACATAACGTAACTTGGGGCCATGATTGTAGAGCATTGAAGATGGCCCACAATTCCTGAATGGTGATTGGAAAAACCACTTCTTCTGGACGCCAAATGCCCTGGGCTCTCCGAGAACCCCAGACTAACAAACTTGCATCTGTAGTTAGGATCTCCCAGGTAGAGCGTAGGGAACTCATACCCTGAAGGCCTGCTCCTTGAGACCGCCACCAGGACAGAGACTCTCTTGTCACTGAGTCCAGATAAATTTTCTGAGACAAATCCTGATGATTTCTGTTCAATTTACTGAGCATACATAACTGTAGAGGTCTCAGATGAAAGCAAGCAAAAGGAATAGATTCCGAGGCTGCGACCATGAGCCACCAGAACTTTCGTAAAGATTCTGGGAGCCATAGCTAGACCAAACGGAAGCGCTACAAACTGGTAATGTCAATCCAGAAAGGCAAAGTGAAGATACTGGTAATAATCTCAGTGAATAGGGATGTGAAGGTAGGTATCTTTCAAATCTATAGTGTTTATAAATTGACCCTTTTGCACGAGAGGAAGAATGGACCTGATGGTTTCCATTTTGAAGGAAGGCACCTTTAGAAATTTCTTCTCAAGAGGTATAGTAGTGCACTAAGCCAAAGTGGAAATGGCCTCATCCAATTTGGGAACAGTATTCCACACCTCCAAATGGCTATCTGGTACTCGGAATATCTTCTTAAATTTTGGAGAAGAGAACCCAGGATTTCTCTGGGAACCCCAGGTTTCTCCAACTCCTTAGATATAATGTCTGCCACAAATGACGGCACTGGGAACACTTCAGGGGTCTTCAACTTAGGTTTAAACACTATATCTTACAACTTTGAACTCACTGCCATAAACAGCTGAACATATGGCTCTCTGAGCTTTGGCTCTATGGCCCTGTGTTTCTAAATGGCCCGGTGTTACAAGTGGCAGAGTTACTCACTGAAGTTAGAAACTGGAGAGGGAAACTGCAGTCCCACTAACAGTTAAAACTTACTAACTATACCCCTGCATAATGCTCTCCATGTCTTTTCTGCTCTGTCTGCTCTTCTCCTAAAATTCACTGCATGTCCCCATAACAATAACAACCCCCACACTATCCATATCTCACCCTCTCTTCTCTCATCCCCTATGGTGTCCTCTCATGAACTACTCTGTCACCTTAGAAACACTTCCCCATGTAACTCTCCTGTGTATAATCATACCTGCTCCTACTGTCACTCACACTCCTACTACTGCTTGCTGCTAGCGACGTCTCTCCTAACCCTGGCCCTGCAGCAATCACCAAACTTCCACACTTTCGCTCAGTCTCCCACTGCAAAAACTCTAGGTCACGCAAAACTAACAATCTTATCTCCATTAACCCACAGCGCTTATCCACCCTCTTTTCTTGTGCTCTCTGGAACGCACGCTCTGTCTGTAAAATAACTTACAACTGTTCACGACCTGTTTGTTTTCAATGCTTTCAACCTTTTAGCAATTACTGAAACCTGGCTAACTTCCTCTGACACTGCTTACATTGCTGCTCTCACACACGGTGGTCTCCACTTTAGCCACACACCTAGGCCAGGTGAGAGACATGGTGGCGGTGTTAGGATCTTACTTTCCCCCTCCTGCTCCTATCAGTACCTATGTCTATTTCCATCTCTCTCTTTTTCTTCCTTTGAAGTCCACTGCATTTACCTGTTCTCCCCCCCCCCTCTCTCTCTCTCTCTCTCTCTCTCTCTCTCTCTCTCAGAGTGGCAGTTATCTAGCACCCCCCTGGACCCACCTCCTAATTCCTTGATAACTTTGCTGAGTGGCTTCCCCACTTTCTCTCTACAAATACACCTACAACATACCCATTGATAACACATCTGCCCCTGCTACCTCAAAACTCCTCTCACTCACTAACTCCTTTGGCCTCTCACAATCCACCTTATTCCCTACTCAATGTAATGGATACTCTTTTGATCTGGTATTCTCCTATCACTTCTCTCTCTTTGATTTCCCCTGTCACCCATTTCCCATCTCAGACCACCATCTGCTCACCTTTAATCTTAATATACAGGCTAAACCCACTTCACCCCCTCGCCCCCACACCTGTAGAAATCTGCACACTGTGGATCGTCAACAACTTTCCAACCTTATTCAAAAACTCCTCCCCCACACTTCAACGATATCCTGCCCCAACCTTGCTACAACCCACTATAACTATTCTCTCTCCTCTGCACTTGACACTCTTGTTCCTCCACAAATATGCAAAGCCCCACGTCATCAGTTCCAGTCGTGGCATTCCTAGCAAACACGCCACCTACAAAAATACTCTTGCGCTGCTGAACGTGCCTAGAGGAAATCCAGCTCTGAGCCTGATTTCATCCACTATAAGTTTATTCTTTATTCTTACATCTCTGCTCTTCACTTAGCTAAGCAAACTTATTTCTCTTCTCTTATATCTACTCACATGTCAAACCATAAACGACTCTTTTCCATTTTCTACTTTTTCCCCTATACCCACCTGCACCACCCCTGTCATCTGCGTTTAGTGCTCAAGACCTGGCTGACTACTTTTTCAATAAAACACTCACCATCCGAAGCAACATCCCAACACAAGCCTGCAATCACCCAACTTCACTCCTAGTCACTCTCTCTGCCACTCTCTGCTCCCTCCCCCCCAACAACTTTGAGTGAAGTGGGTTCCTTATTGTCTTCCTCACACCTCACTACCTGCCCACTTGACCCTATTCCTTCACATCTAATACCTTCCCTGTCTTCCACCCTTACTCCATCTCTTACTCACATATTCAACCTATCCCTTTTTACCGGTTCATTCCCATCTTCCTTCAAACATGCAAATGTCACCCCCAAAAATATCCCTCAACCCCAACTCTCCTGCAAACTACCACCCCATATCACTGCTTCCGCTAGCTTCAAAAGTCTTTGAAAAACTAGTTTTCGATCACCTAACCCACTCCCTGTTCTCCAACTCATTGCTTGACCCCCTGCAATCTGGCTTCCATCCCCAACACTTAACTGAGACTGCCCTCACCAAGGTTACTAACGATCTCCTTTCTGCTAAAAACAAATGTCCAATACTCTATACTCATCTTACTTGACCACTCTGCTGCCTTTGACACTATTGACCATCACCTCCTCCTACAGACTCTCAGCTCTTTTGGACTCTGTAACACTGCTCTCTCCTGGATTCACTTTTATCTCTTTAACAGATCCTTCTCCATCTCTTTTGCTGGTGACTCCTCCTCTCCATTGCCTCTGTCTATTGGAGTACCTCAAGGCTCTGTTCTGGGTCCTCTACCTTTCTCTACACTTCTTCACTGGGTAAACTTATCAACAGCTATGGCTTTAACTATCACCTATATGCTGATGATATCCAGATCTACCTAACCGCCCCTGCACTCTCTCCTTCTGTCAATTCTCACATCAGCGACTGCTTATCTGGCATATCCTCCTGGATGGCCTCTCACCACCTAAAAATAAACATGTCCAAGACGTAACTACTTCTAATCCCCCTCTAATTCTACTCCAGTTTCTAATTTTTCTATCACGGTTGGCGGCATCACTATCTCCCCATCAACCCAAGTCCGCTGCCTTGTAGTCACACTAGACTCAAATCTGTCCTTCATTCCCCACATCCAATTGCTCTCTTCATCCTGCCGCAACCACCTACGCAATATCTCCAAAATTTGTCTGTTTCTAAGCGCTGAAACTACTAAACAGCTAATCCACTCCCTGGTAATTTCCCGACTTGACTACTTTAATAACCTACTAACTGGTCTCCCTCTCTCCCCCCTTCAATCAATCCTAAATGCTTCTGCCAAGCTAATCCACCTCTCCTGACTCTCTGCATCTGCTGCACCTTTCTGTGAGTCCCTTCACTGACTCCCGATGCACAGCAGAATTAAATTCAAAATTCTCAACCTGACCTACAAAGCCCTCACCAATGCTTCCCCACCCTACCTGTCCTCCCTCATCAACAAATATACTCCAGCCCCCCCTAAGATCCAACAATGACCTGCTCATTGCCTCCTCTACAATCACCTCCTCCCATGCTAGACTACAGGACTTCTCTTGCGCAGCACCGCCCTCTGGAACACACTTCCTCGAGCTGTCAGACTTTCCCCTAACCTGTTCTTCTTTAAACGCTCCCTAAAGACCTTTTTGTTCAGGGAAGCTGATCACCTGACTCTTTAACAAATGAATTTCACTTAACCAACAGTTGCCCTCATCTAACTCCTCACTAACATTCTCACCTTTGCAGTCCCCACCTCCTGTTTCCCATCCTCCTACCCATCTAGATTGTAAGTTCCCATGGGAATAGGGCCCTCAATGCCCCCTGTATTTGTCTGTAAAATTGTGTCTTATATTGTATTGTTTCACCATTGCACTTATATCTTTGTACCCATGGACAGAGCTGCGGGATCTGTTGGCGCTTTATAAATAAAGAATAATAAAAAAGGATATATATGCTTACCTGATAAATTGATTTCTTCTACGATACGACGAGTCCTCGGATTTCATCCTTACTTGTGGGATATTATCCTCCTGCTAACATGAAGTGGCAAAGAGCACCACAGCAGAGCTGTATATATAGCTCCTCCCTTCCCTCCACCCCCAGTTATTCGAAGGTTTAGGAAGAGAAAGGAAAAGCTAAAAGGTGCAGAGGTGACTGAAGTTGTAAAAATAAAATATAATCTGTCTTAAAATTTCCTTTTCTTCTACAAGATACGACGAGTCCACAGATTTCATCCTTACTTGTGGGATACAATACCAAAGCTACAGGACACGGATGAAAGGGAGGGACAAGACAGGAACCTAAACAAAAGGCACCACTGCTTGAAGAACTTTTCTCCCAAAAACAGCCTCAGAAGAAGCAAAAGTATCAAATTTGGAAAATTTGGAAAAAGTATGAAGGGACGACCAAGTCGCAGCCTTAAAAATCTGTTCAACAGAAGCATCGTTTTTAAAGGCCCATGTGGAAGCCACAGCCCTAGTAGAATGAGCCGTAATTCTTTCAGGAGGCTGCTGTCCAGCAGTCTCATATGCCAGGCGGATGATACTCCTCAGCAAAAAAGAAAGAGAGGTAGCCGTAGCTTTCTGACCCCTACGCTTTCCAGAATAAACAATGAATAATGAAGATGATTGACGGAAATCCTTAGTCGCCTGTAAGTAAAACTTCAAGGCACGGACCACGTCCAGGTTATGTAACAGACACTCCTTCTTAGAAGAAGGATTAGGACACAAGGAAGGAACAACAATTTCCTGATTAATATTCTTATTTGAAACAACCTTAGGAAGAAATACAGGTTTGGTACGTAAAACCACCTTATCAGAATGAAATATAAGATAAGGCGAATCACAATGTAACGCTGAAAGCTCAGAAACTCTTCGAGCAGAAGAAATAGCAACTAAAAACAGTACTTTCCAAGATAGCAATTTAATATCTATGGAATGCATGGGTTCAAACGGAACCCCTTGAAGAACTCTAAGAACTAAATTCAAACTCCAGGGAGGAGTAATTGGTCTAAATACAGGCTTAATTCTAGATAGAGCCTGACAAAAAGACTGAACATCTGGCACATCTGTCAAACGTTTGTGAAGCAAAATTGACAAAGCAGAAATTTGTCCCTTTAAAGAACTTGCTGATAACCTTTTCTCCAATCCTTCTTGGAGAAAGGACAGAATCCTGGGAATCCTAACTTTACTCCATTAATAACCCTTGGATTCAAACCAATAAAGATATTTACGCCATATCTTATGATAGATTTTTCTAGTGACAGGCTTTCGAGCCTGTATCAAAGTATCGATGACCGAATCAGAGAATCCTCGCTTAGATAAAATCAAGCGTTCAATCTCCAAGCAGTCAGCTGCAGAGAAATTAGATTTGGATGTTGGAAAGGACCTTGAATGAGAAGGTCCTGTCTCAAAGGAAGTTTCCACGGTGGCAGAGAGGACATGTCCATTAAATCCGCATACCAAGTCCTGCGTGGCCACGCAGGTGCTTTCAGGATTACAGAAGCTCTCTCCTGTTTGATTTGAGCAATCACGCATGGAAGGAGAGGAAACGGTGGAAATACATAAGCTAGGCTGAACGACCAAGGCACTGCCAAGGCATCTATCAGTTCGGCCTGGAGATCCCTGGACCTGGATCCGTAATGTGGAAGCTTGGCATTCTGACGAGATGCCATCAGATCCAGTTCCGGTCTGCCCCATTGGCGAATCAATGAAGCAAACTCCTCCGGATGGAGTTCCCACTCCCCCGGATGAAAAGTCTGACGACTTAGAAAATCCGCCTACCAGTTTTCTACTCCAGGGATGTAGATTGCCGACAGATAACAAGAGTGGGCCTCAGCCCATCGGATTATCTTGGATACTTCTATCATCGCTAAGGAACTCCTTGTTCCCCCCTGATGATTGATATATGCCACAGTCGTGATGTTGTCCGACTGGAATCTGATGAATTTGGCCGAAACCAACTGAGGCCATGCCTGAAGCACATTGAATATTGCTCTCAGTTCCAGCTCCACCTGAGTCCATACACCCTGAGCCTTCAGGGAATTCCAGACTGCACCCCAGCCCAGAAGACTGGCGTCCGTTGTCACTATCACCCACGAGGGTCTGTGGAAACATGTCCCCTGGGACAGATGATCCGGCGACAACCACCAAAGAAGAGAGTCTTTGGTCTCTTGATCCAGATTTATCTGAGGAGATAAATTCACATAGTCCCCATTCCACTGTCCGAGCATGCACAGCTGCAGTGGCCTGAGATGAAAGCAGGCAAATGGAATAATGTCCATTGCTGCTACCATTAATCCAATGACCTCCATACACTGAGCCACTGATGGCCGAGGAATGGACTGAAGTGCTCGGCAAGCATTTAGAATCTTTGTTTTTCTGACCTCCGTCAGAAATATTTTCATGTCTACCGAGTCTATCAGTGTCCCCAAAAAGGGAACCCTTGTCCGTGAAACTAGTGAACTCTTTTCTATGTTCACCTTACAACCGTGAGTTCTCAGTAAGACAATACTATGTCCGTGTGAGATTTTGTCAACTGATAAGTTGACGCCTGAGTCAGAATATCGTCCAGATAAGGCGCCACTGCTATGCCCCGCGGTCTGAGAACCAATAGAAGAGACCCTAGAACCTTTGTGAAGATTTTGGGTGCTGTGGCCAACCCGAAGGGAAGAGCCACGAACTGATAATGTTTGTCCAGGAAGGCAAACCTTAGGAACTGATGATGATAATTGTGAATAGGGATATGAAGGTATGCATCCTTCAAGTCCACGGTAGTCATATATTGACCCTCCTGGATCATTGGTAAGATTGTTGGTTTAGACTCCATCTTGAATGATGGAACTCTGAGAAACTTGTTTAGACACTTGAGATCTAAAATGGGTCTGAAAGTTCCCTCTTTTTTGGGAACCATGAAAAGATTTGAGTAAAACCCCTGCCCCTGTTCCAGCTTTGGAAGGGGACAAATTACTCCCATGGTAGAGAGGTCTTTTACACAGCGTAAGAACGCCTCTCTTTTTATCTGGTCTACAGATAATCGTGAAAGATGAAATCTCCCTCTTGGGAGAAAATCCTTGAATTCCAGTTGATACCCGTGGGTCACGATTTCCAGTGCCCAAGGGTCCTGAACATCTCTTGCCCAAGCCTGAGCAAAGAAAGAAAGTCTGCCCCCTACTAGATACGGTCCCGGATCGGGGGCCGCCCCTTCATGCTGTCTTAGTAGCAGCAGTGGGCTTCTTGGATTGTTTGACTTTATTCCAAGCCTGGTTGGGTCTCCAGACTGACTTGGATTGAGCAAAATTCCCTTCCTGCTTTGTGGAGGAAGAGGAAGCAGAGGGTCCTCCTTTAAGGTTTCAAAAAGAACGAAAATTATTTTGTTTACCCCTCATCTTAACAGACTTATCCTGAGGTAGGGCATGGCCTTTACCTCCAGTAATGTCAGAAATGATTTCTTTCAATTCAGGCCCGAATAGGGTCTTACCTTTAAAAGGTATAGCTAAAAGCTTAGATTTTGATGACACATCAGCAGACCAAGATTTGAGCTATAACGCTCTACGCGCTAAAATGGCAAATCCTGCATTTTTCGCCCCTAGTTTAGCAAATTGAAAAGCGGCATCAGTAATAAAAGAATTAGCTATCTTGAGAGCCTTAATTCTATCCAAAATGTCATCTAATGGAGTCTCAACCTTCAGAGACTCTTCTAGAGCATCAAACCAAAAAGCTGCTGCAGTAGTAACTGGAACAATGCAAGCGGTAGGTTGTAAAAGGAAACCCTGATGAATAAATAATTTCTTTAGAAGACCCTCTAACTTTTTATCCATAGGGTCTTTGAAAGCGCAACTGTCCTCAATAGGTATAGTTGTACGCTTAGCCAGGGTAGAAATAGCTCCCTCCACCTTAGGGACCGTTTGCCAAGAATTCCGAATGGTGTCTGATATGGGAAACATTTTCTTAAAATTAGGAGGGGGAGAGAACGGTATACCTGGTCTATCCCATTCCTTTTTTACAATTTCCGAAATTCTTTTAGGAACTGGAAAAACATCAGTGTAAGTAAGCACCTCTAGATATTTGTCCATCTTACACAATTTCTCTGGTGGTATCACAATAGTATCACAATCATCCAGAGTCGCTAAAACCTCCCAAAGTAGCAGGCGGAGGTGTTCAAGCTTAAATTTAAAGGACATCACGTCCGAATCTGTCTGAGGTAACACATTTCCTGAGTCTGAAAGTTCTCCCTCAGACAGCAATTCCTGACCCCCAACTCAGAGCACTGTGAGGGTACATCGGAAATAGCCAATAAAGCATCAGAGGATTCAGTATTTACACTGCTAATTTAGATAATACCTCTGTAAGGGTAGTTGACATAACTGCAGCCATCTCCTGCAGAGTAAAAGAATTAGACGCACTAGAGGTACTTGGCGTCGCTTGTGTGGGCGTTAAAGGTTGTGACACTTGGGGAGAATTGGATGGCATATCCTGATTCTCTTCAGACTGAGAATCATCCTTAGGCACACTTTCTTTACCTAAAATATGCTTTTTACAATGTAAGTCCCTTTCAGTACAAGAGGTACACAATGTAAGAGGGGGTTCCACAATGGTTTCCAAACACATAGAGCAATGAGTTTCCTCAATGTCAGACATGTTGAACAGACTAGTAATAACCACAATAGTCGTTAAACACTTTATTTATTGAATTAAACAATTTTTTTAAAAACGCGTACTGCGCCTTTAAGAAATAAAAAACCGCACAATTTTTTCCAAACTGCCTAAAAACGTTAAATAACGCTATCTAATTAGCTACACATATACAATAGTGCCAAAAATTATTGCACCCTAAGAGCAAAAGGGTAAAATTAACCTCTAAAAGATTTTTATAGCAAAAAATTTATTTGATTTCAAAAAACGAACCCTGCACCTCGCCACAGCTCAGCTGTGGCGCCTACCTGCCCCCAGGGTACTGCAAAAAGACTCGACAATGATCCGGTTAACAGGACATCAGTTTAGGCCCATCCGGAGCTAATGCCTGCTGCCTTCTCAGCCAGAGTAACTGCGCATCTGAGCGCGAGAAACTAGGCCCCGCTCATCGTGGACGACGTTAACCTCAGCCTGTACAACCGCATGGGAAGTGGTTTAGCCATAAGCCATGTGGTCCCCAAAACACAACCTCATAAAACAGCCATATAATTGTTTGTTATCTACAAATAAAAACAAAACCGTTAAGCTGCCTCTCCCAGTGTCTCTGATATATGCTGCAATAAGCCCTTTGCTGCATTAAGCCCAGTACTATGTTAATAAATAATACACACATGTTTTTCAGTAATACCCTCTGTTTCAACAGGTCTACTGCTTACCCCTTCCCTTGCAGGGAAAAAATGTCATTCAGTTCTGATACACTAAGCCTCCTTAGAAATAAAGGTCTTAACATACCTCAGTGCTGCTTGTAGCATGAAACCGTTCTCCACACTGAAGATTTCTCCTGTACTACCTTCAGAAGCTCTGTGGGAATCAACATGGATCTTAGTTACATCCGCTAAGATCATCAACCTCAGGGCAGAATTCTTCTTCCATATCCTCCCTGAGGAGGTACCATTTAAAATAAAAAAACTTCTTGATTGAAGAAACTAAAACTAACACCTCACTTTACCTCTTCCTAGTACTAAACACAGGCAAAGAGAATGATTGGGGGTGGAGGGAAGGGAGGAGCTATATATACAGCTCTGCTGTGGTGCTCTTTGCCACTTCCTGTTAGCAGGAGGACAATATCCCACAAGTAAGGATGAAATCCGTGGACTCGTCGTATCTTGTAGAAGAAATAATAATAATAAAAATAATAATATTAATAATAATAATAATAAATACATCCAACTTGTTTACCTGTTTGTCCTCTGATGGTTTAGGCTCAGATACACCCAGGGTGGATAAGACTTCCTTAAAGGGCCACTGTAGTCAAATATACACTCTTTTTGTACAAATAGTATACAAATAAATAAATGTTTTTTCAAAGTACATCCTATTCCAAATCTTTATCGTTTGCTATATATCAGTTTTAGAAATTTCACCTGTTTCCAAACCCACTAATTTTTAATCCGTAACTCTATTCCAATCCTGGAGGACAACTCCAGTTGGAAGATGGCGACTACCGGACACAATGCGCATGCGCGATTTCATGCAACATCATCGCCAACTTCACCATCCTAGGGCTAAGAAGACACGCTCTATCGATCCAGCTTCAGATGCGTATGCTGCGCAGTTCACATAAGTATCTAGCGTGTGAGCGCTTAGAGAATTGCCCTAGATTTAACAAGCAACAACAAATTGTAACAGTTAAAGGAATGTAAATATCGACTGTTTGAGGATTTTAATTGTGTGCGCTCTATAATGATTGAATATTAAATAGAATCTCCCTACGATGAACGAGCAATTTTCTATTTATACAACGGTGGTTAAAACTTTGGGGTTATTATAGAGATTCACAATTGATTTATGTAAATCAATGTATTATACAAATTCAGAATATATATATATATATATATATTATATAAAGCAATGCATTATATAAAGCAATGTAATTCTTTTTTTACTTGTTAAAATTTTTATTTGCACTCCTATTATAAATAGATCATAATTTTTTTTGGGATGTGCCCATCACATATAATATTTTATCCATTTTCTTTATTTTTCAATCCAAAAAAAGAAGCCCAAAAAATTGTTTATATTTACATTATGTATACTGCACTTTGCACATTCTATATTTTACATTGTACCACTTCAAAAGCAATTGAAGAATGCTACTCTGTATATATGTCATCAATTTTATTATGTGCAATATTGTCCATGTAAAATTAAAAACATTAATGAATATATCCCCCTTATACATTTAATAATTACAGTGCCGAGTAATATATACATTAATGATGTTTAAATATTAAAAGCTGATATTGCATATAGCATTGTAATACAGGACCGCTCTCATTGAAATCCTTTTGACAGTAGAATGGCTGGATTTCCGATCGCACAGATTAAAAAACAATGTGTGCATGCGTTATTTTCTTTCTACTGTCGGTGATATCGGCTTCTCTGCCGCAATATGAGCATGCGATACTATAAGAAAAGGATTGCACATGCGTTGGCTGACAAAATTATATTTTAATTAGATGCTAATACTGGGCATACGATTGGCTAGTATCTTATTGCTTAGACGGCCCACATTTGAGGGCTGGATAACGTGACGTTACTGACATAAAATAAAAGTTTATTTTTCTGGTGAAGGGAACTTTGTTTTTCAAAATGAAAAGGTAGATTTAATTTACATTATTATTGCAATGTGTAATGTTGATTGCGTTTTGCCTAAAGTTAGTAATCCTTTAAGCAAATAATCTCAAATGTTCAATTTTTAATCTAAAATTCATGTCCTCAAGAGTCCTGTACCAACTCACCGGAGGGGTTAGAGGATGAAAGTTCCCCTTCACTGGTCCTAGAATCAGAAGAAGTATGTTTAACCTTCCTCTTCTTCTTGCCTGCAAGTGGCATAGCACTAAGGGCATATAAAAAGGACGACTAATTGTGCTGCAAAATCATGAGGAAAGATATTAACCCCTGCAGAAGTATGAGGGATCGGGTCGCAGGGGATAGTTTGTGTAGGGACAGAAGGAGCCAGTTGAGGGTCTAATACCGGCACCTCAGGACAAACTGATATCTGTGATACAAAAGAGAATCCAGAGATAGATTGATTTGGTGTGGGAATTTCAAGTGTCTGGACACTAGGGCCCCCTGAATGAGACTGAAAAAAAGTAGTAAGGCAAGAGCTTCATATTGAGCAGGGGTGCACACTGTGCTTACCCTGCAAAGCATGCACTTAATTTCAAATAAAATTATTAGGGCAAACTCCCTCTTGACTAAGCTCTGAAGTGGAGTCCTCCATATTAGCGCTCTACAAATGTGTGAATCTGATAACACAGAGCACTATATAGAAAATCTCAAATAGCTCAGCCCCAAAATGCTTCACTTGAGATGTCTTAGCTCCCGCAAAGTGCTAATCTACGGTGCTGTTGCTCCAGTAGACAGGCGTAGTATGCAGGGCATGTGGATTGCCGAAGCAGGTTGGAATAGAACAAAAACTTCTCCTGACATGAGCAAGGCCACCTGCGAACCTCCGGCACGCCCCCCCTGCTGGAAAATATATGTAGGCCCTTGTCATCTCTATTACTGCAAGAAAAACTGCACCAAGTACACACCGTGCCTTAGAGAGTTACTAAGGGTTGACAACGACAAGGGTATCAATGTCATCCAAATAGCTAAAACCTCCTTTACCAGTACACAAGGTGTGCAAGCATACATCTGAAGTAGACCACTTATCAACAAATGAAGGAATCATACTATCCGAGTCTGAGATTTCACCCTCAGAAGTTACCCGTGAATCCTCCTGACCAGACTTAAGAGACAGTTTCTCTTAGCCAGAGTAGAAATGGTCCCTCTACATTAGGCACCATGCTGATATTTAATGGAGACAGCAACGGAAACATCTTTTAAAAAACAAGGGACGGGTAGGAAGGGAATCCCCGACATTTCCCATTCCTGTGAAAATCTCCTAGCACGGACAGAAAAATACTTCCAAAAGGGAAGGAACATCAATTAACTATTAAAATGACTAATATTCTGAGAGTTGACAATGACAGGCGTGTCAGAGTCGTTCAAGTAGCTAAAACCTCCTTTAACAATACACAAGGTGATTAAGCATACATCTGAAGGTTACCACTTCAGCATCAGAGAAAGGAATTATACTGTCCAAAACTGAGGTTTCACCTTTAGAGGCTAACGACATATTCTCCTCATAAGACCTATGAGTGAGGGCAACCTGAGTAGAAGCATGCGGAACAGATACCTAACTATCTGAATCTCTAATTTTCCTCTTTCGAATGCCCTGAGTAATAAAAACAGATAAAGCTGCAGATACTGTTGATAATACCTGAGCTGTAAAATCTGCAGACAAATAAATACACTCCTCCAGGAGATTGAGAGGAACCGCAGGGCACTCCATGTGACGCCTTTGAGGCTTGGGACGTTTAAGGAGAAATCTGTGGCAACAGGCTATATATACATTAAATAGCATAGTCAAAACAAACAGCAGAGAAATTATCCAAAATAAGTTCTGAGGAACAGAAGGCTCAAACAAAAAAACACACCCAAAAAAAAAACACACCCTAACTCAAAGTATTTATTTTAATATAAGGGACTAAAACGTTTTCTCAAACAATTGTCCACAAGAGCCATTAAGTATCCCTGTTCCAGAACCCAGGCCAAATGAATATCAACCACTAACAAAAGTGGAATCTAACATTAAAAAAAGTTTCCAATTACGTCTTATAATCTTATATTATATGGCACATATACATAGAAACTTAGATAAAAGTTTTAACCTCCCCAAGTAATGCACTTGACTGCCGCTCCGTTCTCATAATGTCCCCTGCCGGGGAACGAAGCGGGATAAATATACACATTGACATAGAACGCCAAAATGGCGCCGCTCCGCTATGGAGAACAAGGAAGCGGGAACATACACTCGGCAAGGAAATGAAACACCCATTACGTAGCGCTTCATTCAGCCGAGATAAATAGATTAGATAAGTAAAGGCTGCAACACAATGAAGAAGGCAGTATATAATTATACATAAATAAATAAAAATTAATCCGATATAAAAAGTACACATCCCACCTTAATGATAACCTCCTTTCGCCCCGAGACATGATCACAAGGTTTGCCCTCCCTCGCCACTTTGAGTTTGACTATATGAGACTCCGATCCCTTATGAAGGCGTGGGGATTCCTGACTGATAAGATCAGGACGCCCACCATCTGGGAGATTAGATGGAAGGCGGGCCTGCAACTATATAAGCCTCTTGCCACTCATTACAAATCCCTTCTAGGACCTCCCACCCTTGTAAAAACAAGACACATGATCTCCTGGGAAACTGAACTGTGACAAACCCACACAACACTTGACTGGTCTAAGGCTATACAACTAGAAAAACTAATTGTATAAGGAATACAATAGGATTCACAGCAGAGATTACCACAGATTTAGTATCATATAGACTCCAAATAGAGGATTCAGATAAGGATTATATCAAATATTTAAAATGTTCCATATCATTCATACCTTAATATCTTTATTAATATACCTAGGAACCAACATTCACACAAAAGTAGCGAAGAAAAAGTTAAAAACACTTAAACCCAGTCTTGAAAAATTAATATGCTGAGAGATCATATAGTTAACAAGTGCCTGCTGGCCAATATCTAAAGTAAGCTAAGCTAAGCTGATTAACTTTTAACTTATATTCTAAGCAGGCACCAAAAGAGCAATTATTTGAAAACAATGTCAGTTAGACAAGGGTAAGCAAGTTAAAAACGGCAGACAGGAGAGACAGAGCTACTCCTGCTGGACCCCTGACGCGCGTTTCACAGAACGCTTCCTCAGAGGGGGTGCGGGCCGCCGCTACTCGGCGTTACTTAAGATCATATTGAGCCCACCTTCCTAACACAATAGGTTGCCCATTACCGATGCAAGGTATCTGATTTGTTCAAAGATCCGTCAGTCAGTGCTGTTTGTTCTGACGTGTATGATCTCATCATGTGACCGGAGGGCGTGAATAGTAAGAAGTATCTTCAGTGACAGTTGGCCAATCACGGATTGTATGCAGGGGGCGTGTAAGTACTGCTTAGGGACAATTGGATGATCGCAGAGCAGTATAAACAAAGGACTGAATATCGTATATTGATCTAACTTATGATGATATCGATGACTTTGTTTGATATACATACAGATCTAATCATAAGACCATATTGTAAAATCAAGAATGACGATGTCAATGGCTCATAAAAAGTATCAACAGATCACAAAATGATCGTAAGTTTGGGTTGGAACAAAAAAGGTATCTCATAAATATGCCGTTTGGACAATATTATAGTATTGTAATCATAGTAACTTGGTGTGTACAAAGTGAATAATATCAGTAAATAAGATGGAGTAATAATGATTATTCAGGATATACATATGGAATTATAAGAATAAGGATTCTCAAATATACTCGTCTGTTTCTGTATCAATTATTTATACATATATCAGAGTACTACAAATAATTTATACTTTAAGTTATAGACAGTGCCATAATAACAAGTTCTCGTCTAATGATTTGATTATTGTGGGGATTAAATTATTACAAGCCGAGGAACACATTGAATAAACCGATTTGATATGGTATATTATGAACCTATGGCTCATTATTCTGAGACCATTATTTATAAATTATATAAAATTAAATGACAATGGATATTAAGATATTACTAGTTATATATTCCACTAGAATTTGAAAATCAGCGACCTAGTGACAAGTGATAAGAATGATCAAGTGTTAGAGTGCAAGATGTGTGGTATGATGCTTCACAATGAAAAAAGCGAGAAAGTGACAGCATTGCTACATAATGCTTGTATGTGGATATCATAGTGATATTAAATAACCTGACTTCATATTTAGTTTATAACACAAAAGTGAATAATTTCAATATATAGTGAATAAAAGGGATAAACAAAAAAGGGAAGGGAAGGTAAAAAGGTGCAATGGGGGTACATTAGAAAAGCCAATGATGGTGCAAAGGGGACAACACCTTTCTAAAAATGGTGTTCTAGTGACCCTAAGTATTATTAGGATTCTAATAGCGAATCATAGAATCATAATGTGACACTATAGTAATGTGTTTAAAATGCCAGTGAATGGAATATATTTTTATTCATAAATTCAACTTAAAGTTCATACTCTGTATATATCTTAATGTATAAGGTATTCCCAATATGTTTGATGGAAACACGTAGGTTTTACGTGATTTTACATACAGAAGCTAAATGCCTTAGTTATTAGAATATCCAATCCGGTATTAGATTATAAGTATACAAAATAATTATTAAAGTCATTCATACCAGAGGGTTTAACAGCATTTAGAGAATAGATCCACTTACATTCAAGTTTCAATAAAGATTTTTCAATGTTGCCACCTCTTATACCAAGAGATGCTTTCTGAATTACTGTGTATTTTAGATCTTTCGGTGAGCCATTGTGATGAATCAAAAAATGTTTTGCGACTGAGGTGATTTTTTTACCTTTGTCTCTGTCTCTCTGAGCATATTTAATGTTATAGACATGTTCTAGGATACGTGTCTTGACCTCCCTTGTGGTCATACCTACATATGCCATCTGGCATGAGCAATAAAGTACATAAACCACTCCTATAGTTCTACATGAGAAACGTGCTTGGAGTTTGTATAATCTTCCAGTTTTATCAGTTATTGTTTTCAAATAATTGCTCTTTTGGTGCCTGCTTAGAATATAAATTAAAAGTTAATCAGCCCTCGGATTGTAAGGGCTTAGCTTACTTTAGATATTGGCCAGCAGGCACTTGTTAACTATATGATCTCTCAGCATATTAATTATTCAAGACTGGGTTTAAGTGTTTTTAACTTTTTCTTCGCTACTTTTGTGTGAATGTTGGTGCCTAGGTATATTAATAAAGATATTAAGGTATGAATGATATGGAACATTTTAAATATTTGATATAATCCTTATCTGAATCCTCTATTTGGAGTCTATATGATACTAAATCTGTGGTAATCTCTGCTGTGAATCCTATTGTATTCCTTATACAATTAGTTTTTCTAGTTGTTTAGATCTGCTTCCTGAGATCCCACACCAGATATGGATCCCATTTGGTAATATTTTATATAACATATAAGTACATATATATGTGTTGTAATTCTAATATAAGGGACCATTTCTGTTATTATTTAACTCCAATTATCCCCCATAACCTCTAATTCTATGGTCTAAGGCTATAACAATGACCAAATCTGCACTACACTGTGTGACAATGTATGAACTCTATTTCAAAAGTATTACTAGATGGCACCTTGTACTGACTAAGCTACAAACTCTGTACCCTGGGCACTCACCTATGTGTTGGAGAGACTGTGGGGCAATAGGCACTTCCCTCCATGTGTGGTGGTCATGTGACAAACTCCGACCGCTTTGGTCTAAACTATGCGTGGCTTGTACAGCCTTAGAACTACCAGCCCCAGATAAACCAAGCCTGGCCCTACTCCATATTGGAATTAAAAAATTGCCTGTCCATAGGAGATATTTATATATCTATTTACTGACCTCACTTAAAATGCTGATAGCCAGAAACTGCAAGAAAACGCAACCTCCAAGATGGCAGGCTGTAGTTGACTACTTACAATACATCAAATCCATGGAAGACTGTCTTTCAGATGAGAAACCAGTCAGGAACATCTAGCCTAATATGGGAACCCTGGGAGACTTACTTGAAACAGAATTCATAATTTGGCCCACCCCCTTAGAGCACTACCAGCCTATTTCTGGCGATTATTCCCCCCCCCCCGGCCCCAGAGGGCGCACCTCACTGTGAATATCCCGAGGTGCCCCTCGTCAATTGAAGAGAATTTCCCTCATCATTATTACCCTACCCCTCCCCCCCTGGCGCTCTCCTCCCCCCTACTCCTATCTCCCTCCTCCTCCCTGCGCTCCCCCCTCACCACACGCATTCTTTATGGAACATAGTGTAATTCAGCCCAACAACACAATATCTGCCCGCATATACCGCATATACCACATATACCATATACCTTTACACCTCGGTATTGATATGTGTTCTTTAGCTGTCAGTGTTTTTGAATATGGCATCACCTGCCATATATCTCTCTATTATAAAAATCTAATTTTTTCCAGAGTACCAATATATAACATTATAACCACTCATGCACGCACTAGAAAGACCTTTAATGTAATAAATGACTCCCATACCGTGATCACAGATCTACCCCTGATGTCATTTGTTTCCTGTTTAACCATATGCACTATCGTTACCAATTGTGTACAAAAAAGAGTATTGTTATGTTGTTATCATAATATTGTTTTCAATAAAAATCTATTTAAAAAAAAAGTACACATCCCATAGAAGTGGCGCCTCTAAGAAAGAAAAAGCACGCCCTCCTAACAGTCTCTGTGCAGGACACTGAAAGGCTGCCTAAATTCAGATATCATCAATGCAGCCAAAGCACACATATGAATCAGAGTATGAACACCTTATGATAAACGTTTCTACTCCCAGAACATTGTTCCAAATTATATAAAACCAGAAAATAAATTTTAACTGAGCCAACAAACAAAAAAGTTAACGACTTCCTCTCCATGTCACATATCCTAGAAATGCCTGTCCCTGCCAATAAACATCCTTCCTTAAGGATGCAGAGTCCCACATTAAGTACAGAGGGTTCCTTAACCCCTTCAGTGCCAGCCTCCTAGTTCCAGAAGAAACAAATGCACTTACCTGTACATCCAGCTGTCGGAAAAAAAAAGAAAGAAAAAAAGAAAGAAAGAAAGAAAGAAAGAAAGAAAGGAGAAAACCTACTCTGGCTTTCTATACAAGGGCAGCAAACATGTTAGGAAAACGCAGCAAGGCCCACCTTACAAGTTCCTAACTGCTTTAAAGCCACCACTGCGCTGTTGAAGAGACTAACGTGGAGTACGGCTATACCAAATCTTGAAAGGAAATATCAGAGCAAACCTACTCTGGCTTTCAAAATTTATAAAATGTATAAAAAAAGAAAACCGATTCATAAAATGCTGCATGAAAGCTCTCTAAATGTTGTCTGAGAACACTAAATGAGTTGGGGGTGGAGCTTATAACTGCAATTTTGTCGGGAATTTTTTTTGCGCCAAACTGACATAAATAGCATCATCAAGTTCTCTGTCCCTTCTCCCTATGTATTTTTGCTATATTTTGCTGTATTTCGCGGTATTTGTCAGCGCCCCGAACACACCCAACACCACGAACCGTGGCTCCAAAAACTGCCGCCACTACGACGCCAGAACCCTCCACGCACTCAACACCGGCAGATCGTCCTCCTGCCACCATGCATCCCCTGACCAACACCTTCGGACCTTTCACCTGCCGCAACTGCCCCTTCCCCTCCCTCCGGATCACAACCCAACCAACTAACCCACCCAAAACAGCCGCAATTACCTCAACTGCATCCTCCTCAACACCCGCTCCATCCACTAGCATGCCCTCAAAATCTGGAACCTGCTAGACTCCACCTCCCCAGACGTCGCCTTCCTCAACGAGACATGGCTGAACCCCGCATCAGCGCTGGACATCGTCACTGCAATACCCGGCAGTTACAAGATCTGCCACAAAGACCGCAGCAACCGACATGGAGGAGGCATCGCCATCATCCACAAACACACCATCCAAGTCACAATCAGCTCCGACAACCACTCACCAGGCCTAGAACACCTACACTTCAAGATCCAGGTCAACCCCAACACCATCCTCCACGGCACCCTCATCTACAGAACTCCCGAACCTCGTCTCGCCTTCTGCAACTATCACCGACCACATCACACCCCATGCCCTCGCCTCAACGGACTACATCCTCCTCGGTGACCTCAACTTCAATCTTGACAACCCCAACAATCACAACACCTCCACCCTCCTGGAAAACCTCGGAACCATCAGACTGAAGCAACTCGTAAACCACCCAACCCACGCAGTCGGCCACACCCTCAACCCAATCTTCTCCTCAGGCAACCACATCTCAGTCAATCACATCACCGAACTCCTCTGAACTGACCACCACTGCATACACTTCTCCTTCAACAAACCCACCACCCACCTCCGACAGTACCACCCGCCCAGCAGAACCTGGAACAATATCACCCAAGACCAACTACACCGCACCCTAAACAAATCCTCCCCACCTACCTCCACAGACGCCAACTCCTCCTCCCACAATCTCTACCGCTGGATTACCGACTGCTCTAACACCCTCGCCCCCCTCAAAAAAAGTCCAGCCGCCAAACTATCAACAAGGCCAGCTGGTTCACCCTGGCCCTCCAGGACTCCAAACGCCACTGCAGACAATTAGAAAGCACCTGGAGATCCAGCTGGACCCTTCTGGAAAAAGCTGCCTTTAAGGAAGCAATCACCACTCACCACCACAAAAACAGCCATCCAAGACAGAATCAACTCTAACGCACACAACAGCAAGGAGTTGTTCTCAGTCATCAAGGAATTCTCTAAACCCAACAGCGACACCACCAACAATCCCACCCTCCCAGGACCTCTGCAATACACTCGCTGCACACTTCCACCGCAAGATCCTCGACATCTATGACAGTTTCACGCCTCATAACTCAACCTCCACCACCTAACCCCATACATCCAACGACATACCTCCCAAATTCCCCCCCCCCACACACACACACACACTATCTGGAGCCACCTCACCACAGAGGACACCCTCAGAATCATGAAATCCATCCACTCCGGCTCACCCTTGGACCCATGCCCCCATCACATATTCAACAAAACAAGCGACACCATCGCCCCTGAACTCCACTGCACCATCAACTGCTCCATCAAAACTAGCACCTTCCCGGATGTCTGGAAGCACGCGGTACTGAAACCCCTGCTGAAGAAACCCTCGACAGACCCCACGGACCCGAATAACTACCGCCCCATCTCACTACTCCCCTTCCCAGCCAAAGTCATAGAGAAGTCCATCAACTTGCAACTTATTGACCACATTGAGGCCAACCACACCCTGGATCACTCCAAATTCGATTTCAGAAGTAACCACAGTACCAAGACCGCCCTCCTCACCGCCACACATGACATCCGCGCCATGCTCGACCGAGGAGAAACCGCCGTCCTCATCCTCCTAGACCTCTCAGCAGTTTTCGACACTGTCAACCACAACACCCTCCGCACCCACCTACACGATGCCGGCATCAGCAGCAAAGCCCTGGAATGGATCACCTTCCTCACGGGCAGGACCCAGAAAGTCAGACTCCCTCCCTTCTCCTCCAAACCCACACCAGTCAACTGCGTTGTACCGCAAGGCTCATCACTGAGCCCCACCCTCTTCAACATCTACATGGCCCCTCTCCCCAACATCGTCCGACGCCACAACCTCGTCTCCTATGCCGACGACACCCAGTTAATCATCTCACTCACCCGAGATCCCACCACCGCCAAAAAGAACGTCCACGAAGGCCTGACAGCAGTCGCCGCCTGGATGAATGACAACCGGCTCAAACTGAACACAGACAAAACCTACCCGGCTTGTCAGCCTTTGTCAAGACAAACTGAAACGCGATTAACATATTTGCATTGTCTAAACAGTATTTAAACAGATTAACATATTGTTTGCTGCAATAAAAAACACACTATGCAATTATTCTTCAGTCATATATGGCAAATGTGCAGCCACCAATCAGCAGCTAGATCCCAGTAATGCATAACTGCTCCTGAGCCTACCTATGTATGTTTTTCAACAAGGGACACCAAGAGAAGGAAGCAAATTAGATAATAGAAGTGCATTGGAAAGTTGTTTTAAAAAAATGCATTTTCTACTTGAATTGAGAAACTTTAATTTAGATGTTCTGTATCTTTAATCCCATCCTTCCCCTGCAAATCTATGTACCCAGAATCAACCCCATACTAAGGGCCCGATGATCAAATGTATGCACCAAAAAAGTTAAAAAAAACAAAAACGGGGGCAGAGCCGACCAGCAACGCTAATGGTCGCACTAACTTAGAGCTCCATGACACTGAACCCATAAGGGAGCTAAATGCACATTTAAAAATCGTATATATATCACCCAAGAGCCAGCTGTACACTAGGTCTCGAAGTGCTGCATGTCAGGGAGGCTGCTGGTCATACAGGTTGCGGAACGGACCCAATCATTATCCTGAGGCCTATCACCGGGTGCAGCAAGAGGTACACAACAAACGAAAATACAGCCCCACAGTACCAGCTCCTACACAAATACAGGCCTGCACAAACCTTAGCTTAGAAATTTGTGTCACTGCTGGCACACTGGACAAGAGGTAGCTCCGAGGGACGGGAGTGAAAAGAGCTGCGCCATCACATAACCCCACGTGCGCGTCACACGCAGCACAGACTCCATAGCAGTCACAGGCATCACAGTTAGATACACCGCACTTTGCCTAAGCATATAAGAGCAGCTGTGACCGGATTCCACAGAGGTTGATTAGGTCCGGAATATAACAAAAGAACTAACCTTATGCCATAGCCTACCCTCATACCACGATACCTCCAACAACAGACCAATTGTAGCATGGCATCCAAGCATAAATCTAGGCCTGATAAAACGCCTAAATCTTCCTCAACAGCATCAGGGAAACTAAACTCCTATTTTAAAAGCCCTGACCAGCAACACACTAGGGGTGAGGAGTCTAATCAGATTGGGTCCTCTGAGTCCTTTGCACAGCAGGAAAATGAATTGACTTCAGAAGACAGGCCAATCACTAAGGTAGACCTGCAAATATTACCAACAAAAGCCGACCTTAGTACTCTAGTTGCCCAGGTAAATAAAACCTTAAAAGAGGGCCTCGCTGAGGTAAAGAGAGAGATAAGCGAGCTGGGCAACAGGGTTTTGGAGCTAGAAGATCAATTAGAGGAGACCCAGAAACAGTCCGATAACGCTACAATGGCGCTCCAGTATCAACATTCAGCTATTGAACAGCTCCAAACGCAGATGGAAGATCTGGACAATAGGGGACGTATTGAACTCTTACTTGCAGAACCTGTTTAAATTCTTACTGGATAAGAACGGTGACCCCATCCCCTTAGATAGAGCTCATAGGGCTCTGAGGCCCAAGCCATCTAACTCTGCACCTCCTAGAGATATTGTGTTATGCTGCTATAGATTTATGGATAAAGAGAGAATTTTGCAAGCTGCACGACAGAAATCACCAATATGTTTTGAAGAAGACCGCCTGCAAATTTATGCCGACCTAAGCTCTATAACACTAATGAAAAGAAGGGAAGCGAGATACCTAACTCTCCACCTGCAGGACCTAAACATACAATATAGATGGGGATTTCCCTTTGCCATCAAGGTAATGAAAGAAGACAATGTCATCACGTATAAAGGACCAGATGACCTGGAACTTTTTTGTACACAATTGGGCATATCTCAACCCGCCTTACCAAGGCTTGATGACAACACAGACAGCAAACGCAGGCAACAGCCAGCTCCGAAACAACAAAGATCGTCATGGAACACAGCAGCCAAAAAAAGGAAGGCCACAGGTGCCAATCACCAACCAACAAGACCTGACTCAGCAGAGCCACCTTGACATCCACCCTACACCAAAAACTCTGCCGAGTTTAACAAGTTTGCAGCTTGAGATGAAAAGTAGAAATAGTGACTTTTTAACAAGCTGGCTTCAGCAGAAAAAAGAAAGACTTTCTAACACTAAAACGATGTGACATTCTTAAGTATATCCCAGTTTCCCATGTGGGTTTATCGACACACCACCTGTCATGATTCCCCCCCACCTCCCTTCGTTTCTCTTCCCTATTTTCCTAGGAAGAGAAGCCAAATCCCTAACGTTCTAGGGACACAAGGAAAACTTTTACATGTTGATATATGGTTTATTCAAATGTTTGACTATGAGTTTCATTTTCTTTTATGTTTTTGTTATGCTTTGATGTTGTTCATGATGCAGACTGCAACCTATAACCACAGTTTTCTGTACCCTAGGATAAACAACAGTAAATATTCTCTCAAATCCCAGCCTACTAGCTGGAACAGAAACGCCAATATTGCTATGTCCACAGAAGATTGCTGCGTGGATCTTCTGAGACCTCGGCTGCCAGGTAAGAATAAGACACACCAGACGACACAGACCACTAACCACTACCAATATGGCCTCTAGACTCCAGATTTTATCGCAAAATGTCAAGGGACTTAACTCCCCAACTAAAAGGTCTGTAGTATTAAAGAGTCTAGCTAAAAACATAGACTCTATAGTCTTCCTACAGGAAACACATTTCCTGTCGGGAGCAGAGCCACGTCTATCCTCGAGGGAGTTTCCCATGGGTTATCACCATTCATTTACAAAAAAAAAAACGGGGGGTGAGCACCCTTAAACATAAAAACCTGCACTTCCAACTTGAAAATAAATTTACGCGGGGGGTAGAATGATGATTTTGGTGGGCCTCCTTCACAATGTACCAGTTACTTTAGTAAACTTATATGCTCCACATACTAATAAACATAGATTTTTTCAAAAAGTGTTTTCAATACTGGCGGAACATCAAAGGGGAATACTGATCATGGGAGGAGACCTGAACACTACACTAGACCCCACAATAGACACATCCACGGGCAATGTTAGACCTGGAAATAGGGCCCCAAATGCACTATATACATGCTTAGATCAGCTGGGACTTATAGACGGGTGGAGGATACAACACCCAGAACAACGCAACTATAGCTTTTTCTCATTTCCCTGGGCAACCTACACACGAATAGACTACCTGTTTATTGATAGAAATCACCTGTCCTTGCTATTAGACACCGATATTCAGTCTACACCGTGGTCAGACCATTCAGCTATCAGCATGTCCCTGAACTGGCCTGATAAACCGATTACCCCATATATATGGAAATTGGACGAATCTCTAATCCACTATCCTGAATCGAACTAAGCCATAAGCAAATCCCTCACAGAATACTTCCAAATTAATGGTAACACAGACACGCAACCTACATTTATTTGGGAAGCCCACAAAGCAGTAATCAGGGGGGAATGTATAAAGCTCAGGGCCCTTTGGAAGAAAAACTATAATCTAGCTATGACAAATTTGACCTCACAATTAAATAAAGCTGAGCTCAAACATAAACAATCACCTAAGGACCGTACCTTATTGTCATATGTCACTAGACTTAGATTAGAATTAAATACTCTACTTACTAGAGAAGCTCAGCGTAGAGAATTAACTCTGAAAAAAAACTTATTTTACGAAGGCAACAAAATTGCCCCACGACTAGCTAGAGCCTTGAGAACGCAGACAGTTAAAACTCAGATAGGCAAACTGATCACCTCAGATGAACGCCACTTACTAGATAGTGTAGATATAGCAAATCACTTTGGTTCCTTTTATAGTGAACTATATAATCTTCCACAACGATCCCAACAAGACGCTAGACCAGACATGATAGAGTACATAAAAGCAGCTGATCTTAATAAGGTTACACCCACAATGATCAAGGACTTAGAATCCCCTGTTACTTTACAGGAGGTCCTATCGGACATAGGGAGCTTTCCATCGGGGAAGAGCCCCGGACCTGATGGTTTCACTAACTCTTATTATAAAAAATATAAATCTGTACTAGCCCCCTATCTACTTAAGATGTTTCAAGCCTTAGACGAAGAAGCGTTGCTACCAGAGACGCAATTAGCACACATCTCTGTAATCTTGAAACCCAATAAAACACCGACAGACCCCAAAAGTTTTAGGCCCATTTCATTACTAAACTCTGACCTGAAAATTTTAGGCAAGATACTTACCAAAAGACTGAACAAAATCCTCCCAGATATAATACATGTCGATCAGGTGGGATTTGTCCCTCGCCGTGAGGCTAGGGACAACACCATCAGAGCCTTAACACTTATGGCTTATACAACACACCACAAAATCCCAGCAGTCTTCTTGGCAACAGATGCCGAGAAGGCCTTTGATCGGATCAATTGGCAATTCCTAAAAGAGACACTTATATCAATTGGTATAGGCCCCAAAATGATTCATAGAATATTCGGTCTTTATACTTGTCCAACAGCTCAAGCAAAGGTGAACGGCCTCCTCTCCTGTCCATTCAAAATTAGTGGCACATGTCAGAAAAAAACAACAGATTAAGGGCATAGAATTAGAATAGCGCTTTATGCAGACGATGTCCTTTTCACCGTCAGAGATCCACAACACTTAGTCAGAGCAATAATGATGGAACTGAAGGAATTTGGGGAACACGCGAACTTCCTAGTAAACCCGACCAAATCGGAAATACTTAACATATCCATGCCCACTGAGGAGTTTATGTCCCTGTCACAGATATGCCCACTACAGCTCCAATACCAACACATAAAATATCTAGGAATATATCTAACACCTAAACCTAAAGAACTCTTCCAAGCCAATTTTGTCTCTCTTCTACATAGTGTACAAAAAGATCTAAACACTTGGGCAAATAAACCTATCTCCTGGTGGGGAAGTCTGCAATGTATAAAGATGATGACACTACCTAGAATCCTGTATATTATTCAGGCCCTTCCTATCTCCCTCCCAAATTGGTGGTTGAATCAGATACAAAGACACATTAATGCGTTTATTTGGGGAAATAGCAAACCGAGGATAAATAAGACTATAATGCATAGGCCCAACTTAATGGGGGGACTGGGACTCCCTCTTATTAGAACATACCTCAACGCCATAGTCTTACAGAGAATACTGGACTGGCACTGTGCCGGAGAACATAAAGCTTGGATTGCTATAGACTCCATCATTTTAAAAGCTCCATCAGTGGGAGCGTTGTGTTGGGTCCCTAAAAGCAACACTTCAGGTACATAGACACTTTTTTGATTCCTGGGACAGCTTAATTACACGTAACAGGCATATCACGGGTCTCAGGTCTCCCTTATTCCCAATTCCAAATAACGCTGAGCTTACTGGAGGATTAGGAGAAAACTATCAAGGAGTACTAGAATGGCCATATACTACACCGCTAGTTAGGTTTACAGGGGCAGGTAGATTATTAGAAAGTAACCAACTAACAGAAGTGGCGGGAGGGATATATTCCTCTTGGCTAAAATATATGTAGTTATCACACCTACTCTCTGCATCAGCATACAAAACTGACTTCCTTAGACCCCTTACCTCATTTGAAAAATTGTGTCTGAATGGCATACCTCTTCCCCACTCACTGTCAAAGATGCGATCTCTGTTACAGGAGCCACAGCTTGCCATTCTTCCATCCTACGCGATAAAATGGCATGAAGAGCTTGACACATCATACACAATTAAAGAGTGGGAATCCATGTTTCGCAACACTCAAAAGTCCTCTACCTCACCCAAAATAGTAGAATTAAATTATAAGGTTCTAATACGCTGGTACTTAACCCCCACCCGTATACACTCAATCTATCCATCAGCCAGCGTCCTCTGTTGGAGAGGTTGCGAGGTGAGAGGAAGTTTCAAACATATGTGGTGGGACTGCACTCAATTAAGACAATTATGGACACACATTGAGACCCACTTCGGTAAAATACTAACAAATGACTTTAGCCTGACACCTAGTATGGCCCTAATGAACAATGTATCATCTGTCACCTGCCGGATTAGAAGACAGTTACTACAGACTGACCTAAATGGAGCCAAATGTTTGATAGCCTTAAATTGGAAAACACAAAAACCTCTAACCAGCCAGATATGGGTGGAAAAAGTAAAGGAACTAATAGAATTAGAAGAATATGGCCACCTTAAGAGACACAAACTCCCTTTCGCGCACGACATGAAATTCTTGTGGGAAGACTCCCTACACAATACTACCGCCACCTATGATGGTTCACATGACAGGACTGAGACAGTTAACTTGGCAGCCGAGGAAATTCACGTATAACAATGATTCATCAATATGGGGTACGCCTTGCCTTGTATAGTATACGCACGTCTAACTGGTCATACATTTAGAGAGGATCTCTCAGGACATAAGATGAGAGTGAGCACAGAGCAATTGTTCCTAGCAGCCTTATTAAACTGTAAAATAATTTGGCTAGGTTGAATTAATGTTAGCTTTTCAATTAATCTATCTGTTACAATTATCTTTGATTTAGTTTTAATAGCTCTATATTGATAGTCTAATGTGTTTATATCAGAGCTTAATTAACAAACCAGTCTGAAGCAGAACGAAGATTCAGATGATGAAGAAAAACTTAGATGTCCTTTGTTATTAGGTCCGCTTGAAATGTATATACTTCAAAGACATGTATGAAAAGAAGGAACCTCAGGGCTCCAAATTTTCTCTTTTTGATGTTGCTATTGTTTTTCTTAAAAAATGAAAAAAAGCTTTGAAACAAAAAAAAAAAAAAAACACGTTTAACCTCGCAAGGATGGTTGGTGCAATTGTCAAAGAAAAGGGGCCGTCCCTACAAGTGGCAAGCTGTATCCCATAGAAATAATAAGATCTCTCTTCTAGGTAAAAGTTCGCAATGGAGGACGAAGTACACAGGGACATACAGTGCCCTCCACTAATATTGGCACCCTTGGTAAACATGAGCAAAGAAGGCTGTGAAAACTTGTCTCCATACTCTGCTCTCAAGGATATCAAACAATAGCAAATACAATACAGGTTTATCCAAAAATAAAATCTTTGTTTAATATATATATGTGACACAATTATTGGCACCCTTTAAGTCAATACTTTGTGCTACCTCCCTTTGCCAAGATAACAGCTCTGAGTCATCTTCTATAAAGCCTGATGAGATTGGAGAATACATGGCAAGGGATCTAAGACCATTCCTCCATATAGAATCTCTCCAGATTCTTCAGATTTCAAGGGCAATGCTGGTGGACTCTCCTCTTCAGTTCACCCACAGGTTTTCTATGGGGTTCAAGTCAGGGGACTGGGATGATTGAGTATATTGAGTTGAAAAATGGGTGACAGCAGTGGGTAAGACGAGATATGGATAAAGTCTGGATATGCCTGTTCTCTCCCCACCCTGAAGACCAGAAGACCCAGAGCTCTCATTGGTAGAACCATTATTATTATACAGCTGTCAGGAACCAAGCCTCCAGATTAAAAAGAAAAAAGAAAAGGTCTGGGAGGCATTCTGCTAAGAAGGGCTGTGTGGGGATTTGAACCTGTGGCTCTGTGGTTACTATTCCTGTGTGCTTGCAAGTCGGTTTGCTTGTGTGTTGAGCCACAGCCAGTTCTAGGAATAGCAAGGAACTTAAAAGATCTGATAAATAACTATTTGCCTTACTTGTTATTACACCTGTGCAACACACAGGTGTTCTCAATTCTGGAATTAATCAGAACCAACCCTGTGCAAAACCTCCCTATTTAAGGATGGTTTTTAGCCTGCATTGGTGTCTTCACATTGGATCTGTTTTGTCAAGTCAGAACCTGTTTCCTGCATTTATTTGGAGAAAGATTTCCTTTGCACCTGTTTACAAGGTATTACCAGGAGAAAGCCTTTACCTTTAAACCTGTTACCAATCTACAAGTTTGTTTCCTGCTTTATGCAATTCCTGCACTTGGCCATTGCCAGGAGAAAGATTTCCTTTGCACCTGTTTACAAGGTATTACCAGGAGAAAGCCTTTACCTTTAAACCTGTTACCAATCTTCAAGTTTGTTTCCTGCCTTGTGCATTTCCTGCACTCAGCAATTACAAGGAGAGAGACTTTACCTTTAAACCTGTTACCAGTTTGCAAGTTGTTTCCTGCATTGTGCAATTCCTGCACTCAGCAATTACAAGGAGAGAGACTTTACCTTTAAACCTGTTAGCAGTTTGCAAGTTGTTTCCTGCATTGTGCAATTCCTGCACTCAGCAATTACAAGGAGAGAGACTTTACCTTTAAACCTGCTACCTGTTTACAAGTTGTTTTCTGCCTTGTGCAAATCTTACATTTCAGTTATTACCAAGAGAAAGACTTTCCTTTTTGAATCTGCATCTCTGCTTACTAGTTTTCTTTATTTTCACTCCTGCTGTATGTGGTCTTAACATACCTGAGTAGCATATTTAAATATTCTGCAAGTATTTGCTTAAACAAAGTATTTTGTTGTTTAAATAAATTTGTTTTCATTTTCAATCAGTATGGCTTCTACTAATCTTCCTTTAAAGCAACTGTTCCAGACAATGAGGCTCTCACATGATATCCTGAGACAGAACATGACAACAGCAGATGATTATTATCTCATAATGGAGTGGCTAGATGTCAGTATATATGAGTCTATAAGAATCAGGATATTTGGGGTTGTATTAGACTGCATGGATACAGTGTTATTCTTTTCCTCAAAGACTATAATAGCTCAATCACTGTGCCTGTATTACAAAGTTGTCAATTAAAGGGACAGTAAACATAAAAACGAATGTTACATAATTCTACACGTAGGCTCTTCTGATCAGGTCTTTTTTTCAAAAGCAATTTGCAGGCGCTGTCCAATCACAGTGTGTCTGATCGGGCTATTGAACTAAATGTAGTGTGCTCCCGCTACCAGACCAGAGGGGGAGCACGCTACATAAAGTTAAATAGCGTAAACGTTTGCACGCAAATTGCTTTTGAAAAGAAGACCTGATCAGAAGAGCATGGAGAGAAAAGTAAAATTATGCTTACCTGATAAATTAATTTCTAATATGGTACGACGAGTCCACGGATTCATCCTTTACTTGTGGGATATTATCCTCCTGCTAACAGGAAGTAGCAAAGAGCACCACAGCAGAGCTGTCTATATAGCTCCTCCCTTAGCTCCACCCCCCAGTCTTTCGACCGAAGGTACAGGAAGAAAAAGGAGAAACTACAAGGTACAGAGGTAACTGAAGTTTAAAATAAAAAAAAAACAATTTATGCTTACCTGATAGATTTATTTCTCTTGTGGTGTATCCAGTCCACGGATCATCCATTACTTGTGGGATATTCTCATTCCCAATAGAAAGTTGCAAGAGGACACCCACAGCAGAGCTGTAATATAGCTCCTCCCCTAACTGTCATAGCCAGTAATTCGACCGAAAACAAGCCGAGAAAGGAGGAGCCATAGGGTGCAGTGGTTACTGTAGTTTAAATTTAAAAATTACCTGCCTTAAAATGACAGGGCGGGCCGTGGACTGGATACACCACAAGAGAAATAAATTTATCAGGTAAGCATAAATTGTGTTTTCTCTTGTAAGGTGTATCCAGTCCACGGATCATCCATTACTTGTGGGTTACCAATACCAAAGCTAAAGTACACGGATGAAGGGAGGGACAAGGCAGGAACTTAAATGGAAGGAACCACTGCCCGTAAAAACTTTCTCCCAAATATAGCCTCCGAAGAAGCAAAAGTATAAAATTTGTAAAATTTTGAAAAAATATGAAGCGAAGACCAAGTCGTCGCCTTGCAAATCTGATCAAAAGAAGCCTCATTTTTAAAGGCCCAAGTGGAAGCCACAGCTCTAGTGGAATGAGCTGTAATCCTTTCAGGAGGCTGCTGTCCAGCAGTCTCATAGGCTAAGCGGATTAAGCTTCTTAGTCAAAAAGAAAAAGAGGTTGACGAAGCCTTTTGACCTCTCCTCAGTCCAGAGTAGACAACAAACAAAGCAGATGTTTGACGAAAATCTTTAGTAGCTTGTAAGTAAAACTTTAAAGCACGGACCACGTCCAGATTGTGTAACACAAGGATGGAACAACAATCTCTTGATTGATATTCCTGTTAGAAACCACCTTAGGTAAAAACCCAGGTTTGGTACGCAGGGCTACCTTATCCGTATGAAAAATCAGATAAGGAGAATCACATTGTAAGGCAGATAGCTCAGAGACTCTACGAGCCGAGGAAATAGCTACCAAAAAAGAACTTTCCAAGATAAAAGCTTGATATCTATGGAATGAAGAGGTTCAAACGGAACTCCTTGAAGAACCTTAAGAACCAAGTTTAAGCTCCATGGTGGAGCAACAGGTTTAAACACAGGCTTGATTCTAACTAAAGCCTGACAAAATGCCTGAACGTCTGGAACATCTGCCAGACGCTTAACTAGCTGACAATCCTTTTTCCAAACCTTCTTGGAGAAAAGATAATATCCTAGCAATCCTGACCTTACTCCATGAGTAACCCTTGGATTCACACCAATAAAGATATCTATGCCATACCTTATGGTAAATTTTCCTGGTGACAGGCTTTCGTGCCTGTCTTAAGGTATCAATAACTGACTCGGAGAAGCCACGCTTTGATAAAATCAAGCGTTCAATCTCCAGGCAGTCAGCCTCAGAGAAATTAGATTTGGATGGTTGAAAGGACCCTGAAGTAGAAGGTCATGTTTCAGAGGCAGAGACCATGGTGGAAAGGATGACATGTCCACTAGATCTGCATACCAGGTCCTGCGTGGCCAGGCAGGTGCTATCAGAATCACCTGGAAACGGTGGAAACACATAAGCCAGGTTGAAAGACCAGGGCGCTGCTAGAGCATCTATCAGTGTCGCCTTGGGATCCCTGGACCTGGATCCGTAACACGGAAGCTTGGCGTTCTGGCGAGACGCCATGAGATCCAGTTCTGGTTTGCCCCAACAATGAATCAGTTGTGCAAATACCTCCGGATGGAGTTCCCACTCTCCCGGATGAAAAGTCTGACGACTTAGAAAATCCGCCTCCCAGTGCTCTAGACCTGGGATATGTATAGCTGATAGGTGGCAAGAGTGAATCTCTGCCCAGCGAATTATTTTTGAAACTTCTAACATCTCTAGGGAACTTCTCGTTCCCCCTTGATGGTTGATGTAAGCTACAGTCGTGATGTTGTCCGACTGAAATCTGATGTACCTCAGAGTTGCTAACTGAGGCCAAGCCTGAAGAGCCTTGAATATCGCTCTTAGTTCCAGAATATTTAATGGAAGGAGAGACTCCTCCTGAGTCCACGATCCCTGAGCCTTCAGGGAGTTCCAGACTGCACCCCAACCTAGAAGGCTGGCATCTGTCGTAACAATTGTCTAATCTGGCCTGCGAAAGGTCATACCTTTGGACAGATGGACCCGAGATAGCCACCAGAGAAGAGAATCCCTGGTCTCTTGGTCCAGATTCAGTTGAGGGGACAAATCTGTGTAATCCCCGTTCCACTGACTGAGCATGAATAGTTGCAGCGGTCTGAGATGTAAGCGTGCAAACGGCACTATGTCCATTGCCGCTACCATTAAGCCGATAACTTCCATACACTGAACCACCGAAGGGCGCGGAATGGAATGAAGAACCCGGCAGGAATTTAGAAGCTTTGATAACCTGGATTCCGTTAGGTGAATTTTCATTTCTACAGAATCTATCAGAGTCCCTAGAAAGGAAACTCTTGTGAGTGGGAATAGAGAACTCTTTTCCTCGTTCACTTTCCACCAATGCGACCAATGCCAGTACTACGTCCGTATGAGACTTGGCAATTTGGAAGTTTGACGCCTGTATCAGGATGTCGTCTAAATAAGGGGCTACTGCTATGCCCCGCGGCCTTAGGACCGCCATAAGCGACCCTAGAACCTTTGTAAAGATTCTTGGGGCTGTAGCTAATCCCAAGGGAAGAGCTACAACTGGTAATGCCTGTCTTGAAAGGCAAACCTGAGAAACCGATGATGATCTTTGTGTATCGGAATGTGAAGATAAGCATCCTTTAGATCCACTGTAGTCATATATTGACCCTCCTGGATCAGTGGTAGGATGGTACGAATAGTTTCCATCTTGAACGACTGAACTTTGAGGAATTTGTTTAAGTTCTTTAGATCCAAAATTGGTCTGAAGGTTCCCTCTTTTTTGGGAACCACAAACAGATTTGAGTAAAAACCCTGTCCCTGTTCCTCCTTTGGAACTGGATGGATCACTCCCATAACTAGGAGGTCTCGTACACAGTGTAAGAATGCCTCTCTCTTTATCTGGTGTGCAGATAATTGTGAAAGGTGAAATTTCCCTTTTGGGGGGGAAGCTTTGAAGTCCAGAAGATATCCCTGGGATATAATTTCCAACGCCCAGGGATCCTGAACATCTCTTGCCCACGCCTGGGCAAAGAGTGAAAGTCTGCCCCCTACTAGATCCGTTCCCAGATAGGGGGCCGTTCCTTCATGCTGTCTTAGAGGCAGCAGCAAGCTTTTTTACCTGCTTACCTTTTTTCCAGGTCAGGTTTGGTCTCCAGACCGTCTTGGATTGAGCAAAAGTTCCCTCTTATTTATTATTAGAGGAAGTTGATGCCGCACCTGCCTTGAAGTTTTGAAAGGCACGAAAATTAGACTGTTTGGCCCTAGATTTGGACCTGTCCTGAGGAAGGACATGACCTTTTCCTCCAGTGATATCAGCAATAATCTCCTTCAACCAGGCCCGAATAGTGTCTGCCCCTTGAAGGGAATGTTAAGTAGCTTAGATTTTGAAGTCACGTCAGCTGACCATGATATAAGCCATAGCGCTCTGCGCGCCTGTATAGCAAAACCAGAATTCTTAGCCGTTAGTTTAGTCAAATGAACAATGGCATCAGAATAAAAGAATTGGCTAGCTTAAGTGCTCTAAGTTTGCCAAGTATGTCATCCAATGAAGTCGCTACCCGTAAAGCCTCTTCCAGAGACTCAAACCAGTACGCCGCAGCAGCAGTAACAGGGGCAATGCATGCAAGGGGCTGTAGGATAAAACCTTGTTGAATAAATATTTTCTTAAGGTAACCTCTAATTTTTTATCCATTGGATCTAAAAAAAAAAAGCACAACTGTCCTCGACAGGGATAGTAGTACGCTTTACTAGAGTAGAAACTGCTCCCTCCACCTTAGGGACTGTCTGCCATAAGTCCCGTGTGGTGGCGTCTATTGGAAACATTTTTCTAAAAATAGGAGGGGAAGAGAACGGCACACCTGGTCTATCCCATTCCTTATTAAAATTTCTGTAAACCTTTTAGGTATTTGGAAAAACATCAGTACACACCGGCACTGCAAAGTATTTATCCAGTCTACACAATTTCTCTGGCACTGCAATGGTATCACAGTCATTCAGAGCAGCTAAAACCTCCCTAAGCAACACGCGGAGGTGTTCAAGCTTAAATTTAAATGTAGAAATATTAGAATCAGGTATCTTTCCTGAGTCATTAACATCACCCACTGACTGAAGCTCTCTTTCCTCAGCTTCTGCATATTGTGAGGCAGTATCAGACATGGTTCTTAAAGCGTCAGTATGCTCTGCATTTTGTCTCACCCCAGAGCTATCTTGCTTACCTCTAAGTTCAGGTAGTCTGGCTAATACCGCTGACAGTGTATTATCCATGACTGCCGCCATGTCTTGTAAAGTAAACACTATGGGCGCCCTAGATGTACTTGGCGCCATTTGAGCGTGAGTCCCTTAAGCGGGAGTCAAAGGGTCTGACACGTGGGGAAAGTTAGTCGGCATAACTTCCCCCTCGTCAGATTCCTCTGGTGATAAATTTTTTAAAGACAGAAAATGATCTTTATTGCATAAAATGAAATCAGTACATTTGGTACACATTCTAAGAGGGGGTTCAACCATGACTTTTAAACATAATAAACGAGGAGTTTCTTCTATGTCAGACATGTTTATACAGAATAGCAATGAGACTAGCAAGCTTGGAAAACACTTTAAATCAAGTTAACAAGCAAATATAAAAAACGGTACTGTGCCTTTAAGAGAAACAAATTTTGTCAGAATTTGAAAAACAGTGGAAAAAAGCAGTAAATCAAATGAAATTTTTACAGTGTGTATAATAGGCTAACAGAGCATTGCACCCACTTGCAAATGGATGATTAACCCCTTAGTTCAAAAAACGGATAAAAAAAACGAAATAGACGTTTTTTAACAGTCACAACCAACTGCCACAGCAAGCTGTGGCCCTACCTTCCCCAATAAACGACTTTGGAAAGCCTTTGGGCCCTTTAGAGATGTCCTATAGCATTCAGAGGGCCTTTGAGGGAAGTTGGATGTCACAGTTTGTAATTTTAACCAACTGTAACTTTTATACTACAACAGTGGAAATTGTTTCTAGTCAAAATTTAAGCCAGCCATGTGGAAAAAACTAGGCCCCAATAAAGTTTTATCACCAAAGCATATATAAAAACGATTAAACATGCCAGCAAACGTTTTATATTGCAATATCATAAGGGTATTACCTCTGAAAGTAAGCATGATACCAGTCGTTATTAAATCACTGTATTCAGGCTTAATTTACATTAATCCGGTATCAGCAGCATTTTCTAGTGTTTTCCATCCCTAGAAAAAATTATAACTGCACATACCTGATAGCAGAATAAACTGCAGGCCATTCTCTCGCTGAAGTTACCTCATCTGTGTAATCCCCTCAGACATATGTGAGAACAGCAATGGATCTTAGTTACAACCTGCTAAGATCATAGAAACCTCAGGCAGATTCTTCTTCTATTTACTGCCTGAGATAAAATAGCACAACTCCGGTACTATTTAAAAATAACAAACTTTTGATTGAAGAAAATAAACTAGCTATATTTAACCACTCTCTCCTACAACGTCCTTGCTTGTTGAGAGTTGCAAGAGAATGACTGGCTATGACAGTTAGGGGAGGAGCTATATTACAGCTCTGCTGTGGGTGTCCTCTTGCAACTTCCTGTTGGGAATGAGAATATCCCACAAGTAATGGATGATTCGTGGACTGGATACACCTTACAAGAGAAATATAATCTGTCTTAAAATGACAGGGCGTGCCGTGGACTCGTCGTACCATAGGAGAAATTAATTTATCAGGTAAACATAAATTTACTTTTCTTCTATAAGGTAAGACGAGTCCACGGATTCATCCTTACTTGTGGGATACAATACCAAAGCTACAGGACACGGATGAACGGGAGGGACAAGACAGACGGTTAAACAGAAGGCACCACTGCTTGAAGAACTTTTCTCCCAAAAATAGCCTCCGAAGAAGCAAAAGTATCAAATTTGTAAAATTTGGAAAAGGTATGAAGCGAAGACCAAGTCGCAGCCTTACAAATCTGTTCAACAGAAGCATCATTTTTAAAAGCCCATGTGGAAGCCACCGCTCTAGTAGAGTGAGCTGTAATCCTTCCAGGAGGTTGCTGTCCAGCAGTCTCGTATGCCAAACAGATGATGCTTTTCAGCCAAAAAGAGAGGTAGCCGTAGCTTTTTTACCTCTACGTTTTCCAGAATAGACAACAAACAAAGAAGACGTTTGACGGAAATCTTTTGTTGCTTGCAAGTAAAACTTCAAAGCACGAACCACGTCCAAGTTGTGCAACAGACGCTCCTTCTTAGAGGAAGGATTAGGACACAGAGAAAGAACAACAATTTCCTGATTGATATTCCTATTAGTAACAACCTTAGGAAGGAATCCAGGTTTGGTACGCAAAACCACCTTATCAGCATGGAAAACAAGATAAGGCGAGTCGCATTGCAATGCAGATAATTCAGAAACTCTTCGAGCCAAAGAGATAGCAACTAAAAACAGAACTTTCCAAGATAGAAGCTTAATATCTATGGAATGCATAGGTTCAAACGGAACCCCTTGAAGAACTTTAAGAACTAAATTCAAACTCCATGGCGGAGCAACAGGTTTAAACACAGGCTTGATTCTAACTAAAGCCTGACAGAACGACTGAACGTCTGGAACATCTGCCAGACGCTTGTGCAGAAGAACTGATAAGGCAGATATCTGTCCCTTTAAGGAACTATCTGATAGCCCCTTCTTCAATCCTTCTTGGAGAAAGAACAAAATCCTAGGAATCCTGATCTTACTCCATGAGTAGCCTTTGGATTCGCACAAATAAAGATATTTACGCCATATCTTATGATAAATTTTCCTAGTGACAGGCTTTTCTGAATCAAGGTATCTATGACCGACTCAGAGAAACCCCACTTGGATAAAATCAAGCGTTCAATCTCCAAGCAGTCAGCCACAGAGAAAATAGATTTGGATGCTGGAACGGACCTTGAATCAGAAGATCCTGTCTCAGTGGCAGAGTCCATGGTGGAAGAGATGACATGTCCACCAGGTCTGCATACCAAGTCCTGCGTGGCCACGCAGGTGCTATCAAAATCACTGAAGCTCTCTCCTGTTTGATTCTGGCAATCAAACGAGGAAAAAGAGGAAATGGTGAAAACACATAAGCCAGGTTGAACGACCAGGGTACTGCTAGAGCATCTATCAGTACTGCCTGAGGATCCCTTGACCTGGACCCGTAACAAGGAAGTTTGGCGTTCTGACGAGACGCCATCAGATTCAATTCTGGTGTGCCCCATTGCTGAATCAATTGTGCAAACACCTCCAAATGGAGTTCCCACTCCCCCGGATGAAAAGTCTGACGACTTAGAAAATCCGCTTCCCAGTTCTCCACTCCTGGGATATAGATTGCTGAAAGATGGCAAGAGTGAGTCTCTGCCCATCAAATTATTTTGGTAACCTCTATCATCGCTAGAGAACTCTTTGTTCCCCCCTGATGATTGATATATGCTACAGTCGTGATATTGTCTGACTGGAATCTTATGAATCTGGCCGAAGACAGCTGAGGCCACCCCAGAAGCGCGTTGAATATCGCTCTCAGTTCTAGAATATTTATCGGGAAGAGAGCCTCCTCCTGAGTCCACAAACCCTGTGCTTTCAGGGAATTCCAGACTGCACTCCAGCCCAATAGGCTGGCGTCCGTCATCACTATGACCCATGCTGGCCTGCGGAAACACATTCCCTGGGACAGATGATCCTGTGACAACCACCAAAGAAGTGAGTCTCTGGTCTCTTAATCCAGATTTATCTGAGGAGATAAATCTGCATAATCCCCATTCCACTGTTTGAGCATGCATAGTTGTAGTGGTCTGAGATGCAAGCGAGCAAACGGAACTATGTCCATTGCCGCTACCATTAGTCCGATTACCTCCATACACTGAGCCACTGACGGCCGAGGAATGAAGAGCTCGGCAGATGGATAAAATCTTTGATTTCCTGACCTCCGTCAGAAAAATTTTCATGTCGTCCGAAATCTATCAGAGTTCCCAGGAATAGAACTCTTGTGAGAGGGATAAGTGAACTCTTTTTTACGTTCACCTTCCGCCAACATGATGTCCGTGTGAGACTTGGCTAGTTGGTAAGTCGACGCCTGAATTAAGATATCGTCCAGATAAGGCGCCACAGCTATGCCCCGCGGCCTTAGAACCGCCAGAAGGGACCCTAGCACCTTTGAGAAAATTCTGGGAGCTGTGGCCAACCCGAAGGGAAGAGCCACAAACTGGTAATGCTTGTCCAAAAAGGCGAACCTGAGGAACTGGTGATCTTTGTGGATAGGGATGTGTAGATACGCACCCTTTAAGTCCACAGTGGTCATATATTGACCCTCCTGGATCATTGGTAAAATAGTCTGAATGGTCTCCATCTTGAAGGATCGGACTCTGAGGAATTTGTTTAGGATCTTGAGATCTCAAATTGGTCTGAAGTTTCCCTCTTTTTTGGGAACCACAAACAGATTGGAGTAGAACCCCTGCCCCTGTTCTGTTTTCAGAACTGGGCAGATCACTCCCATGGTATATAGGTCTTCTACACAGCGTAAGAACGCCTCTCTTTTTGTCTGGTTTACAGACAATTGAGAAAGATGGAATCTCCCCCTTGGAGTAGAATCTTTGAAATCTAGAAGATACCCCTGGGTTACGATTTCTAAAGCCCAGGAGTCCTGAACGTCTCTTGCCCAAGCCTGAGCAAAAAGAGAAAGTCTGCTCCCTACTAGATCCGGTCCCAGATCGGGGGCTACCCCTTCATGCTGTCTTGGTGGCAGCAGCGGGCTTCTTGGCCTGTTTACCCTTGTTCCAAGTCTGTTTAGGTCTCCAGACTGACTTGGATTGAGCAAAATTCCCCTCTTGCTTTGCAGCAGGGGAAGAGGTAGTGGGACCACCTTTGAAGTTGAAGTTTGGTCCTCATCTTATTTGTCTTATCCTGAGGAAGGGCATGGCCTTTCCCTCCAGTGATGTCTGAAATGATCTCTTTCAGTTCAGGCCCGAATAGGGTCTTAACCTTGAAAGGGATGGCTAAAAGCTTAGATTTTGATGACACATCAGCAGACCAGGACTTAAGTCATAACTCTCTACGCGCTAAAATGGCAAAACCTGAATTCTTTGCCGCTAATTTAGCCAGTTGAAAAGCAGCATCTGTAATGAAAGAATTAGCTAGCTTGAGAGCCCTAATTCTATCCAGAATATCATCTAATGGGGTCTCAACCTGAAGAGCCTCCTCCAGAGCCTCGAACCAAAAAGAAGCTGCAGTAGTTACAGGAACAATGCACGCTATAGGTTGGAGAAGAAAACCCTGATGAACAAATATTTTCTTTAGGAGACCCTCTAATTTTTTATCCATAGGATCTTTGAAAGCACAACTGTCCTCAATAGGTATAGTTGTACAATTAGCAAGGGTAGCAATAGCTCCCTCCACCATAGGGACTGTCTGCCACGAGTCCCACATGGCGTCTGATATGGGAAATATTTTCTTAAAAGTAGGAGGGGGAGCGAACGGAATACCTGGTCTATCCCACTCCTTAGTAACAATGTCTGAAATCCTCTTAGGGACCGGAAAAACATCAGTGTAGGCAGGAACCTCTAGAAATCTGTCCATTTTAGACAATTTCTCTGGAACTACAATAGGGTCACAATCATCCAGAGTCGCTAAAACCTCCCTGAGCAATAAGTGGAGGTGTTCTAGTTTAAATTTAAAAGTCGTCATATCTGAGTCTGTCTGAGGGAACAACTTTCCTGAATCAGAAATCTCTCCCTCAGACAGCAAATCCCTCACCCCCAACTCAGAACAGTGTGAGGGTACATCGGATATGGCTAATAAAGCGTCAGAGGGCTCAGCATTTGTTCTCACACCAGACCTACTGCGCTTCCCCTGCAACCCAGGCAGCTTAGATAAAACCTCTGTGAGGGTAGTATTCATAATTGCGGCCATATCTTGCAGGGTGAAAGAATTAGACGCACTAGAAGTACTTGGCGTCGCTTGTGCGGGCGTTAAGGGTTGTGACACTTGGGGAGAATTAGATGGCACAACCTGATTCCCTTCTGACTGAGAATCATCCTGCGACATACTTTTAGTAGCTAAAATATGTTCTTTGCAATTTATTGACCTTTCAGTGCATGAGGGACACATTCTAAGTGGGGGTTCCACAATGGCTTCTAAACATATTGAACAATGACTTTTTTCAATGTCAGACATGTTGAACAGGCTAGTAATGACTACAAACATGCATGAAAACTCTTTATTTAGTGAAAAAAATAACAATCTTAAAAAACGGTACTGCGCCTTTAAGAGAAAAAAAGCATACACGTTCTGCAAAACTGCTTTAAAATGCACCAAATTTTTAAAATTTTTGCATGAAGACTCAATATGTGTAGTTAAGTTTGCCCCACAAGGAAATTTGACATTTAACCCTTTAATGTGCAATCCGGAAAAAACACCCCCAGCACCTTGCCACAGCCCTGCTGTGGCGCCTACCTGCCCTCAGGGATAGTAAATATGGGGTTAAAGCTTCGATTTGGCCCAAAACATTCACAAGGGCCCTCAGGAGTTGGAGCTTGCTGAGTGAAAAAAACTGCGCATCAGAGGCACGAAAATAGGCCCCGCCCATCTCACTCAATGTCTCTACAGCCTCAAAGAACCGCACCAGAGCGGTTTTAAACTAGCCATGTGGGTTCTGAGACCCAAAAAATAAGCCAAGTGTACCCTCAATAAAGTTGCCCAAAAAACAATATTGCCCACAAAACGTTAACAGCACTCCCAGTTCATAAAACGTTTGCCCACAAACATTCAAAACTCAGTGTCAACCATTTTTGTAATTAGCCCCTTATGCAAGCTTAGTAATGCCTTTCTATAGCTCTTAGGATTTCTGCTTACCCTTACCCTCATGGGGATACTGTCAGTCTTTCTGAAATACACTGTCTCTCCAGAAAAAATGACTGAACATACCTCACTGCTATATAGCATGAAAACGTTCCTCACACTGAAGTTTCTTGTACCCTTCAGCCTCTGTGGGAACAGCATTGGATCTTAGTTACAAATGCTAAGATCATCATCCTCCAGGCAGAAGTCTTCATCCTTCTGCTGCCTGAGGGTAAATAGTACACACCGGTACCATTTAAAATAAACTCTTGCTTGAAGAAATTAAAAACTAGTATTTTATCACCTCTTTCACTTTACCCTTCCTAGTACTTAGAGTAGGCATAGAGATTGACTGGGGTGGAGCTAAGGGAGGAGCTATATAGACAGCTCTGCTGTGGTGCTCTTTGCCACTTCCTGTTAGCAGGAGGAAAATATCCCACAAGTAAAGGATGAATCCGTGGACTCGTCATACCTTATAGAAGAAAATAAGGTAAGTATAACTTTGGAAGCAAAAAATTCTTAAATCTTTTGGGTTTTTTCAAGCTTTCGCCAAGATAATGTTACATAATTCTGCACTATCTGCAGAATTATGCAACATCAGTTTTTACATTTACTGTCCCTTTAAGTTTTGGGCTGGTTTGCAACCGGAAATATTGCTTTCTCTTTTATTGCTTTTTAGAACTGGGATTATATATTATTTCTTCATTAATAAACTGGAAATGAAGGGTTAATAGAAATGTTTGAGGTGTTGGGAAAGGGGTATAGAGATAAGGTATATAAGGGAGGGTTAGGAAGGGAAAGGATCAATGTATATGTGTGTACATACATGTATGTATGTATGTATATATGTATGTATGTACTGTGGGCTCCATTTATCATTGTTTGGAGAAATCCGACTTTCAGTTCTCCAAGAAGTTCTCCGCAGCTCGCCCTCTGTGAGGCGCACTTGTGCGCCAATATTTATAAAAAAACTGGTCGTATTATACCGCTTTTTTCCAAAGTCGAGATGCGGCGTGTTAATGATAAATCTCGACTATATTTACCATTCCATCATCGTAAAAAAGCGCATATTTTTGGTATTTTCCTTTTTTATTACTGGATATAGCCATTCTTTTTATTAATGTTATAATTGTTGTAATTTAAGGTTATATAAACATTTATATTTGTAATATGAATTGAACAAATTTCTATATTATTATTCTTTTTGTGTTTTTTTTACAAACCACAACCTTTTACTACTATTCCACGTTATTTTTAACAGATGGCTTCCATATTACAAAGTAATTTTTTTTGGTTTATCTACTTAACACACCGCATGCAGACCTTTTTCTACTATTCAACGTTATTTTTAACACATGTCTTACTTATTACAAAGTCATGTGTTTTGGTTTCTCTACATTACACACCCCATACAGACCTTTTAGGCCTCCGTTTATCATGATAAATGGAGCCCATACTATTATTCCACGTTATTTTAACACGTTTCACATATTACAAAGTCCTTATTTTTTGGTTTATCTACTTTAGACACCCCATACAGACCTTTTACTATTATTCTACGTTATTTTAGCACATGTCTTACAAAGTCTTGTTTTTTTGTCTTTTGTTTAGCTATTTTAGACACCCCATGCAAACCTTTAACTATTATTCCTTTTGATTTTCAACACGTCTTTTATCTTTACCAACTAATTTGTTTTTCTCTACCTACTTTACACAACCCCTCTAGACATTTCACTACTATTCTTTTCAAATTAACGTCTTACATTGACCTAATCTTACACTTTCATTGATAAGATGTTTCAATTCATTGATAAGATGTTTCAATATATATTACACAATAACGACAATTGTTTATATTTGTTAAATAATATATGCATTTATTCTGTATATAAAATAAAATTAAAAAAAATGTTGCTAGCACATTCATAAATTTTTTAATAACACATAAATGAAAAAGTTACATTTTTTCATATTTCAGCCTCATTTTCCTGACTGCTGAGTAACTGCTTATCAGTCCAGTTTCAGCTTTAAGCAGGACTTCAAGGAGCTCTTTTTTGCTTATTACAATTTTTTCATCATCCGGAACTAAAAAATAAAAAATATATATATTTATATTAAACATATATTTTGATTATTTTGAATAGCATTTATAGACATGAGAGTAAAAAAAATATCTGTCAATGGAATTACCAACAGCAATAACATATATTTATTCATAAATGCTATAACACTTACCCCAGTTATAATATTGAGGTGACTGAGAGTCTTCATCGTGTACCTCTAAGTTTATTAAATTTTGTTGAGTTTCTTCAAAAAACAAAATTTTGATTACAATGTATTGATAATGTAATTTTAAAATATATCTATCTTACACAATATTTTTCTCTCTATCTATGTTATCTTTCAATTAATTTTATTTCTATATTTAAATCTGTCTTTTTTGATCTATATACATATATCTATCTGTCGATATATATATATTACATATATATATCTATCTATCTATATATATATATATATATATATATATATATATATATATATATATATATATATTGATCTATATATATATATATATATATATATATATTGATATATATAAAAAAATATGTGTTTGTGTTTTTATATATATATATATATAGATATATATATATAGATATTTTTTTTTGTTGTTTTTAAAAAAAATATATACACATATTAATAAAATTGATATATATATATATGTGTATATATATATATATATATATATATATATATATATATGCATACATATCTATTGTTTTATATATATATATATATATATATATAGATATATATATATATATATATATATATATATATATATATATATAGATATATATATATATATATATATATATATATATATATATATAGATATATATATATATATATATATATATATATATATATAAATATAATGTTTGTAGAATAGATATATCACCAGAAAAAAAATAAAAAATCACCTGATGTTCCTTGATGAACCTCATCTTCTTCATGGCCCTCCTCGTCCTCTTGTTCCAAATGTTCTTCATCTTGTTCCAAATGTTCTTCTGACTCTGTAGGCTCTACATGTCCTAAAATTATTATTACAAATAAATTTATATTTATAAAATATATATGTCAAAGAAATCTCAAAGAATTTTTTTTTAGATTACCTTCAATGTTATCGATATCTTCTTCTCCTTGCTCATCCATTGCATTATTATTTGGAGTGCTATTATCTATAGCATTATAAAAAAAAATAGTTAAAAGATAAATTTACTTTAATACCTGGCTTTGAATTTTTTTTTTTTTCTCGAAATTACAGTTACATTTTTTACACCTGTGTCTTGAGTCCTATCTTTATCCATAAAAACTGTGGGCAATGGGTCTGATTCCCCTTCAGAACTAGAATTGGTATCAATGGGAAGAAGGTACCTTGGAGCTCTTCTTCTTTTGACTATTAAATAATATAAAATACAAAATTAGTGAAAATATATTCTTAAAAATCCAAACACACAAAAAATTTGTCTGAAAATCCTATAAAAACTTGATTCATTCACACTTATCTGCAGGCAATGGTAATCTTTTAATCCTATTATTGTTTAACTTGTTTATCTTATTGAAAATATTCCAATTAAAAACTATACATTTTTAATACTTAAGATTATATAATTAAACTATATTTATATCTATATTGCTTACATTTTTTAAGATAACTCTTTATCAAAGTGCGCATTTTAGATTGCCTCCGGTACAAGTCGTTATATCTTTTCAGACATTGTTTCCTCGTTCGTTTTTGCCCAGAGACTCTCCTTACTCTTCGCACCATTTCACAGAGAATTCGGTTTCTTGTGTCCTGGTCCAAAGTGAAAATCCCTTTCCTTTTTTTTGGAAAATATTTATCCATAGTGTAAGAAATAATCAATAATTCTCCAATAGAGAACTTCTTGGATCGTGGCATTTTCTAAATATTATTCAATCTCTACTCACTGACGGGACTAATTTTTTTTTTTTAAATGCGCAATTTTGTAAGCTAATACCTATTTTTACAAATAGCACTCAATTTGGATACATATTTTGTAAAGTATTATCAAGAATCGTATTTTAGTATACAACTTGATGTTTTTTTTTATCCATTTTAATAACAATGAAACATTGTATAGAACTGCGCCACAATAGCACTATTTTTTTGGCAACATTAACAAATGTTACATGTATCCGTTGATAAGGTGAAATAAAATTAAAGATACATATAACAATGTAATGATATTTAAATTTAATATTGTTATTCATAACCAAATTATCTTTATTTACATGTAAAATTGTTATTAAAAACAAAAATGGAAATCCAGGTATTCCATATGAAAAATAAACTGCGACATATCTTTCCAGAACATCAGACAGTATACGCCCATTTTCATCAACTACATTTAGATACTTTTTTGGAAACCGTTATAAAAGAAAACTTTATTTAGTTTGTATCAACACTTTAGTTATTTTTTGCGCTCTATTGTATCACATTTTTACAATGGCATCTTCCCAAGCTGGAAAGACCAAAAGCGGGAGAAGTATCATGTTCACTCATCGGCAGAATTGTATTTTGGTCGAAGCTGTTATCGAACACTACGATGAAATCATTGGGTACCAAGCAAGAACTGTAAACCCACAGAGAAAGAGAACAATTTGGACACAAATCAGTAGATCTGTTTCAGCTGAAGGAAGTTTTCCTAAGGATGTGCGGGCTTGTCGGAAGAGAGTAACTGATATTAGAAAAAACATAAAGAAAAAGGTTTGCAGGGAAAAGCAATCTGCCAAAGGAACCGGTGGAGGCCCTGGATATAGGGCCGAATTAACGGACTTTGAACAGATGCTTTATGCACGGATGGGTGATGCCGTTGTGGTTGGCCTGGATGTCCCAGCAGACACTATGGATTTTAGAGGTAAGTTAAATGTAAACGACACCCAAATTTTGTTGTTCATGATTTAAAAAAAGAGAATGAAAAACTATATATCTTTATTATTGAAATCTATTATGTAATTATTTCGATTCAATAGATATTCCTTTATGGAAAGTATATGTAGATATGCTCACTATCTCTTTAATTTTGTAGATTTCTGCTATTGGATATTAAAATTGTGATTAGTTTACATTTTTATTTGTCAGATAAGGATTATGGAGAAAATGGAGACATGAACTATAATAAAAGTAATCTAGTCAGTGTTATAACTATCTATTGTCTATCTAAATCGATCTAAATATTTGAAATTGTGTTTTTATCTATAATTATTGAAATTTAATACAAGTATATTTATATTATTTAGAGCAAGAAGATGAGGGACGTCAGGAAGAGGAGATTGATGCACAAGAGGATCAACCTTTGGAAAATGAATTCACCTCACAAGACCAAGAACCCTCCACATCCACAAGAAGGGGAGAGTAAGTTATTTGTAAAAAACAACCAATAGTTGTTATATATTTTAATAATAATTAACAACCAGATGAGCACTGATGATAACTTGTGGTCTAATGTATATTTTGATTGTATAAATCGATGCAGTTGATATTCTAATATTATTTTTATGTTGTTGTAGGTGTTCGTGCTTTACTACAATCGATGCAGGACAATTCTATATTACTATTCGAGGGTAGGTTGTCTTCTAATTTAATTGTCATGTTAATTTTTTGTTTTTTTAAGAATGTAACCTATTAATAATACATATTTTCCATGTCATACAGAAGATCAGGTTGAAATCAATTTGGAACCTCTGGTTGAGGATTCTGTATGTCCAGAAGATGAGGATGAGACTCAGGTTGAGGGACAAACATCAGAGGGACCAACACCACCAAATCTAGAAACTCCTCAGAATATCATGGTCAATGACTCTGAAGAAGATGAAAGACCAGAACAATTGATAAACCCAGAAGATGTCACAGGCAGGGGAAATGATATACAAAACCTCACAGACATGGCATTGGGGTTCAGGAATGAGCAAAGTGCATTTTTTAAAGAACTGATCAGATTACAAGAAGAAAGAAATGCAATTTTAAAAGCTGATTCAGAATTTAAGAGGGATTATTCCAAAAAGAAATTAGAAATTTTGAATCGAAGATTTCCTACTCAATAATTAATTATTAATATTTCTTGTTTTTGCACTTTAATGTTCAAATTTTTTTCATGTTGAAAAGTTAAACACTAGAATTTGGTTACAGTTTAAGTTATTTTTGAAAAAATGTTACATGTTTCAGTATTCAAGTTTTTGTTATTACAATAAAAATGTTATTTAAAATACAAAAAAGAATTAAGGCTGTTTGTTCAAAAAATTTTTATTAAAAGAAGAAAAACAAAAATTTTTTATTAACAAATAAACACAACTTTTTTTTTCATCTGTCTGATTATATAACAGTAGTGATGATTGTTATTGTCCAATTTTCAAACAACTCCTGTGTTATCCATGGTTTCTGTAATACAATGTTAAAAGATAATTAGCAATCCAGAAATATAATACTAATTCTTTGCCCCACCCCCACCCAAAAAAAAAAAAAATTACTTACATGAAAAATATCTCTCAATAATTTCCATACGATTTTGAACACCGGCCCTAGTAGTGTGCCTGTTTAATATTTGTTGGGGGACATAGATGTCATCTGGTTGATCCTCAAGACACAAATCATCTTCGTTAACTTGAGATATTGCAATATTATGTAACATGCAGCATACTAAAATAATGTCATTGCACTTCTCTGGTGAGTATTGCAAGTCTCCCCCTGACCTGTCCAACACACGAAATCTCATCTTCAACACACCGAAGGTTCTCTCGATAGCACTTGTACTACGGTGTGACTCGTTGAATTTGATCTCTGCACGTGTATGGGGTGATGGTACTGGTGTCAGAAGCCAAGGCCTACACGGATAACCACTGTCACCTACAAATAAAAAAATTAAAAGAATTATTACATTGGAATAACAATCTATATGCACTTTTAGCAATACAGAAATTAATGAAATAAATAATAACATAAATGAAAAGATCATAAAATTAATTTTCACAAAAAAAAAGGTATAAAGTGTATATACATCTAACTAAAAATCTATGTCCTTCAAAGTTGAAAACCAAAATTAAACATAAAAACAATAACAACAAAAAATATGAAGTTAAACTCACCCAATAGCCAACCATGGGGCATGTCTCCACGTTCAAACGATGTAAATAATGCTGATTGTTTGAGGATATGGTAATCGTGTCAGGAACCTGGAAATCCTGAACGCACAGCCCAAATTTTGAGGTTGGCATCACAAACAGCCTGAACATTCAGTGAATGGAAGCTTTTTCTATTCCTGTATTGCTCCTCCCTTAAAGCTGGTGGTCTTAAAGCTATGTGTGTGCAATCAATTGCACCAAGAACATTAGGCATACCAGCTACTTAATAAAAAGATGCCTTAACTGTGTGCCATTCTTGCACATTCCTGGGTACAAAAATAAACTTCTTAAGATGTTTCAAAACTGCTTTTAAAACAATTCTTAGATGCCTGCAAAATGAAGGCTGGATAATGCCCACCACAGCACTAGAGACTGCCTGAAATGAACCAGTTGACAAGAAATGCAAAACTGCTAATAATTTTAAAAGTCCAGGTATCGCCCTTGTTCTTCTTGTCCTAGGGTCTATGTCATTTTGGATCAGAGAGTAAAGATTTATAATACTCTCCCTATTTATACGAAATCTTTGCTTTATCTCCTTATCAGACAATGCCTGTAGTCCACACCGGGGTAAAAAAACTCTAGGCACTCTTTGGCGTCTCCGTATGGGCATATTACCATCAGCAAGACGATTTTCACGGGCCCTTGCCAAAGAAATAGCAGACAACAGCAGAAAATATTCCATCTTCTCTCTCACAAAAAATGAAGTAAATGAAATGTTCTCCTCAGTGGATATGGAGAACTTTGGAGGGCGTAATTGTAGGAGAATATTAGGTTCTCCCATGGCGCAAAATAGTGATAAATATGAAATTTGGCGATCTGTTAGTCGATTTGATGAAAATACGACCGAAAAAGCGCTGTTTTAAGCTTCAATCGGCGCACATGTGCGCCTTGGCGAGATAGAATAGAGTGGTCGGATTTTTCGATCGAAAATCAGTTTTTTTGGTCGTATTTTGTTTTAATACATAGGAGAGAATTTACGCCGGCGTATTTATAGGCGTAAATGTAGGAGAATTGCAATGATAAATGGAGCCCTGTATGTGTTTATGTTTAGATGTAAAGTCTAAAATGTGTACTTAAACTAACATGGATAATAATATATACCAAAGAATTAAAGTACCTGAGAGAGTGTTGCGATAGAGCAGCCTTGCATATTTGCCTTATTCACCATGAATAATTTCAGTGTGGGCACTAATATAAATCTATTAGCCGTGAGAAATTAACATGCTTTTATGGCTTTTCTTTTCTGTGCTGACATGATGACTGTAGCGGCACCATACTAACACTCACATGATAAATATTAACCAATGACTTCTAAAACCAGTGCTATGGATTGTGAGCCTGATGCATTTTTGCACTCGAGTAGTAATTTGCCCCTATATGTTTTGCCATGTGAACCAAATATGTTCAAAAATTCTAACAATGCGAAAAAAAAGTCATGTAAACCGACAAAAATGCCAATCTAAAGCGGAAAAAAGCACTAATTAATGCTCCTGCTCAAAAGTTAATTGCACTAGAAGTAAGTTTTTTTGCGCTTGTCGGGTTGCACTCGTATTAGGAGTTGAAAGTAAACTGTTTTCGCTCATGCGTTAACCCGAAAAGTAAAAACAGCAGAACTTACAATATCGAGTCCACGTTCACCCCGCTCTCGCGCAATCCCAATCACATATTCTCATGTGCGTTAACCCTACATGTTCTTCACATACATGAATATATGCTATTTATTCTTAAATATATATAATGTTTTTTTAGTACAATATATACCTATACATATATACATGTATAAATTAAAGCTCTTTTTTTCTAACACCTGAGACCTCATATATTTGAGCCATTATAACTTGTGAGCAATATTTTTTTTTATATAATTTTATTAGATAGTGTTATGAGTGTAACTATACTATTTTAGCTTTGCAAAACAGTTAACCAGAGCTCTGAAGTTGCGGTAATCATTCTAGTGTAAATAGCGATTGAGCTCAAGGGATCCTGTTTACTTTCAACTCGTAATACAAATGGTAAGCAAGATGAGCGCAAACACGAGTGATAAACCCCTTATCACTGACATGATTAAGAACCAGGTTGTGGTTTGAAACGTTGTTTGTATGATGGACCCTGTAAAGAGAAAATAAAGGTCTTTTAATCTTTTACTGGATGCTGGAAAATCATTCATTTGGACAGCAGTCTCATACGCCAGACGGATGATACTCTTCAGCCAAAAAGAAAGAGAGGTAGCCATAGCTTTCTGACCCCTACGCTTTCCAGAATAAACAATGAATAATGAAAACGATTGAAGGAAATCCTTAGTCGCCTGCAAGTAAAACTTCAAGGCACGTCCAGGTTATGCAACTTACGCTCCTTCTTAGAAGAAGGATTAGGACATAATGAAGGAACAACAATTTCCTGATTAATATTCTTATTAGAAACAACCTTAGGAAGGAACCCAGGTTTGGTACGTAAAACCACCTTATCAGAATGGAAGATAAGATAAGGCGAGTCACATTGTAACGCTGAAAGCTCAGAAACTCTACGAGCAGAAGCAATAGCAACCAAAAACAAAAAAACTTTCCAAGATAACAGCTTAATATCTATGGAATGCATAGGTTCAAACGGAACCCCTTGAAGAACATTAAGAACTAAATTCAGACTCCAGGGTGGAGCAATTGGTTTAAACACAGGCTTAATTCTGGTTAAAGCCTAACAAAAAGACTGAACGTCTGAAACATCTGCCAAACGTTTGTGTAGTAAAATTGACAAAGCAGAGATCTCTCCCTTTAAGGAACTCGCTGACAACCCTTTCTCAATCTTGGGAATCCTAACCTTACTCCATGAGTATCCCTTGGATTCACACCAAAAAAGATATTTACGCCATATCTTATGATAGATCTTTCAAGTGACAGGCTTACGTGCCTGAATCAAAGTATCGATGACCGCATCAGAGAACCCCAGCTTAGATAAAATCAAGCGTTCAATCTACAAGCAGTCAGCTGCAGAGAAATTAGATTTGGATGTTGGAATGGACCTTGAATGAGAAGGTCCTGTCTCACTAGGAGTTTCCACGGAGGCAGAGAGGACATGTCCACTAGATCTGCATACCAAGTCATGCGTGGCCACACAGGCGCGATCAGAATTACCGAAGCTCTCTCCTGTTTGATCCGAGCAATCACCCGGGGAAGGAGAGGAAACGGTGGAAACACATAAGCTAGGTTGAACGACCAAGGCACTGCCAAGGCATCTACTATTTCGGACTGAGGATCCCTCGACCTGGATCCGTATCTTGGCATTCTGTCGAGATGCCATCAGATCCAATTCCGGTCTGCCCCATCGGAGAATCAGTGAGGCAAAAACCTCCGGATGGAGTTCTCACTCCCCCGGATGAAAAGCCTGTCGGCTTAAATAGTCCGCTTCCCAGTTGTCCACTCCTGGGATATAGATTGCTGACAGATAACAAGAGTGGGTCTGCGCCCATCAAATTATCTTGGATACTTCTGTCATTGTTAAGGAACTCCTCGTTCCTCCCTGATGATTGATGTAAGCCACAGTCGTGATGTTGTCCGACTAGAATCTGATGAATTTGGCCGAAGCCAACTGAGGCCACGCCTGAAGCGCACTGAATATTGCCCTCAATTCCAGAACATTGATTGGAAGCAGAGACTCCAACTGAGTCCATACACCCTGAGCCTTCAGGGAATTCCAGACTGCACCCCAGCCCAGTAGACTGGCGTCCGTTGTCACTATCACCCATGAGGTTCTGCGGAAACACGTCCCCTGGGACAGATGATCTGGCGACAACCACCAAAGAAGAGAGTTTCTGGTCTCTTGATCCAGATTTATCGGAGGAGATAAATGTGTATAGTCCCCATTCCACTGTTCGAGCATGCACAGTTGCAGTGGTCTGAGATGAAACTGAGCAAACGGGATGATGTCCATTGCCGCCACCATCAATCCAATTACCTCCATACACTGAGCCACTGACGGCCGAGGATTAGACTAAAGGGCTCGACAAGTATTTATAATTTTTGACTTTCTGACCTCCGTCAGAAAAATTTTCATTGCTATAGAATCTATGAGGGTTCCCAAGAAGGGAACCTTTGTCTGTGGAATTAGTGAACTCTTTTCTAGATTCACCTTCCAACCGTGAGTTCTCAGAAAGGACAACACTGTGTCTGTATGAGACTTTGTTAGATGTTAAGTCAACGCCTGACTCAAGATATCGTCCAGATAAGACGCCACTGCTATGCCCCGCGGCCTGAGAACCGCCAGAAGGGACCCTAGAACCTTTGTGAAGAGTAATGAACTGAAAATGTTTGTTCAGGAAGGCAAACCTTAGGTACTGATGATGATCCTTGTGAATAGGAATATGAAGGTATGCATCCTTCAAGTCCACGGTAGTCATATATTGACCCTCCTGGATCATTGTTAAAATTGTTCGAATAGTCTCCATCTTGAACGACGGGACTCTGAGAAACTTGTTTAGACTCTTGAGATCTAAAATGGGTCTGAAAGTTCCCTCTTTTTTGGGAACCACGAAAAGATTTGAGTAAAACCCCTGCCCCTGTTCCAGTCTTGGAACGGGACAAATTACCCCCATAGTAGAGAGGTCTTTTACACAACGTAAGAACGCCTCTCTTTATCTGGTCTACAGAAAACCGTGAAAGAAGAAATCTCCCCCTTGGAAGAAATCCTTTGAATTCCAGTTGATACACATGGGTCACAATTTCCAGTGCCCAGGGATCCTGAACATCTCTTGCCCAAGCCTGGGCAAAGAGAGAAAGTCTGCCCCCTACTAAATCCAGTCCCGGATCGGGGGCTGCCCCTTCATGCTGTCTTGGTAGCAGCAGCGGGCTTCTTGGGTTGTTTACTCTTGTTCCAAGCCTGGTTGGGTCTCCAGACGGACTTGGCCTGAGCAAAATTCCCTTCCTGCTTTGTGGAGAAAGAGGAAGAAGAGGGTACTCCTTTAAAGTTCCGAATGGAACGAAAATTATTTTGTTTACCTCTCATCTTAACAGACTTATCCTGAGGTAGAGCGTGACCTTTACCTCCATTAATGTCAGAGATGATTTCCATCAATTCAGGCCCGAATAGGGTCTTACCCTTGAAAGAAATAGCCAAGAGCTTTGAATTAGATGACACATCAGCAGACCACAATTTTAACCATAACGCTCTACACGCTAAAATGGCAAATCCTGCATTCTTAGCCGCCAATTTAGCAATTTGAAAGGCGGCATCTGTGATAAAAGAATTAGCTAGCTTGAGAGCTTTAATTCTATCTAAAATATCCTCCATCTTAAGAGACTCTTCTAAGGCATCAAACCAGAAAGCCGCTGCAGTAGTAACTGGAACAATGCAGGCTGTTGGTTGTAAAAGGAAACCCTGATGAATGAATAACTTCTTTAGAAGACCCTCTAATTTCTTATCCATAGGGTCTTTGAAAGCACAGCTGTCCTCAATAGGAATAGTTGTAAGCTTAGCCAGGGTAGATATAGCTCCCTCCACCTTGGGGACAGTCTGCCAAGAGTCCAGAATGGTGTCTGATATGGGTTACATTTTCTTAAAAGTAGGAGGAGAGAACAGTATACCCGGTCTGTCTCATTCCTTCTTGATAAACTCTGAGATTCTCTTAGGAACCGGAAAAACATAAGTGTAAATGGGTACTTCTAGCTATTTGTCCATTTTACACAATTTTTCTGGTGGTACCTTAATAGGGTCACAGTCATCCAGAGTCGCTAAGACCTCCCGAAGTAGTAGGCGGAGGTGTTTTAGCTTAAATTTAAAAGACATGACGTCCGAATCTGCCGGAGGTAACACACTTCCCGGTTCCGAAAGTTCTCCCTCAGATCCCTGTGAGGGCACATCGGAAATAACCAACAAAGCGTCAGAAGACTCAGTATTCACATTTATTCCTGTCCTACTGCTTTACTCTGTAACTCTGGAAACTTAGATAATAAACCTATGTAAGGGTAGTTGACATAACTGCAGCCATATCCTGCAGAGTAAATGAATTAGACACGGTTGAGGAACCCGGCGTCACTTGGGTGGGCGTTAAAGGTTGTGACACTTGGGGAGAATTAGGCGGCATATCCTGATTCTCTTCAGACTGAGAATCATCCTTAGGCACACTTTCTTTACATAAAATATGCTTTTTACATTGTAAGGCTCTTTCAGTACAAGAAGTACACAAAGTAAGAGGGGGTTCCACAATGGCCTCTAAACACATAGAACAAGGAGTTTCCTCAAGTTCAGACATGTTAAACAAACTAGCTAAAACCACAATAGTCGTTTTTTAACCTTTTTAATTGATTAAAAAAAAATTCAGAAAAAGGAAAATTTATGCTTACCTGATAAATGAATTTCTTCTATGGTAAGACGAGTCCACGGATTCATCCTTTACTTGTGGGATATTATCCTCCTGCTAACAGGAAGTGGCAAAAAGCACCCCAGCAGAGCTGTCTATATAGCTCCTCCCATAGCTCCACCCCCTAGTCATTCGACCGAATGGAACTCTTGTGAGAGGGATAAGTGAACTCTTTTTTACGTTCACCTTCCACCCGTGAGATCTTAGAAAGGCCAACACGATGTCCGTGTGAGACTTGGCTAGTCGACGCCTGGATTAAGATATCGGCCAGATAGGGTGCCACAGCTATGCCTCGTGGCCTTAAAACCGCCAGAAGGGACCCTAGCACCTTTGCGAAAATTCTGGTTGCTGTGGCCAACCCGAAGGGAAGAGCCACAAACTGGTAATGCTTGTCCAGAAAGGCGAACCTGAGGAACTGGTGATGATCTTTGTGGATAGGGATGTGTAGATACACATCCTTTAAGTCAACGGTGGTCATATATTGACCCTCCTGGATCATCGACAAAATAGTCAGAATGGTCTCCATCTTGAAGGATGGGACTCTGAGGAATTTGTTTAGGATCTTGAGATCCAAAATTGGTCTGAAGGTTCCCTCTTTTTTGGGAACCACAAACAGATTGGAGTAGAACCCTTGCCCCTGTTCTGATATCGGAACTGGGCAGATCACTCCCATGGTATATAGGTCTTCTACACAGCGTAAGAACGCCTCTCTTTTTGTCTGGTTTACAGACAATTGAGAAAGATGGAATCTCCCCCTTGGTGAAGAATCTTTGAAACCTAAAAGATACCACTGGGTTACGATTTCTAAAGCCCAAGAGTCCTGAACGTCTCTTGCCCAAGCCTGAGCAAAGAGAGAAAGTCTGCCCCCTAATAGATCCGGTCCCGGATCGAGGGCTACCCCTTCATGCTGTCTTGGCGGCAGCAGCGGGCTTCTTGGCCTGTTTACCCTTGTTCCAAGTCTGATTAGGTCTCCAGACTGACTTGGTTTGAGCAAAATTCCCCTCTTGCTTTGCGGCAGGGGAAGAGGAAGAGGGACAACCTTTGAAGTTCCGAAAGGAACGAAAATTATTTTGTTTGGTCCTCATCTTATTTGTCTTATCCTGAGGAAGGGCATGGCCTTTCCCTCCAGTGATGTCTGAAATGATCTCTTTCAGTTCAGGCCCGAATAGAGTCTTACCCTTAAAAGGGATGGCTAAAAGCTTAGATTTTGATGACACATCAGCAGACCAGGACTTAAGCCATAACACTCTACGTGCTAAAATGGCAAAACCTGAATTTTTCGCCGCTAATTTAGCCAGTTGAAAAGCGGCATCTGTAATGAAAGAATTAGCTAGCTTGAGAGCCCTAATTCTATCTAGAATATCATCTAATAGGGTCTCAACCTGAAGAGCCTCCTCCAGAGCCTCAAACCAAAAGGACGCTGCAGTAGTTACAGGAACAATGCACGCTATAGGCTGGAGAAGAAAACCTTTAATGAACAAATATTTTCTTCAGGAGACCCTCTAATTTTTTATCCATAGGATCTTTGAAAGCACAACTGTCCTCAATAGGTATAGTTGTACGCTTAGCCAGGGTAGAAATAGCTCCCTCCACCTTAGGGACCGTCTGCCACGAGTCCCGCATGGTGTCTGATATGGGAAACATTTTCTTAAAAGTAGGAGGCGGAGCAAACGGAATACCTGGTCTATCCCACTCCTTAGTAACAATGTCCGAAATCCTCTTAGGGACCGGAAAAACATCAGTGTAGGCAGGAACCTCTAGAAATCTGTCCATTTTACACAATTTCTCTGGAACTACAATAGGGGGACAATCATCCAGAGTCGCTAAAACCTCCCTGAGCAATAAGCGGAGGTGTTCTAGTTTAAATTTAAAAGCCGTCATATCTGAGGCTGTCTGAGGGAACATATTTCCTGAATCAGAAAACTCTCCCTCAGCCAGCAAATCCCTCACCCCCAACTCAGAGCATTGTGAGGGTACATCGGATATGGATAATAAAGCGTCAGAGGGCTCAGCGTTTGTTCTCACATCAGACCTACTGCACTTCCCCTGCAACCCAGGCAGCTTAGATAAAATTTCTGTGAGGGTAGTATTCATAACTGCGGCCATATCTTGCAGGGTGAAAGAATTAGACGCACTAGAAGTACTTGGCGTCTCTTGTGCGGGCGTTAATGGTTGTGACACTTGGGAAGAATTAGATGGCATAACCTGATTCCCTTCTGACTGAGAATCATCCTGCGACATACTTTTAGTAGCTAAAAACAAAATTTATGCTTACCTGATAAATTTCTCTCTCTTGTGGTGTATCCAGTTCACGGGTTCATCCATTACTTGTGGGATATTCTCCTTCCCAACAGGAAGTTGCAAGAGGACACCCACAGCAGAGCTGCTATATAGCTCCTCCCCTAACCCCCACCTCCAGTCATTTGACCGAAGACAAGTAAGAAAAAGGAGAAACTATAGGGTGTAGTGGTGACTGTAGTTTAAAAAATAAAAACATCTGCCTCAAAGTGACAGGTCGGGCCGTGGACTGGATACACCACAAGAGAAAGAAATTTATCAGGTAAGCATAAATTTTGTTTTCTCTTGTAAGGTCTATCCAGTCCACGGGTTCATCCATTACTTGTGGGATACCAATACCAAAGCTTTAGGACACGGATGAAGGGAGGGACAAGGCAGGCACTTAAACGGAAGGCACCACTGCCTGTAAGACCATTCTCCCAAAATTAGCCTCCGAGGAAGCAAAAGTATCAAATTTGAAGAATTTAGAAAAAGTATGAAGCGAAGACCAAGTCGCCGCCTTACAAATCTGTTCAGAGGCCTCATGTTTAAAAGCCCATGTGGAAGCTTCCGCTCTAGTAGAATGAGCTGTAATTCTTTCAGGAGGCTGCTGGCCAGCAGTCTCATAAGCTAAACGGATTATGCTTCTCAGCCAAAAAGAAAGAGAAGCTGCCGAAGCCTTTTGGCCTCTCCTCTTTCCAGAGTAGACAACAAACAATGCAGATGTTTGACGAAAATCCTTAGTAGCTTGCAAATAAAACTTTAAAGCACGAACCACGTCAAGATTGTGTAAAAGACGTTCCTTCTTTGAAGAAGGATTAGGACACAGTGACGGAACAACAATTTCCTGATTGATATTCCTATTAGATGCTACCTTAGGAAGAAACCCAGGTTTAGTACGCAAAACTACCTTATATGCATGGAAGATCAGATAAGGGGAATCACACTGCAAGGCAGATAACTCTGAAACTCTTCGAGCCGCAGAGATAGCTACTAAAAACAGAACTTTCCAAGATAAAAGCTTGATATCTATGGAATGCAAGGGTTCAAACGGAACCCCTTGAAGAACTTTAAGAACTAAATTTAAACTCCATGGCGGAGCAACAGGTTTAAACACAGGCCTGATTCTAACCAAAGCCTGACAAAACGCCTGAACGTCTGGAACATCAGCCAGACGCTTGTGCAAAAGAATAGACATTGCAGAAATCTGTCCCTTTTAGGAACTAGCTGACAATCCTTTCTCCAATCCTTCTTGGAGAAAGGATAGTATCCTAGGAATCCTGACCTTACTCCACGAGTAACCCTTGGATACACAGCAATGAAGATATTTACACCATATCTTATGATAGATTTTCCTGGTGACGGGCTTTCGAGCCTGAATTAAGGTATCAATGACCGACTCGGAGAAACCACGTTTTGATAAAATCAAGCGTTCAATCTCCAAGCAGTCAGCCGCAGAGAAATTAGATTTGGATGTTTGAATGGACCTTAGAGTAGAAGGTCCTGCCTCAGCGGCAGAGTCCATGGTGGAAAGGATGACATGTCCACCAGATCTGCATACCAAGTCCTGCGTGGCCACGCAGGTGCTATCAAAATCACAGAAGCTCTCTCCTGCTTGATTTTGGCAATCAGACGAGGGAGGAGAGGAAAAGGTGGAAACACATAAGCCAGGCTGAAGGACCAAGGCACTGCTAGAGTATCTATCAGTGCAGCCTGGGAATCCCTTGACCTGGACCCGTAACAGGGAAGCTTGGCGTTCTGATGAGACGCCATCAGATCCAGTTCTGGTTTGCCCCATAGTTGAATCAGTTGGGCAAATACCTCCGGATGGAGTTCCCACTCCACCGGATGAAAGGTCTGCCGACTTAGAAAGTCCGCCTCCCAGTTCTCTACTCCTGGGATATGGATAGCTGAGCGATGGCAAGAGTGTACCTCTGCCTATAGAATTATCTTGGAAACCTCCATCATTGCCAGGGGGCTCCTTGTTCCCCCCTGATGGTTGATATAGGCTACAGTCGTGATATTGTCCGACTGAAATCTGATGAATCTGACCGCAGCTAGCTGAGGCCAAGCCTGAAGAGCATTGAATATCGCTCTGAGTTCCAGAATGTTTATCGGCAGAAGGCCTTCCTCCTGAGACCACAAACCCTGAGCCTTCAGGGAGTTCCAGACTGCGCCCCAGCCCAGAAGGCTGGCATCTGTCGTCACTATTGTCCACTCTGGCCTGCGGAAACTCATTCCCCTGGACAGATGGACCCGAGATAACCACCAGAGAAGAGAATCCCTGGTCTCTTGATCCAGATTTAACAGAGGAGACAAATCTGTGTAGTCCCCATTCCACTGATTGAGCATGCAAAGTTGCAGTGGTCTGAGATGTAGGCGGGCAAACAGAACTATGTCCATTGCCGCTACCATTAGGCCGATCATTTCCATACACTGAGCCACTGACGGCCGGGAAGTGGAATGAAGAACACGGCAGGAAGTGAGAAGCTTTGATATCCTGACCTCTGTCAGAAAAATTTTCATTTCTACTGAATCTATCAGAGTTCCTAGGAAGGAAACTCTTGTGAGAGGAGAGAAAGAACTCTTTTCTCTGTTCACTTTCCACCGGTGAGACCTCAGAAAGGCCAGAACAATGTCCATATGGAACTTGGCGATTTGAAAAGTTGACGCCTGGATTAGAATGTCGTCTAGGTAAGGAGCCACCGCTATGCCCCGCGGCCTTAGAACCGCCAGAAGGGACCCTAGAACCTTTGTAAAGACTCTTGGTGCCGTGGCTAACCCGAAGGGAAGAGCCACAAACTGGTAATGCCTGTCTAGGAAGGCGAACCTGAGGAACTGATGATGCTCTCTGTGAATTGGAATGTGGAGATAAGCATCCTTTATGTCCACGGTAGTCATATATTGACCCTCCTGAATCATAGGAAGGATGGTTCGGATTCTCTCCATCTTGAAAGATGGGACCTGAGAAATTTGTTTAGGATCTTGAGATCCAAGATTGGTCTGAAAGTTCCCTCTTTTTTGGGAACTATAAACAGGTTTGAATAGAAACCCTGCCCCTGTTCCTCTCTTGGAACTGGGTGGATCACTCCCATAACCAGTAGGTCTTGAACGCAACGCAAGAATGCCTCTCTCTTTATCTGGTTTGCAGATAGTTGTGAGAGATGAAATCTCCCCTTTGGAGATGAACCTTTGAATTCCAGAAGATATCCCTGGGAAACAATCTCCAGTGCCCAGGGATCCAGGACGTCTCTTGCCCAAGCCTGGGCGAAGAGAGAAAGTCTGCCCCCGACTACATCCGGTCCCGGATCGGGGGCTACTCCTTCATGCTGTTTTAGAGGCAGCAGCAGGCTTTTTGGCCTGCTTCCCTTTGATCCAAGTCTGGTTAGGTCTCCAGACCGGTTTGGACTGGGTGAAATTTCCCTCTTGTTTAGCATTAGAGGAAGCCGAAGCTGCGCCACCCTTGAAGTTTCGAAAGGAACGAAAATTATTCTGTTTGGTCCTTAACTTATTGGACCTATCCTGAGGAAGGGCGTGACCTATTCCTCCGGTAATGTCAGAGATGATCTCCTTCAGGCCAGGCTCGAATAGGGTCTGTCCCTTCAAGGGGATGTTAAGAAGCTTAGACTTTGAAGTAACGTCTGCTGACCAGGACTTAAGCCATAGCGCCCTACGCGCCAGAATGGCAAAACCTGAATTCTTAGCCGTTAGCTTGGTTAAATGAAAAACGGCGTCAGAAATAAAGGAATTAGCTAACTTAAGAGCTTTAATCCTGTCTAAAATATCATCTAACGGGGTCTCCACCTGTAGAGCCTCCTCAAGAGATTCGAACCAAAAAGCCGCTGCAGCAGTAACTGGGGCATGCAAGAGGCTGGAGAATAAAACCCTGATGTATAAAAAATTTCTTAAGGAGACCCTCCAATTTTTTATCCATAGGATCTAGGAAAGCACAACTGTCCTCTACGGGGATAGTTGTACGCTTAGCTAGGGTAGAGACTGCTCCCTCCACCTTAGGGACCGTCTACCACGAGTCCCGTATGGCGGCATCTATGGGAAACATCTTTTTAAAAGCAGGAGGGGGAGAGAACGGCACACCTGGTCTATCCCATTCCTTAGTAATAATTTCCGAAAACCTCTTAGGGACTGGAAAAACATCAGTGTAAACAGGCACTGCAAAGTATTTGTCCATCTTACACAATTTTTCTGGGACTGCAATGGGTTCACAGTCGTCCAGAGTCGCTAAAACTTCCCTAAGCAATAAGCGGAGGTGTTCGAGCTTAAATTTAAACGCTGTCATTTCAGAATCAGACTGAAGCAACGCCTTCCCTGAGTCTGAAATGTCACCCACAGATAGAAGCTCACCTGCCTCGGCTTCTGAGTATTGTGAGGGTATATCGGACACAGGTATTAAAGCGTCAGAAAGCTCTGTATTAGTTCTAGCCCCAGAGCTGTCTCGCTTTCCTTGTAACCCTGGCAGTTTGGACAATACCTCTCAGAGGGTAGCATTCATAACTGCCGCCATGTCCTGTAAGGTAAAAGAATTAGACGCGCTAGATGTACTTGGCGTCACTTGAGCGGGAGTTATAGGTTCTGACACATGGGGAGAGCTAGATGGCATAATCCCCCTTTTTTCAGTCAGAGAATCCTCTGGAGATAAATCTTTAAGCGCCATAATATGGTCTTTATAGTTTATTGAAATTTCAGTACATTTGGTACACATTCTAAGAGGGGGTTCCACAATGGCTTCCAAACATATTGAACAAGGAGTTTCCTCCATGTCAGACATGTTTAAAAGACTAGTAATGAGACAAGCAAGCTTGGAAAACACTTTAATAAAGGTGAAACAGCAATTAAACAAAAACGTTACTGTGCCTTTAAGAGAAAAAAACTAGCACTTAAACTGCAAAACAGTGTAAAAATAAAGTAAAGTCTTTGAAATTTTTACAGTGTGTGTAAGGGACTAAAGCAAGATTGCACCCACTTGCAAATGGATGATTAACCCCTTAGGCCCCAAACCGGATTTAAAAAACGTTAAAAGACAGTTGAGCACCTTACCACAGCTCTGGTGAGGCTCCTACCTGCCCTCAAACACGATTTTGTGCAGAAATAAACCCTTTGTAATTGTCCTCAGAGGCCAGAGGACTCCTCTAGGGAAGCTGGATGTCTCAGTATGAAGGAAAACTGCGCATCTAGAGAACGAAAATAGGCCTCTCCCACCATGTACTGGATGTCAGAGGGGCCTTAAGAAAATACTCCTAGGAGTATCTAACTAGCCATGTGGAAAACTATGCCCTAAATAAAGACTTATCTCCCTCAGAGAAAAAACGTCCTATTTATGAAACATGTAAAACGTTTTGTCACTAAGTAATATGAGTATTAACATGAGTATTACCCTGTTTTGTAAGCATGATCCCAGTCGTTGTTAAATCACTGCATCTAGCTTTCCTCAAATACACAATGCTCTGTCAGCATTTTCTAGAACTTATTCATCTCTTTAGAAATAAAAATACTGAACATACCTCAAAGCAGGTAAACTGCAGACCGTTCCCCCAACTGAAGTTTTCCCATACTCTTCAGTTATGTGTGAGAACAGCAATGGACCTTAGTTACAAACCGCTAAGATCATCAAACCTCCAGGCAGAATTCTTCTTCTAATTTCTGCTTGAGAGAAAAACAGTACAACGCCGGTACCGTTTAAAAATAACAAACTCTTGATTGAAGGTAAAACTACACTAAGTCACCACATATCTCTTGATACTTCCTATCTTGTCGAGAGTTGCAAGAGAATGACTGGAGGAGGGGGTTAGGGGAGGAGCTATATAGACAGCTCTGCTGTGGGTGTCCTCTTGCAACTTTCTGTTGGGAAGGAGAATATCCCACAAGTAATGGATGAACCCGTGGACTGGATACACCTTACAAGAGAAACAAAACGTTTTTTTCCTAACAGTGTCACCAGTAACTAATGAGCCCTTCAAGCAAGCTGAAATTCCTATTAAAGTATCTGAATACAGCTTACCCTTCCCTCATGGGGATATTGCCAGCCTTTTCTAGATTTAACACAGTCTGTCTAGAAAAATATAGACTGAACATACCTCATATGCAGCTTTGCCTGCAATCTGTTCTTCCAACTGAAGTTTTCCAATACTCTTCAGGCCTTGTGAGAACAGCAGTGGATCTTAGTTACAAAGTGCTAAGATCATCATCCTTCTTGCAGAAATCTTCATCCCTTTTCTGCCAGAGAGTAAATAGTACACACCGGTACCAAATAAACGTTTGCTTGAGAAGTAAAAAACTAACATTTTAGTCACCACATAGCTCTTTGCCCTTCCAAGCAGTTAAGCAGGCAGAGAGAATGACTGGGGGGTGGAGCTAAGGGGGGAGCTATATAGACAGCTCTGCTGTGGGTGCTCTCTCTGCCACTTCCTGTAGGGAAGAAGAATATCCCACAAGTAAGGATGAATCCGTGGACTCGATACATCTTACAAGAGAAATTAGCATTCCAAGATTAAGTCACAAAGTTCTTCTAGCTAAAAATAGCTAAAGACATAGATTAAACCTCAATTGTGAAAATATCAAAAAAATGACGACACAAATGAAATTATTAGCATGTTGATCAACTTAACAATGCTAAAGCAAATCATAATCCGATACTTGTTGCACTAAAGTATCCAACCAGAAAGTTGAAGCATTTGCAACATCAGCCAAATAAATTGCAGGCCTAAGAAAAGGACCTGAAATAAAATAATTTTCCTTAAATAAGATACAAGTTTCCCATCTGAAGGAAAAAAATAAATACTATTTTCTATAGGAATAGTAGTATGTTTAGCAAGAGTAGAGATAGCCCCATTAACTTTGGGGATCTTCCTCAAAACTTTAAACTAACTGCCGGCAAAGGATACAATTTAAAAACCTGAAAGAAGGAATAAAAGAAATCCCAGGCCAATTCCATTCCCTAGTATCATGAACTGGGGAAAAAACCTCTGAAGAAACCACAGGAGGTTAATGAGCAGAATTTAAATGTTAGCTAGTCTTAAATCAAAAGAACTAGACTCCTCAATATCCAATATAATCAACACCTTTTCAACAAAGAATGTACTCTATTTAAAAATAAAAAACAGAATTTATGCTTACCTGATAAATTACTTTCTCCAATGGTGTGTCCGGTCCACGGCGTCATCCTTACTTGTGGGAATATCTCTTCCCCAACAGGAAATGGCAAAGAGTCCCAGCAAAAGCTGCCCATATAGTCCCTCCTAGGCTCCGCCCACCCCAGTCATTCGACCGACGGACAGGAGGAAAAAACAGGAGAAACCATAGGGTGCCGTGGTGACTGTAGTTAGAGAAAATAATTCATCAAACCTGATTAAAAAACCAGGGCGGGCCGTGGACCGGACACACCGTTGGAGAAAGTAATTTATCAGGTAAGCATAAATTCTGTTTTCTCCAACATTGGTGTGTCCGGTCCACGGCGTCATCCTTACTTGTGGGAACCAATACCAAAGCTTTAGGACACGGATGAAGGGAGGGAGCAAATCAGGTTACCTAAACAGAAGGCACCACGGCTTGCAAAACCTTTCTCCCAAAAATAGCCTCCGAAGAAGCAAACGTATCAAATTTGTAAAATTTGGCAAAAGTGTGCAGTGAAGACCAAGTCGCTGACTTACATATCTGATCAACAGAAGCCTCGTTCTTGAAGGCCCATGTGGAAGCCACAGCCCTAGTAGAGTGAGCTGTGATTCTTTCAGGAGGCTGCCGTCCGGCAGTCTCGTAAGCCAATCGGATGATGCTTTTAAGCCAAAAGGAAAGAGAGGTAGAAGTCGCTTTTTGACCTCTCCTTTTACCAGAATAGACGACAAACAGAGAAGATGTTTGTCTGAACTCTTTTGTAGCTTCTAAATAGAATTTTAGAGCACGGACTAAGTCTAAATTGTGTAACAAACGTTCCTTCTTTGAAACTGGATTCGGACACAAAGAAGGTACAACTATCTCCTGGTTAATATTTTTGTTGGAAACCTTTGGAAGAAAACCAGGCTTAGTACGCAAAACAACCTTATCTGAATGGAACACCAGATAGGGCGGAGAACACTGCAAAGCAGATAACTCAGAAACTCTTCTAGCAGAAGAAATAGCAACCAAAAACAAAACTTTCCAAGATAACAACTTAATATCTATGGAATGTAAAGGTTCAAACGGAACCCCTTGGAGAACTGAAAGAACTAGATTTAAACGCAACAAAAATTATTACAGTTAAACAAAAACTGTACTGTTTAATTGTACTTTTAGCATCACTATTAACTGTACTTTTAGCATCACTACTATTGGGTAAATTTACCATAATCAAATAAAGGATCATATTTATTTCTTAAATAGTTTCGACATCCATTTTTTTCCAAAAGAGAATATAAAATTAGGACTCATCAAAACATTAACATATATTGAGCCCACATATTATCACACATATTTACAGTAAGACACATTGGGAATAGCAACTTGTTTTGCGCCACCTACTACAACTAACTATAACTCTTTAAACTTTGGGATAAGTTTACTTCAGGTGTGCTAGATTCCCCACCAGCTAGACAGTCTAAACCTACCAAACATCCACTTTTTCAGGATGCACAGTTGTAATGGTCTTAGATGAATTCGCGCAAAAGGAACTATGTCCATTGCTGCAACCATCAATCCTACTACTTCCATGCACTGAGCTACGGAAGGACGTGGAATAGAATGAAGAACTTGACAAGCGTTTAGAAGTTTTGACTTTCTGACTTCTGTCAGGAAAATCCTCATTTCTAAAGAATCTATTATTGTTCCCAAGAAAGGAACTCTTGTCGACGGAGACAGGGAACTTTTTTCTATGTTCACCTTCCATCCGTGAGATCTGAGAAAGGCCAGAACGATGTCTGTGTGAGCCTTTGCCTTTGAGAGAGACGACGCTTGTATCAGAATGTCGTCCAAGTAAGGTACTACTGCAATGCCCCTTGGTCTTAGAACCGCTAGAAGGGACCCGAGTACCTTTGTGAAAATCCTTGGAGCAGTGGCTAACCCGAATGGGAGGGCCACAAACTGGTAATGTTTGTCCAGAAAGGCGAACCTTAGGAACTGATGATGATCCTTGTGGATAGGAATATGTAGATACGCATCCTTTAGGTCCACGGTAGTCATAAATTGACCTTCCTGGATTGTAGGTAGAATCGTTCGAATGGTCTCCATTTTGAACGATGGAACCCTGAGAAATTTGTTTAGGATCTTTAAATCCAGAATTGGTCTGAAAGTTCCCTCTTTTTTGGGAACTACAAACAGATTTGAGTAAAATCCCATTCCCTGTTCCGCCGTTGGAACTGGGTGTATCACTCCCATTTTTAACAGGTCTTCTACACAATGTAAGAATGCCTGTCTCTTTATTTGGTTTGAGGATAAGTGAGACATGTGGAACCTTCCCCTTGGTGGTAGTTCCTTGAATTCCAGAAGATAACCCTGAGAGACTATTTCTAGTGCCCAGGTGTTACGGTTACCCTTAGTCTCGCTGAGAGATGGACCGCTTAGTAGCCTGGATCCCTATTGCTAAAGAGGGGAGAAGCTGCTTTCCATAGTATTCTATATGAGTCTCGCAAATATAGAATAATCTCCCTTAGCTGTAGTACAGCTAGGATACCCTTCTGCCCACAAAAACGAGTCAACGCTGCGATTGAGGGTCAAACAAGAACTCAGCACTGGGATGCCCAGCCTGCTTTTTATTAAGGTTACATGCACACAGGGCACTCCCAGGGGGAGAGGGGGGGGAAGCACAAAATCCCCATCACACATTTAGATAGAGAGCACTGTCCTTTGACAGGCCACAATAGGATTACAGTACTTAAGATAACAAGTTTACAAGTTCATCTTATCAATTAGCAGTCTGGCTCCAGAGGTTATTAGACAATGGGATTGGTTATCCCTAAACTTAGAGCTGAGGCCAGCAAAAATGTGTATTTAGGCAATAGTTTCTAAAAGCTGAAAAAAAAGAGTTAACTCTTTATGAAATGATACTTGTTACGGTTTTCTTGGAGCCCTTCTTAGGCGCTGGCTTGCTGGTTCAGGCATTGCTGCTGGGAAATAAGCTCTTCACAACAAAATAACTAATGCTTCTGTAACAGTGCTCCCTTTCTGTGGAACACTCTGGCAGACACGGTCTGACCCCTTTTCGGGGCAGACTAAGGCTGTCCAGACCGCTGGTTATGCGGGGCTGAGGTCTGTTTGTCTGGACAACCCGTCGGCGTTGCCATTCTGTTTCCCAGGTCTGTAAGTAATGGTGAAATTGAAGGGTTGCAACGATAAGCTCCAACGTAATAGCCTGCCGTTATCTCCAGAGACCCGGTTCAGCCACACCAACGGGTTATGGTCGGTGACCAGAGTGAACTCCTGACCATATAAATAGGGAGTCAATTTCTTTAATGCCCACACCAAAGCCAAACACTCCTTTTCGACCGCTGCATAGCTGACTTCGCGGGGCAGGAGCTTCCGGCTGATGTAGGCAACTGGATGCTCCCCTCCATCTTCGCCTACTTGGCTGAGGACAGCTCCCAGCCCGAACATGGAAGCGTCTGTATGGACGATAAAACGTTTGTTAAGGGCTGGGGCCGCCAAGACAGGAGCGTTAATTAGAGCATTTTTGAGAGCCTGGAAAGCCGTTTCACAGTGGGGAGACCACAGGACCTGTCGAGGTAAGTTCTTCTTGGTCAAGTCAGTCAGGGGTTTGGCAAGTGTGCTGTAGTCTGGTACGAACTGTCTATAGTACCCTGCCGTGCCCAGGAAGGCTAGGACCTGAGTCTTAGTGATGGGGGTGGGCCAATTGGCGACAGCTTCTATTTTGGCCGGCTCTGGTCGCTGCTTTCCACACCCCACCCGGTGACCCAGGTACTGTACCTCGGCCATCCCAAAGTGGCATTTTTCTGGCTTCAGAGTCAGGCCAGCAGCCCGGATCTGATCCAGAACCATTCCCACATGAGCTAAGTGGTCCTCCCAGGACTCACTGTGGATCGCTATGTCGTCCAGGTAGGCGCAAGCAAAACTCTGGAAGCCATCCAGGAGCCTATCCACCAAGCGCTGGAATGTAGCTGGGGCATTCTTCATCCCAAACGGCATTACCCTAAACTGATATAAGCCGAATGGGGTGACGAATGCCGACTTGGGGATAGCCTCCGGGGCCAGGGGAATCTGCCAGTAACCTTTGCAGAGGTCAATAGTGGTCAGGTAATTTCCCCTGGCTATACGATCGAGTAGCTCGTCTACCCTGGGCATAGGGTAAGCGTCCGTCACGGTATTTTCATTGAGCCTCCGATAGTCTACACAGAACCGGGTGGTCCCATCTTTCTTGGGCACCAAGACAACTGGGGAGGCCCATGGACTATCGGAGGGCTCAATTACCCTGAGCTGGAGCATCTCATCGATCTCCTTCTTCATTCCTGTCCTAACTGCTTCGGGGATTCGGTACGGAGCCTGGCGCAAGGGAGCTTGTCCCGGAGTATCTACCTGGTGGGTGGTTAAAGTAGTGTACCCTGGCTTCGGGGAGAAGGTGAGGTGTTTGGACTGGAGGAGTTGGTTGAGCTGCTCCCTTTCAGTGGGGCTAAGTCGGTCCCCTATCTGAACCTGCGCCACTATACCTGTGGGGAGACTCTTTTCTAATAGGTCTGGAATGGGTAAACTGTCGGGGTCTTCCTGAGGGGAACAACATACGGCCGTCACGTTCTCTGGTCGCTCAAAATATTCCTTGAGCATGTTTACATGGAATGTCTTTCTAAGATTGTTGTCATGGCAGCTAGCTATCACATAAGTGGTGTCTCCCCTTTTCTCTACGATCTGGTAGGGACCCTGCCAGGACGCCTGCAATTTGTCTGTCTTCACCGGCTTAAGTACTAACACCGTTTGTCCTATGGTGAAGATTCTCTTTCGGGCCCCCCGATCGTACCATACTTTCTGTCTTCTCTGGGCCAACTGGAGATTAGCCCGCACGGATTTGGCTAATTGCTCCATTCGGTCCCTGAGTTCCAGCACGTATGGCACAATGGGGACACCGTCAGCCTCCATCTCTCCCTCCCAGTGCTCCCGGATCAGGTTTAGGGGTCCCCGTACCTTTCTTCCGTAGAGCAACTCGAAGGGAGAGAACCCTGTCGTTTCCTGGGGCACCTCCCGATAAGCAAATAGGAGGTGCGGCAGGAAGCGTTCCCAGTCTCGGTATTCCTGAGTGAACGTCTTGAGCATTTGCTTGAGGGTCCCATTGAACCTCTCACACAGCCCGTTCGTCTGGGGGTGGTATGGGGAGCTCAGGAGGGACTTAATTTTGCAAACCTGCCAGAGTTGTTGGGTTAATTCAGCCGTAAATTGGGTGCCTCGGTCGGATAGGATTTCTTTTGGAAATCCTACCCGGGAGAACACCTGTACTAGTGCATTCGCTACCGTATCCGCTTGTATGTTGGATAGGGCGACAGCCTCTGGGTACCTGGTAGCGTAGTCCACTACGGTAAGAATGTAGCGCTTACCGGAGGGACTAGGGGTAGCCAGTGGTCCCACTAGGTCAATAGCAACCCGGCTGAAGGGTTCCTCTACAATGGGCATATTTACTAGCTGGGCTTTAGGGTGATCGCCTCGCCTTCCTACTCGTTGACACACATCGCAGGTGTTACAGTAAGTTCTAACGTCAGCGTGCACCCCTGGCCAAAAGAACGTGTGAGTAATGCGGTGTAGGGTACGGGTAACGGCTAGGTGGCCTGCTAAGGGGATGTCGTGGCCTATTTTGAGGATTTCTTGACGGTATTTGTGGGGCACTACCAGCTGTCGCCTACGCTGTCCCCTTTTCTCTGTCCAGCGGTATAGTTTCCCTTTTTCCCATAAGAATGTTTCGTTATCTGCCCCGCCCCCTCCGGTCTCTGCTCGTTCCCGGTACTTTTGTAAGGTCGGGTCAGTCTTAGACTCTGCCTCGAAAGCATCTGGGGTGTCCCAGGGTATGGGGCCTAACCTGTCAGGCAAGGTCGGGGTAGGTCTTACCTGTGTCTCCCGCACTGGTGAGAGCTCTCGCTCCGTCCGGGCTTGGGCCCGTGTAGTCACTGGGTCCGCCTCGTTGTTGCATACTGGAGCATAGGCAGAAGTCATGGGGCCCAAATCGTTGCCCAGTAGTACTTCGGCAGGTAAATTATCCATTAGGCCCACGTTCACAGCCCCCTTTCCCGCTCCCCAATCAAGATGCACTTTAGCTGTTGGAATTTTGTACACATCCCCCCCGCCACTCTAACGGCCACAGTCTGTCCGGATCGCTTGTGCTCTGGCACCAAATGACTCTGTACCAGCGTGATAGTAGCCCCTGTGTCTCGCAATCCCTCGGTAGATCGCCCCTCGAGCCATACCCTCTGCCGATGGTGCTGGCGGTTATCTGAGGCAGCATATACAGGGTCTGCCTCGTGAAGCGGCCCCACATATCCCTCCATAGGGGCCTCTTGGTTAACACAGAGGGCCCGGGCCGGACGATAGGACCCAGAGGGGTAATTGTAATTCCTGGGTGTCTGGTGCGTATTAAGGGGGCAGCTAGCCATGAAATGCCCTGGTTGCTTGCATCGGTGGCAAGTCGGTCTGTGACGCTCAGAGCTGTTATTGGGTGGTCCTGAGTGTCGGACGGGCCCTGTGGGCACCGGGGCTCGGAATTCAGCACGAGGGGGTGCACGGTAAACCTCTCTGGGTTCGACCCGTGCTGGAGCTCGGTAGTTCATGGGTTCGTGAAGACGGGAGTCATAATGTTCATCGGCCAATTTGGCTGCTTCTTCTAAGGTAGAAGGCCGCCTGTCTCGCAGCCATTCCTTCCCTTGCTGTTCCATGCCATTATAAAAATGTTCTAAGAGAAACAATTGTAAAATTTCCTCCCCAGTCACCGCTTTACTTCCGCTCAGCCAGTGATTTGCCGCTCTCCGCATTCGGTGCGCCCATTCCATATGGGTATCGTTAGGCTTCTTTTCCGTGCCCCGAAACTGTCGGCGATACGTGTCCGGAGTTACAGCGTACCGTCGCAACAGTGTCTCCTTAACTAGCTCATACTGTGTCACTTCCTTAGCACCCAGAGTACGAAAGGCTTCCAGGGCTCGCCCGGATAGTTTCCCAGACAATATCGTGGGCCACTCTCTGTTGGGAATCTGGTGCAGGGCACATTGCCTTTCGAAGTCCGCCAAATATTCATCAATCCCTGTCTCGCTCTCTAGAAAGGGTCGAAATGCCGTATAGGGTATCTTGGGCCTCCCAGCATTTTCAACAGGGATGATTACCTGCGGGGCTTCAGCATTGCGGTGTGCGTTCGCTAGGTTGAGTTCGTGGGCTCGAGTCTCTCGTATATCCTCGTCCGCCTCCGCCATCAACTGCTGTACCAATTCCATGGAGGGGTTCGGCCCGTATAATGAGAGCCTTTCCCGAACAATCCTGGTTTTTTCGTCACTAATCGTGGTCGGTGTTTCCGCCATTGTGAAGCTCTGATCCAGTTCGTTCAATTCTGCGATCAGCTCTCTCCTCGGCCGGGTTGCTGGCGTACCCCCCTCTGCTTTCAAGTAAATCCTTTAGGGTTGTACGCTTCAATTTTTCGTAAGCGCTCTCCATCCGTTCTGTACCTCTCCTAGGAAATCCAGGAAAATCCCGCCGCTGCCGCCAAATGTTACGGTTACCCTTAGTCTCGCTGAGAGATGGACCGCTTAGTAGCCTGGATCCCTATTGCTAAAGAGGGGAGAAGCTGCTTTCCATAGTATTCTATATGAGTCTCGCAAATATAGAATAATCTCCCTTAGCTGTAGTACAGCTAGGATACCCTTCTGCCCACAAAAACGAGTCAACGCTGCGATTGAGGGTCAAACAAGAACTCAGCACTGGGATGCCCAGCCTGCTTTTTATTAAGGTTACATGCACACAGGGCACTCCCAGGGGGAGAGGGGGGGGAAGCACAAAATCCCCCATCACACATTTAGATAGAGAGCACTGTCCTTTGACAGGCCACAATAGGATTACAGTACTTAAGATAACAAGTTTACAAGTTCATCTTATCAATTAGCAGTCTGGCTCCAGAGGTGATTAGACAATGGGATTGGTTATCCCTAAACTTAGAGCTGAGGCCAGCAAAAATGTGTATTTAGGCAATAGTTTCTAAAAGCTGAAAAAAAAGAGTTAACTCTTTATGAAATGATACTTGTTACGGTTTTCTTGGAGCCCTTCTTAGGCGCTGGCTTGCTGGTTCAGGCATTGCTGCTGGGAAATAAGCTCTTCACAACAAAATAACTAATGCTTCTGTAACACCAGGGATCCTGAACATCTCTTGCCCAAGCCTGAGCAAAGAGAGAGTCTGCCCCCTACTAGATCCGGTCCCGGATCGGGGGCTACTCCTTCATGCTGTTTTGTTAGCAGCAGCAGGCTTCTTGGCCTGTTTACCCTTGTTCCAGCCTTGCATCGGTTTCCAGGCTGGTTTGGTTTGTGAAGCATTACCCTCTTGTTTAGAGGATGCGGAATTAGAGGCCGGTCCATTCCTGAAATTGCGAAAGGAACGAAAATTAGACTTATTCTTGGCTTTGAAAGGCCTATCTTGTGGGAGGGCGTGGCCCTTTCCCCCAGTGATGTCTGAGATAATCTCTTTCAATTCTGGCCCAAAGAGAGTTTTACCCTTGAAGGGGATATTAAGCAATTTTGTCTTGGAAGATACATCCGCTGACCAAGACTTTAGCCAAAGCGCTCTGCGCGCCACAATTCCAAACCCTGAATTTTTCGCCGCTAATCTAGCCAATTGCAAAGCGGCATCTAAAATAAAAGAATTAGCCAACTTGAGTGCGTGAACTCTGTCCATAACCTCCTCATACGGAGTCTCTCTACTGAGCGACTTTTCTAGTTCCTCGAACCAGAACCACGCTGCTGTAGTGACAGGAAAAATGCACGAAATGGGTTGCAGGAGGTAACCTTGCTGTACAAAAATCTTTTTAAGCAAACCCTCCAATTTTTTATCCATAGGATCTTTGAAAGCACAATTATCCTTGATAGAAATAGTAGTGCGCTTGTTTAAAGTAGAAACTGCCCCCTCGACCTTAGGGACTGTCTGCCATAAGTCCTTTCTGGGGTCGACCATAGGAAATAATTTCTTAAATATAGGAGGGGGAACAAAAGGTATGCCGGGCTTCTCCCACTCCTTATTCACTATGTCCGCCACCCGCTTGGGTATAGGAAAAGCGTTGGGGTGCACCGGAACCTCTAGGAACTTGTCCATCTTGCATAATTTTTCTGGAATGACCAGGTTGTCACAATCATCCAGAGTAGATAACACCTCCTTAAGCAGTGCGCGGAGATGCTCTAATTTAAATTTAAATGTCACAACATTAGGTTCAGCCTGTTGAGAAATTTTTCCTGAATCTTAAATTTCCCCATCTGACAAAACCTCCCTCATGGCCCCTTCAGATTGGTGTGAGGGTATGACAGAGCAATTATCATCAGCGCCCTCCTGCTCTTCAGTGTTTAAAACAGAGCAATCGCGCTTTCTCTGATATGCAGGCATTTTGGATAATATATTTGCTATGGAGTTATCCATTACTGCCGTCAATTGTTGCATAGTAATAAGCATTGGCGCGCTAGAAGTACTAGGGGCCTCCTGCGTGGGCAAAACTGGCATAGACACAGAAGGAGATGATGTAGAACTATGTCTACTCCCTTCATCTGATGAAACATCTTGGGCAATTTTACTATCTGTGGCAGTACTGTCCTTACTTTGTTTGGACGCTATGGCACAATTATCACACAATTTTGAAGGGGGAGACACATTGACTTTCATACATATAGAACATAGCTTATCTGAAGGTACAGACATGTTAAACAGGCTTAAACTTGTCAATAAAGCACAAAAACCGTTTTAAAACAAAACCGTTACTGTCTCTTTACATTTTAAACAGTGCACACTTTATTACTGAATATGTGAAAAAGTATGAAGGAATTGTTCAAAATGTACCAAATTTTCACCACAGTGTCTTAAAGCATTAAAAGTATTGCACACCAAATTTCAGAGCTTTAACCCTTACAATGAGGAAACCGGAGCCGGTTACAGTTTTAACCCTTCTACAGTCCCAGCTACAGCCTTTGCTGCGACTTTACCAAACCCAGGGGGGAATACGATACCAAATGAAGCCTTCTAGGAACCTTTCCAACTACTTTCAGATCCACACACATGCATCTGCATGTCTTGCTCTCAAAAGTAACTGCGCAGTAATGGCGCGAAAATGAGGCTCAGCCTACAACTGGGAAGGCCCTTCCTGACTGGAAAGGTGTCTAACTCAGTGCCTGACGTTAAAAAACGTTCCCCAAGCTTATAAGTGTGAATTTCAAACATAAACATGTATAAAATGCTCAAATAAAGCAATCGATTTTGCCCATAAAAGTGTCTACCAGTTTTATAGCCCATATTAAGCCCTTTATTCTGTTTGAGACTAAGAAAATGGCTTACCGGTCCCCATGAGGGGAAATGACAGCCTTCCAGCATTACACAGTCTTGTTAGAAATATGGCTAGTCATACCTTAAGCAGAAAAGTCTGCTAACTGTTTCCCCCAACTGAAGTTACTTCATCTCAACAGTCCTATGTGGAAACAGCAAACGATTTTAGTTACTGCTGCTAAAATCATCTTCCTCTCACAAACAGAACTCTTCATCTTTTTCTGTTTCAGAGTAAATAGTACATACCAGCACTATTTTAAAATAACAAACTCTTGATAGTAGAATAAAAAAACTACAACTAAACACCACATACTCTTAACCATCTCCGTGGAGATGTTGCCTGTGCAACGGCAAAGAGAATGACTAGGGTGGGCGGAGCCTAGGAGGGACTATATGGGCAGCTTTTGCTGGGACTCTTTGCCATTTCCTGTTGGGGAAGAGACATTCCCACAAGTAAGGATGACGCCGTGGACCAGACACACCAATGTTGGAGAAAAGTAGATTTGTTAGTGTCAAATATCTGATGAAGTATAGTCTAAATGAGAAAAACATCATCAGAGAAGGATAATTCAGTATGTTGTCGGTCATTTAAAAATTCATCAACTAAATGAGAAGTTTAAGAAAGACCTATAAATTTTATTAGAAGGCGGGATGTCAGACAAAGCCTTTAGGATAGAATCAGAAAAACATTCTCATAGATTCCTAGGTATATCTTGTACATTAGATGTAAAAAGAATAGCAATAGATAATGCATAAATACTAATGGAATCTGCATGTAAAAGTTTATCATGATAACTTATTACAAACCATAGCTAAAGATAAAATTCATAACATTAAAATAAATGAACTTAGCTTTGGTAGGACTGATATCAGTCATCAGAAATCCAACAGTATTTTCTGATACAGGAACAGTTTTTTGAACATTTTGCAATATGTAATAGAAAAACAACATATAAAGCAAAATGATCAAATTCCTTAAATGTTTCAGGAATGGGAAAAAATGCAAACAGAACAAGCCTCTAGAAACCAGAAGCAACTAAAAAGTGAGACTTAAATAATGTAAAAAAACTGGCGCCAAGTATGACGCCCACATATTTTTTGGCGCCAAAAAACGTCTGTAATAAACACGAGAGTCAAAAATGACGCAACTACGTGAAAACTTCCGGCGTCAACTAAGACGCCGGAAATGACGTCATTGACGTCAGACAAACGTCAATCTCACGCCAAAAAAGTATTGCGCCAAAAATTACGCAATAAATTCTAGCATTTTTTGCACCCGCCGGAAATGACGTTATTGACGTCAGACAAAAGTCAATCTCGCGCCAAAAAAGTCTTGCGCCAAAAATGACGCAATAAATTCTAGCATTTTTTGCACCCGCGAGCTTAACAGCCCGCAATTTAAAGGAAAAAAGTAAATTGAAAATATTAGGTAAGAAAAATATTTCATTCATATGCATTTTCCCAAAAAATGAAACTGACAGTCTGAAAGAAGGAAAATAAACTGATTGACCTGAATCATGGCAAATATAAGTATAAAACATATGTTTAGAACTTTACATATAAAGTGCCAAACCATAGCTGAGAGTGTCATAAATAAAATAAGACTTACTTACCCAAAGACACTCATCTACATAAAGTAGATAGCCAAACCAGTACTGAAACGAGAATCAGTAGAGGTAATGGTATATAAGAGTATATCGTCGATCTGAAAAGGGAGGTAGGAGAAGAAATCTCTACGACCGATAACAGAGAACCTATGAAATAGATCCCCTAGAGGAAGACCATGGTATTCAAATAGGCAATACTCTCTTCACATCCCTCTGACATTCACTGCACTCTGAGAGGAAAACCGGGCTTCATATCAACGTAGAAATCTAGCACAAACTTACTTCACCACCTCCATGGGAGGCAAAGTTTGTAAAACTGAATTGTGGGTGTGGTGAGGGGTGTATTTATAGGCATTTTGCGGTTTGGGAAACTTTGCCCCTCCTGGTAGGAATGTATATCCCATACGTCACTAGCTCATGGACTCTTGCCAATTACATGAAAGAAATCCTGTATAAAGGATTTTAAAAATGTCCCCATCTACTGCATATGAAATATTATTCTGAAGTGCAAGTCTCCAAAACCTAGAAGACAAAAGCACTTACCTGCAGTCTAGCTGTCCGGTAGGAAGACAGCTCACAAGGCGTGAAAGGACACATACTCCTTACAGTGACCTGTAGAAAAAGAAAGAACAGAGTAACCAACTCTTGCTTTCTGTACCATGGGCAGCAATGTGTTAGGAAACAAAGCAAGGACTACCTCACAACTTCATAACTGCTTAAAAGCCACCACTACTCTACTGAAGAGATTGACGTGGACTCAGCTAAACCCAAATCCTTGCTTGCAGGGAAAAGTACCCGAAAAGGGAATTAATTTCTTCTGACACCAAACTTCACCTCCTCCATTGACAGAGGCAAAGAGAATGACTGGGTATTATGGGTAGGGGTAGTGACACTTAAAGGGACAGTATACACCAATTTTCATATAACTGCATGTAATAGACACTGACATAAGGAATAAGATGCAGATACTGATCTAAAAATCCAGTATAAAACTGTTTAAAAACTTACTTACAAGCTTCCAGATTAGCTCTGTTTAAAAGGTAGTTGGAAAGCCCAATGCAAGTGGGAAATAAGACACACCCTCCCCCTTCTTTTGCATATGAAAAGACCCTTTACACAAACAGGAGCAAGCTGGAGTAGGTATCTGACGGTATTCTCCTAAAACTTTGGGGCTTGGTGAGGAGTCTGAAAATCAGAGCAATGATATTTTAAAATAAGCAAAACTATACATTTAAAAAAAAAAAGAAAAAAAAAAGGGGGGCTATATAAATAGATCATGTCCCTTTAACAGCTTTGCAGTGGTGCTCTTCGCCTCCTCCTGCTGGCCAGGAGTGATATTCCCACTAGTGATTGGAATTATGTTGTGTACTCTCCATATCTTAGGAAAGAAATCTAGTTGTCAAGAGAAACAAATATGTCAACATTCTGGAACATCAAAGCTCATGTACAGGTAACTTTATGTAGGTCAGACACTATGATTGCAACCCTATTGACAAAGCATACAGAATGCAAAATATTGGCATGTCTCTGACTCAAGGGAATCACACATGCAATACTTAATCTAGGATGTCTATAGTAAAATTATTAGAAATAGTCAAACTATGAATAACAAATACACAAAATAAAAAACAGATTATTCTTAGGTAAAGCCTTAAACTGCAAAATGTTTTCTCTTTTAGTTGTTATGGAATGTTAAGAAACAATAATCCTCTGTAACAGTAATTATTGAGTCGAAAGAAATTGGCTTGTGTTTATTGATCTTTTTTTACATCCATAGTATGCGATGACCTCATAAACTTTATGGTTCCTTAGATACTGTGAATGTCAAAAAAAATCTATAACACACACACTCCCTAACCATTATTCAAATTTTCTCTCCCACACTACATGTGATACATTTATAATGCTTTGTTCTGCACTGACAGAGGATTTTTAACAGCCTCACACTAAAATATTGAGAAATAAAAAAATAGACACCAACATTTTTCATTTTAATATGAAATGTAATGAGTCTCTGTGTTAACACAAACAAGGTATATGTGACAATGTACAAATGGGAAAAATAATGAGCAATATAAGATATGTCCCCCCCCGATATAATGGCATATGTTTGTCATTAACGTCTAGACTGCCATGTGGTTAAAGGGACAGTGCACTGTAAAATTGTTTTTATATGAATGCATTTTCAATTACTTGTTATACTAGCTGCAGAGTATAAAATGTATGAGAAATTGCATTTTCAGGTTTATTTGTGTATATTAAGTAGCTGGTATTGTGCTTGTAAACCACAGCCTACTACAATGGGTTGAGCTTCAGGTAATATCAGATCTCATTATGTTATCACTTTTATGTACACACACTTGCTTCCTTATCTTTTATTTGTCTGGAAAACTAAAACTCAATACTTAGAGAGAACAATGGAAAATTATCATTTTATTACTCAACTATGCTGCACCCCACTGAGAGTGTAATCTCTTCTGCTGGCTGTGTTTACTTAGGCTATTCAATAGCATATACTCCAGTATAGAAACGTTCAATATAGGTTTGGATACCACAGGCTAAATCAGCTTTTTCAATTGCCAAAATAGAGGTAAAGGAGCTACTTGTAAACAATTTAATACACTCCAGCAGGTAAAATGAATCATTGGGAACAATTTAAAGAGGAGAATTTTTATGGGTGAACTGTTCCTTTAAATACCAAAACTAATTCCTACCATTTCAAGCAAACCTATTTCAATTGAAACAATATCTTTAAAGAAGCCAGTTGTCAGCTTGAACAAATAAAACTGCACAACATTTATCAATTTTACTTCATTCCCCTTGTATCTTTTGTTGAAAAGCAGGGATGTGTGCTTAATAGCCGGCCCATTTCTAGAGCACTATATGGCAGAACTATTTCCTGCAAATGTAGTGCCCCAGATGCCTAATTAGGTAACTCTTCAACACAGAATATCATGGGAAGAAAGCGTATTCTCTGCCTGAATCACAAAATTACATTTTTGGGGTTACATATTTCTTTAAAATGTTATCAATTTTGTAGGTCAACATAAACTCACTTCCAAACATCACAAAGGGGTTACAATGAGTTAGATCTTTTAGTACTTTATATTTGTTAAAACAAGTTTGTAAACTATAGAGCGTTAAAAAAGGAAATTATTATATTTTTGTCAATGCTTTGGAGGAATACTTATTATTGAACTGCTGATTGCTGTATTTCTGCTTTTCATATTGCACAGTTGGATGATAAAAGTCTTCATAATTTTGTTTTTTATTCAAATGATCATAATCTCACTAAAAATAAACCAAAAAGACACTTAATTGTGTATAAAGCCGGCTGTACTGGGAATGTTTATAAACTGTAGTTTCCTTTTAAGGAACATGATAACCAATGTTGAAGCACTTGAAAGTGATGCAGCGTAGCTGTAAAAAGTTGACTAGAAAATATCACCCGAACAACTCTATGTAAAAAAGTAAGATGTTTTACATCAAAATTTCTTCAATAGACACATCCCATTGTAAAGAGACTGTAAGCAGCCAATCAGGATGCTAGCCCCAGGACTTACACGGGAGTATGCATCTGGCATGTGCAGTCATGTTATTTTCCTATTCAGTTTAAGGAAGTTTACTATGAAATCTCATGAGATCACAGCAAAGCCAAAGCGTGAACCCAGCACTACTGATGCCGATTGGCTGGGTTTTTTTTTTTGTTTTGTTTCTTTTCAACTTACAGATGGACAGCAGCTTAAGTATAACTGTTCACAGAGCACTTAATCTAGTGAACTGAAGAAATTTGTAGGTAAAATATTTTCCCTTTTTACAAAAAGAAGTTCAGGTGATATTTTCATGTCAGCTTTTTATGTACCTTATTATGTACCTTTAACCCCTTAACGACCACAACGTACTCTGTTAAGGGATTGCTTGGGTATAATAAAGCAGGTCTTGCTGCGAGAGTCAAGAATGCTCTATAAGACACCCCCCTCCTCTTCCTGCAGGCTTGCTAAAATAGTGCGGTCTTGCCACTGGCGACAAGACCGCACTATTGAAAAAGTCACCCCCACAGTAAGACCAGCGACGTACAGGGTACATCGCTGGTCATTAAGGGGTTAAGATTCAAGCTTGCAGGTGTTAACATTAAGCTCAGAGTGAAAACAAAGCACAACCACACAGTAAAATGGCAGAGAAAAGTTAAAACAAACCATCCCACAATGGGCTGTACTCCCATTCCTATGAGTTACTTATTTTGTTACTTCTTTTATAAAATTTGCTTCATTTTCTTGTTATCCATTGTTGAAGGAGCAACAAAGCACTTCTGGGAGCTAGTTAAACACATTGGGTGAACCAATGAAAAAAGGCATATATGTGCATCCACCAATCAGCTGTTTTCTCCCAGTAGCGCATTGCTGCTCCTGAGCCTATCAAGGTATTCTTTTAAAAAAGGATAGAAAGAGAACAAAAATAAAATAAATTAACAGAAGCTATTTTGTAATTTGAATGCTCTGTCAGAAGCATGAATGAAAAAAAAAAACATAATTTATGCTTACCTGATACATTTATTTCTCTTGTGGTGTATCCAGTCCACGGATCATCCATTACTTGTGGGATATTCTCCTTCCAAACAGGAAGTTGCAAGAGGATCACCCACAGCAGAGCTGCTATATAGCTCCTCCCCTAACTGCCATATCCAGTCATTCGACCGAAACAAGCCAAGAAAGGAGAAAGCATAGGGTGCAGTGGTGACTGTAGTTTAAATTAAAATTTAGACCTGCCTTAAAAAGACAGGGCGGCCGTGGACTGGATACACCACAAGAGAAATAAATTTATCAGGTAAGCATAAATTATGTTTTCTCTTGTAAGGTGTATCCAGTCCACGGATCATCCATTACTTGTGGGATACCAATACCAAAGCTAAAGTACACGGATGAAGGGAGGGACAAGGCAGGCTTAAATGGAAGGAAACACTGCCTGTAGAACCTTTCTCCCAAAAATAGCCTCCGAAGAAGCAAAAGTATCAAATTTGTAAAATTTTGAAAAGGTATGAAGCGAAGACCAAGTCGCCGCCTTGCAAATCTGTTCAACAGAAGCCTCATTTTTAAAGGCCCAGGTGGAAGCCACAGCTCTAGCAGAATGAGCTGTAATCCTTTCAGGGGGCTGCTGTCCAGCAGTCTCATAGGCTAAGCGTATTACGCTCCGAAGCCAAAAAGAAAGAGAGGTTGCCAAAGCTTTTTGACCTCTCCTCTGTCCAGAGTAAACAACAAACAGTGTAGATGTTTGGCGAAAATCTTTAGTAGCTTGTAAGTAAAACTTCAAAGCACGGACCACGTCCAGATTATGTAAAAGGCGTTCCTTCTTTGAAGAAGGATTAGGACACAATGATGGAACAACAATTTCTTGATTGATATTCTTGTTAGAAACTACCTTAGGTAAAAACCCAGGTTTTGTACGCAGAACTACTTTATCTGAATGGAAAATCAGATAAGGAGAATCACATTGTAAGGCAGATAACTCAGAGACTCTCCGAGCCGAGGAAATAGCCATCAAAAACAGAACTTTCCAAGATAAAAGTTTGATATCAATGGAATGAAGAGGTTCAAACGGAACCCCTTGAAGAACTTTAAGAACCAAGTTTAAGCTCCATGGGGGAGCAACAGGTTTAAACACAGGCTTAATTCTAACCAAAGCCTGACAAAAAGCTTGAACGTCTGGAACTTCTGCCAGACGCTTGTGCAAAAGAATAGACAGAGCAGAAATCTGTCCCTTTAAAGAACTAGCTGATAATCCTTTTTCCAAACCCTCTTGGAGAAAGGACAATATCCTAGGAATCCTAACCTTACTCCATGAGTAATTCTTGGATTCACACCAATAAAGGTATTTACGCCATATCTTATGGTAGATTTTCCTGGTGACAGGCTTTCGTGCCTGTATAAGGGTATCAATGACTGACTAGGAGAAGCCACGCTTTGATAAAATCAAGCATTCAATCTCCATGCAGTCAGTCTCAGAGAAATTAGATTTGGATGATTGAAAGGAGCTTGTAGTAGAAGGTCTTGTCTCAGAGGCAGGGTCCATGGTGGAAAGGATGACATGTCCACTAGGTCTGCATACCAGGTCCTGCGTGGCCACGCAGGCGCTATCAAGATCACCGATGCTCTCTCCTGTTTGATTTTGGCAATCAGTCGAGGGAGCAGAGGAAACGGTGGAAACACATAAGCCAGGTTGAAAAACCAAGGCGCTGCTAGAGCATCTATCAGTGCCGCTTCTGGGTCCCTGGACCTGGATCCGTAACAAGGAAGCTTGGCGTTCTGGCGAGACGCCATGAGATCCAGTTCTGGTTTGCCCCAACGATAAACCAATTGAGCAAACACCTCCGGATGGAGTTCCCACTCCCCCGGATGAAAAGTCTGACGACTTAGAAAATCCGCCTCCCAGTTCTCCACAACATCGCTAGGGAACTCCTGGTTCCCCCTTGATGGTTGATGTAAGCCACAGTCATGATGTTGTCCGACTGAAATCTGATGAACCTCAGGGTTGCTAACTGAGGCCAAGCTAGAAGAGCATTGAATATTGCTCTTAACTCCAGAATATTTATTGGGAGGAGTTTCTCCTCCTGAGTCCACGATCCCTGAGCCTTCAGGGAATTCCAGACTGCACCCCAACCTAGAAGGCTGGCATCTGTTGTTACAATTGTCCAATCTGGCCTGCGAAAGGTCATACCTTTGGACAGATGGACCCGAGATAGCCACCAGAGAAGAGAATCTCTGGTCTCTTGATCCAGATTTAGCAGAGGGGACAAATCTGTGTAATCCCCATTCCACTGACTGAGCATGCATAGTTGCAGCGGTCTGAGATGTAGGCGCGCAAATGGCACTATGTCCATCGCCGCTACCATCAAGCCGATTACTTCCATACACTGAGCCACCGAAGGGCGCGGAATAGAATGAAGAACACGGCAAGATCTTAGAAGCTTTGATAACCTGGATTCTGTCAGGTAAATCTTCATTTCTACAGAATCTATCAGAGTCCCTAGGAAGGAGACTCTTGTGAGTGGGGATAGAGAACTCTTTTCCTCGTTCACCTTCCACCCATGTGACCTGAGAAATGCCAGAACTATGTCCGTATGTGACTTGGCAATCTGAAAGCTTGACGCCTGTATCAGGATGTCGTCCAGATAAGGGGCCACTTATATACCTTGCGGTCTTAGGACCGCCAGAAGCGATCCCAGAACCTTTGTAAAGATTCTTGGAGCTGTAGCTAACCCACAAATTGGTAATGCCTGTCCAGAAAGGCAAACCTTAGGAACCGATGATGATCTTTGTGAATCGGTATGTGAAGGTAAGCATCCTTCAAATCCACTATGGTCATGTACTGACCCTCCTGGATCATAGGTAGGATGGTCCGAATAGTTTCCATTTTGAACGATGGAACTCTGAGGAATTTGTTTAAGATCTTTAGATCCAAAATGGGTCTGAAGGTTCCTTCTTTTTTGGGAACCACAAACAGATTTGAATAAAAACCCTGTCCCTGTTCCGTCAGTGGAACTGGACAGATCACTCCCATAACTAGGAGGTCTTGCACACAGCGTAAGAATGCCTCTTTCTTTATCTGGTTTACAGATAATCTCGAAAGGTGAAATCTCCCTTGAGGAGGGGAAGCTTTGAAGTCCAGAAGATATCCCTGAGATATGATCTCCAACGCCCAGGGATCCTGAACATCTCTTGCCCATGCCTGGGCGAAGAGAGAAAGTCTGCCCCCTACTAGATCTGTTACCGGATAGGGGGCCGTTCCTTCATGCTGTCTTAGAGGCAGCAGCAGGCTTTCTGGCCTGCTTGCCTTTGTTCCAGGACTGGTTAGGTTTCCAGCCCGACTTGGATTGAGCAAAAATTCCCTCTTGTTTTGTAGCAGAGGAAGTTGATGCTGCACCTGCCTTGAAGTTTCGAAAGGCACGAAAATTACACTGTTTGGCCTTTGATTTGGCCCTGTCCTGAGGAAGGGTATGACCCTTACCTCCAGTAATGTCAGCAATAATTTCCTTCAAACCAGGCCCGAATAGGGTCTGCCCCTTGAAGGGAATGTTAAGTAATTTAGACTTTGAAGTCACGTCAGCTGACCAAGATTTAAGCCATAGCGCCCTACGCGCCGGGGTGGCGAATCCAGAATTCTTAGCCGTTAGTTTAGTCAAATGAACAATGGCATCAGAAACAAAAGAATTAGCTAGCTTAAGTGTTCTAAGCTTGTCAAGTATTTCAGTCAATGGAGTAGCTGTCTGAAAGGCCTCTTCCAGAGACTCAAACCAGAACGCCGCAGCAGCAGTGACAGGCGCAATGCATGCAAGGGGCTGCAGGATAAAACCTTGTTAAATAAACATTTTCTTAAGGTAACCTTCTAATTTTTTATCCATTGGATCTGAAAAAGCACAACTGTCCTCGACAGGGATAGTGGTACGCTTTGATAAAGTAGAAACTGCTCCCTCCACCTTAGGGACCGTCTGCCATAAGTCCTGTGTGGTGGCGTCTATTGGAAACATTTTTCTAAAAATAGGAGGGGGGGGGGGGGAAACGGCACACCGGGTCTATCCCACTCCTTATTAATAATTTCTGTAAACCTTTTAGGTATTGGAAAAACATCAGTACACACCGGCACTGCATAGTATTTATCCAGTCTACACAATTTCTCTGGTACTGCAATTGTGTCACAGTCATTAAGAGCAGCTAACACCTCCCCATAGCTATGTTGAGAGTTTGCAAGAGAATGACTGGATATGGCAGTTAGGGGAGGAGCTATATAGCAGCTCTGCTGTGGGTGATCCTCTTGCAACTTTCTGTTGGGAAGGAGAATATCCCACAAGTAATGGATGATCCGTGGACTGGATACACCTTAGAAGAGAAATGTGGGTTTCCTTTTTAAGATTGGAGTTTCTAAACTCCTGTATACACTGGTACTCTTCTTAAAAATGTTTTCAGAACATAAGTTAAAAAAAATTAGACATAAAATCAGGATGTAAAAGACTCCTTCCTCAGTCATCCTTCCCAGTGAAGTATCATCGCAGACTACAACACACGTTTCACAGCTCAAAGGCTACTTTTTCAGGGATTACAATTGAGCCACAAGTGACAATAAAACTAAACTTCTTTAAGTTCTTTTTTGTTACCTCTTGTCTATATAACAAACTATATTCCTTCCCCCATGCACTGCATTCATTAGCCCATCTCTTGTCATCACCTCACTTTTGCCCTCATGAGCTTCACACATTATTAAACTCACCTTAAAGACACTCTCAGTACTGCAAATCTATATGTCATCATATGTCACTCCCCCCTTGCTCATACTAGCGGCTGGTGACATCTCTCCCCATCCTGGTCCCCCACAACTTCTTAATCTTCCTCATTGATGTATGCCCTTCCATAGACCTAGAAACCAGTACTCTAGAAACCTTCCTCAAATTCTTTGTGCATTCACAGCAAACAACTCCTTCACTTGTGCACTCTGACCCACTCCCTCAACCCTCTGGCTCTCTCCCTCAGACACTACCTTCCCTGCTGCATTGTCACATGGGGGTCTCCACTTCAGCAACACCCCTAGGCCTGGAAATAGACAAGGTTGTGGTGCAGGCATTTTACAATCCTATCATTGCATCTTTCAGCAAATACAAGCCATCTCTTCCTTTACATTTCTTTCCTTTGAAAGCCACATGATTTGCTTGTTCTCTCCCCTCTCTCTACGTGTTGCGTTTATATATATATTGCCCCCCAGGCTCCTCATCTCTCTTTCTTGATAATTTTGCTGCCTGGCTACCTTATTTTCTCCCCTAAGACACATCTGCCTCATTCTTTGGAGCTTCAACCTCCCATTTGACAAGTCTACTTCCACTAGAGCAAAACAACTTCTCCAGCTCACTTCATCTTACAGTCTGTCACAATGGACAAACTCTCTCTATCACAAAGATGGACACTGCCTTGATCTGATTTTCAGCTGTCGATGCTATCTCTCAAACTTCACAAATTCCCCATTTCATATTTCTGACCATCATATCCTCACTTGCAATACCACAGCTCTTCCTATTACCCTCACCCAAATCTAACCTCATACCAAACTCCACAGAAGCATTAAAAGGGACAGGAAAGTCAAAATGAAAACTTGCATGATTCAGAAAAAGCATGCCATTTTTAGACACTTTTAAATTCACTTCTATTTTCAAAATATGCTTCGTTCTCTTGATATCCCTTGTTGAAAAAGAATATGCACACATTTTACACTAGTGGGAGCTAGCTGCTGATTGGAGTCTGCACACATTTGTCTTTTGTGATTGGCTCACTAGATGTGTTCAGCTAGCTGCCACTAGTGCAATGCTGTTCCTTTAATCAAAGGATAACAAGATAATGAAGCCGTCCAGCTCCATCGATTCCCCCGGCCGTCGGAAGCTTCTTCTTACGTCAGAAATGACAAATCCAGCTTCCTCCTATCACGGCTTTCCCCCCGGAGGGGATCATGGCCTGATGCAATGCTGTGATTGGAGGAAGCCGGATTCGTCATTTTGGACCCGCAAAAAGGACTTGCGACGGACAGAGGAAGCGCTGCAGCGGCTGACAGGATTAAAAAGGTACGTTTTTGAAGAAAAGAAGTGAAATTTAAATTTTGATAAATTAAAGTGCCCTTGTTTTTTATAGGTTTATTAAAAACAGGGCACTAATTCATCCAAATTGACCTTCACTTTAAACTCCTATTATTCTGCCTTCAACTTCCCTAAGCATAATTACTTCACTAGTACTCTACGTCTGTTCTCCACTTTCAATACACTTCTCCACCCACCCGCATCTCCTATTAACACATCTCTCTCAGCTCAAGATTTTGCTAGCCACTTCAACAACAAAATTTATTTAATCAATCAGAAACAAAATAATCTTTCACACTTCCAGTCTCCAACAACCCAACATTCACAAACATCCAAAACTCACAAAGCCACACATTCAGCAATTTTGTCCCTGTAACTTAGAGGGAAAGTGTTTGCCCTTATATCTTCCTCTCATCTTATTACCTGTCCCCTCAATCTCATCCCCTCACAACTACTGCCCTCCCTCTCTCCTTCTCTTACTCCAATCCTCAAACATATTTTTAGTCTCTCCCTCAGTACTGATATTTTTTCCTTATCCCTTAAACATGCACTAGTCACACCTATCCTCAAAAAACCTTATCTTTATCCAAGCTCACCATCCAGTAACCGCCCTATTTCTGGAGAGGCTAGTTGATAAAGGTTTAAAAACTTCCTCACATTAAACTGCCTCCTTGATCCATTGCAATCTGGATATCACGCCCAACACTCCACAGAGACAGCAGTTATTAAGGTTACTAATGATCTACTTACAGCAAAATCAAAAGGCCACTTCTCTCTGTTAATCCTTCTCGATCTGTCTGCAGCCTTTGATACGGTTTACCACCCTTACAGTCTTTAGACATTTGTCACACAGCCCTCTCATGGTTCTCCTCTTACCTGTGCAACCGTACCTTTAGAGTAGCCTTCTCTGGCACATACAACTTTACAACTTTCTTCTGGGGTACCACAAGGCTGTCCTTGGTCCCCTTCTCTTCTTAATTAATATATCTTCCTTAGGTTCCTTAACAAAGTCCCATGGGTTTCAATATCATTTGTATGCCAATGGCACCAAAATCTACCTCTCTACACCAGATCTATCCCCTTCCTTGCTAAGCCGTGTCACTAACTGACTTTCTAATATTTTACCCTGGATGTCCTCTCACTACCTTAAGCCAAATCTCTCCGAAACTGAGCTCCTAATTTTTCCCCTTTCTTCTAAAATCTCTATCCATCATCTTTCTTTAACTGTTGATAATAACATAATTACCCCAATCCCAGATGCCGATGTCTTGGAGTCACACTTGATGCAGATCTTTCTTTCACTCCTCACATCCAGTCTTTAGCATGTCATGAAACCAAAAGGAGCACAGCCCGCTGTCTACTAGCCCCACTCACAGTTCACAGATAAGTGGACAAAGAGGTCAACTCACAGCTGCATCTGTACCAAGCAATCAAGGGGCTAAAACATTGCTGTAAGTCTTAGCAGCAGTGGGTTAATTACTTGATTGCCATTTGTGGGATCTTGGCATCCAATGAGTTAATGCAAATGTATATATTTAAAGTTCACTAATATATATATATATATATATATATATATATATATATATATATATATATATATATATATATATATATATATATATATATATAGTGAGCAATTGGAGTCCAGCACCATATATTATAGATAATTTCCAAACTGTGTGCTCGTCACTGTGGAGCATCAGCAAAACTCCAATGTATACAGTCCATGCACAAAGTGTGACAGCACCACAGTACAATTTTTTTCTTTAAAGGTGAAAAATTCTCTCTTTATTAGGATATCACAACCTTAAAAAAGCGACGATGCATGATTAAGGACCATGTAGGTCCAAAATGTCGTTTTTTTACGGTTGTGATATCCTAATAAAGAGAGAATTTTTCACCTTTAAAGAAAAAAAATTGTACTGTGGTGCTGTCACACTTTGTGCATGGAATATATATATATATATATATACACACACACACACACACACATACGTTTTAAATGGATGGGCAGTGCTTTCTTACTCATGTTGCTGAATTGTAAATATTTAAATTATATAAGTAAACTAAATTATTCCAAATACAATTTAATTAAATGTCATAATGATAAAATACAGGTAAAAACTACAGACATGTTGGATGCTTTTGCTTGAAAATTCCTCTCTCTAAAAATATGCTGTAAAGTGTAATGAAATGTTTATATTATCCAAAGCCAAGCACAATACACTTGAGGGAGTAACAGGCAGGGAGTACTAGAAATAAACAAAGTAACACCATCTGGGCAGAGAATAGATGGGCAGGTGCAGTGACACAGCAATGCCCAGATGAATGTACAGTAAAACTCTCCCTGTCACATCACAAAGCAGCTCATATAAATAGTTTGAGTTAGATTTGTATTTTAACAGCTATTCTGCAGCTACTGACACAAACATACCATTTCAGAGCAGAACCTGTAACTCATTAAAAAGGATTCATATTATCATATGGACATAAAACAACCTGCAACCGTAACATTTTTCTGCAGTCCTACTATAAATTAACATACTAGGTATGTGTGATTTTTTTAATACACTTACACCTTGTTTGCAGTTACTGTTTTTCAATAGCCAAATCCCATTTATGACTTGCCACGTTATTTGGAAGACCCAATCCTAACTTGTTACTGGTATATACAAGACTTGTCATTGGAGTTCTAGTGCAGTTAACGCTCAAGCAGTAGCGTTAATTAGCGCTCCACTTGTAATCTGGCCCTCATTTTGTACATAGATATTTTGCAATGTAGCGCTTCATCGTTGATACTACACTGCACACATTAAAAACCAATTTAATGTCCCTTTAATTAAAGTAAATGTATTTTATTTAACAATATTTATACCATTTATAAAATTAAGATTAAGGTTAGACATGAGGTGCAGAAAATATTTGTAATTGGTTTTCAAAAAAACAAACATAACTTATTTTTATTAATGATACAAGGCCAAAATCTGATACAGCTCAATCAATTTATCCTCAAATAATTACTCTTCTACACATTTTGCAACAATGATTTTAAGGTGACATTTTACCCATTATTTTCTGTTCGCAGTTTGATTGATATATTTACAAGTTTTATGCTCTTCATCAAAACACAAAAAGGATGCTATATCATGGATGCATTAATTGTGAATATTATTAATTTAAGATGTTCATTATGATAGGTGGATATATATTTTTATACATATATATATATATATATATATATATATATATATATATATAGTACAGTAAATACCCATAGAAAATGACAATGGTGATACAAAAAAACCTAACCTAAAAGTTAGAAGAAAACAGATAATATGATGAGATCTTGACTAATCGAAAACTATTATTAGTATGAAGAGAGCTGTTATTTGCTAGTAAATTCTATGCATCAGTGTTACCATGCGACTCATGCATGACTCACTGACCTAGCTGACAGATAAAGATGTGCCTAAAAAGGAAATTTATGCTTACCTGATAAATGTATTTCTTTTACGATATGACAAGTCCACGGATTTCATCCTTACTTATGGGATTACTCCTCCTGGTAAGCAGGAAGTGGCAAAGAGCACCACAGCAGAGCTGTATATATAGCTCCTCCCTTCCCTCCCACTCCAGTCATTCGACCAAAGTTAGGAAGAGAAAGGAAAAGCCAAAGGTGCAGAGGTGACTGAAGTTTAACAAAAATAAGTAAATACCTGTCTTAGAAATAACAGGGTGGGCCGTGGACTCGTCATATGGTAAAAGAAATAAATTTATCAGGTAAGCATAAATTTCCTTTTCTTTTACAAGATATGACGAGTCCACGGATTTCATCCTTACTTATGGGATACAATACCAAAGCTATAGGACATGGATGAAAGGGAGGGACAAGACAGGAACCTAAACGGAAGGAACCACTGCTTGAAGAACCTTTCTCCCAAAAATAGCCTCAGGTGAAGCAAAAGTATCAAATTTGTGATAAAAAGTGTGAAGAGACGACCAAGTTGCATCCTTGCAAATCTGTTCAACAGAAGCATCGTTTTTAAATGCCCATGAAGAAGCCACAGCCCTAGTAGAATGAGCCGTAATTCTTTCAGGAGGCTGCTGGTCAGCAGTCTCATATGCCAGACGGATGATACTCCTCAGCCAAAAAGAAAGGGAGGTAGCCGTAGCTTTCTGGCCCCTACGCTTCCCAGAAAAAACAATAAATAAAGAGGAAGATTGACAAAATTCTTTAGTCGCCTGTAAGTAAAACTTCAGGGCACGGACCACGTCCAAGTTATGCAACAAACGCTCCTTCTTAGAAGAAGGATTAGGACACAATGAAGGAACAACAATTTCCTGATTAATATTCTTGTTAGAAACAACTTTAGGAAGAAAACCAGATTTAGTACGTAAAACCACCTTATCAGAATGGAAAAATAAGATAAGGAGAGTCACATTGTAACGCTGAAAGCTCAGAAACTCTGCGAGCAGAAGAAATAGCAACCAAAAATAAAACCTTCCAAGATAACAACTTAATATCTATGGAATGCATGGGTTCAAACGGAACCCCTTGAAGAACATTAAGAACTAAATTCAAACTCCAGGGTGGAGCAATTGGTCTAAACACAGGCTTGATTCTAGTCAGAACCTGACAAAAAGACTGAACGTCTGTAACATCTGCCAAACGCTTGTGTAGTAAAATCGACAAAGCAGAAATTTGTCCCTTTAAGGAACTTGCTGACAACCCTTTCTCCAATCCTTCTTGGAGAAAAGATAAAATCCTGGGAATCCTAACTCTACTCCATGAGTAGCCCTTGGATTCGCACCAATAAAGATATTTACACCATATCTTATGGTAGATCTTTCTAGTGACAGGCTTATGTGCCTGAATCAAAGTATCAATGACCGAATCAGAGAACCCCCGCTTAGATAAAATCAAGCGTTCAATCTCCAAGCAGTCAGCTGCAGAGAAATTAAATTTGGATGATGGAAGGGTCCCTGAATGAGAACGTCCTGCCTCAATGGAAGCTTCCACAGCGGCAGAGAGAACATGTCCACCAGATCAGCATACCAAGTCCTGCGAGGTCACGCAGGCGCAATGAGAATTACAGAAGCCCTCTCTGTTTGATCTGTGCAATCACCCGGGGAAGGAGAGCAAATGGTGGAAACACATAAGCTAGGTTGAACGACCAAGGCACTGCCAAGGCATCTATCAGTTCGGCCTGAGGATCCCTTGACCTGGATCCGTATCTTGGGAGCTTGGCATGCTGACGAGACGCATCAGATCCAATTCTGGTCTGCCCCATCTGAGAATCAGGGTGGCAAAAACCTCCGGATGGAGTTCCCACTCCCCCGGATGAAACGTCTGCTTAAAAAGTCCGCTTCCCAGTTGTCCACTCCTGGGATGTAGATTGCTGACAGGTAGCAAGAGTGAGCTTCCGCCCACCGAATTATCTTGGATACTTCTGTCATCGCTAAGGAACTCCTCGTTCCTCACTGATGATTGATGTAAGCTACAGTCGTGATGTTGTCCGACTGAAATCGGATGAATTTGTCCGAAGCCAACTAAGGCCAAGCCTGAAGCGCATTCAATATTGCTCTTAATTCCAGAATATTGATTGGAAGTAGAGACTCCGACCGAGTCCACACCCCCTGAGCCTTCAGGGAATTCCAGCCTGCACCCTAGCCTAGTAGACTGGCGTCCGTTGTCACTATCACCCAAGAGGGTCTGCGGAAGCACGTCCCTTGGGACAGATGATCCAGTGACAACCACCAAAGAAGAGAGTCTCTTGTCTCCTGATCCAGACTTATCTGAGGAGACAAATTTGCATAATCTCCATTCCACTGCCCGAGCATGCACAGTTGTAGCTTTCTGAGATGAAATCGAGCAAACGGAATAATGTCCATCACCGCCACCATCAATCCAATCACCTCCGTGCACTGAGCCACTGATGGTCGAGGATTGGACTGAAGGGCTCGGCATGTATTTAGAATATGTGACTTTCTGACCTCTGTCAGGAAAATTTTCATGGATATAGAATCTATTAGAGTTCCCAAGAAGGGAACCCTTGTCTGTGGAATTAGTGAACTCTTTTCTAGATTCACCTTCCACCCGCGAATCCTCAGAAAGGACAGAACCATGTCTGTATGAGATTTTGTCAGATGGTAAGACGACGCCTGGATCAGAATACCGTCCAGATAAGGTGCCACTGCAATGCCCCGCGGCCTGAGAACCGCCAGAAGGAACCCTAGAACCTTCGTGAAGATCCTGGGTGCTGTGGCCAACCCGAAGGGAAGAGCCACGAACTGAAAAAGTTTGTCCAGGAAGGCAAACCTTAGGAACTAATGATGATGATCCTTGTGGATAGGAATATGAAGATATGCATCCTTCAAGTCCACGGTAGTCATATATTGACCCTCCTGGATCAATGGTAGAATTGTTCGAATAGTCTCCATCTTGAAGGATGGGACTCTGAGAAATTTGTTTAGACTTTTTAGATTTAAAATAGGTCGAAACGTGCGAGTAAAACCCCTGCCCCTGTTCCCATATTGGAACGGGACGAATTACTCCCATAGTAGAGAGGTCTTTTACACAACGTAAGAACGCCTCTCTTTTTATCTGGTCTACAGACAATCGTGAAAGAAGAAACCTCCCCCTTGGGAGCGAATTTTTGAATTCCAGTTGATACCCTTGGGACACGATTTCCAGTGTCCAGGGGTCCTGAACATCTCTTACCCAAGCCTGGGTAAAGAGAGAAAGTCTGTCCCCTACTAGATACGGTCCCGGATCGGGGGCCGCCCCTTCATGCTGTTTTGGTAGCAGCAGCAGGCTTCTTGGGTTGTTTACCCTTGTTCCAAGTCTGGTTGCGTCTCCAGACGGACTTGGCCTGAGCAAAATTCCCTTCCTGTTTAGCAGAAGAAGAAGAGGAAGAGGGGACTCCTTTTGAAGTTCCGAAAGGAAAGAAAATTATTTTGTTTCCCCCTCAGTTTAGCTGTTCTATCCTGAGGTAGGAGATGACCCTTATCTCCCGTAATGTCAGAAATTATTTCTTTCAAGTCAGGCCCGAATAGGGTTCTTCCTTTGAAAGGAATAGCCAAAAGCTTAGACGTAGATGACACATCAGCAGACCAACATTTTAACCATAACGCTCTACGCGCTAAAATGGCAAATCCGGCATTCTTAGCCGCCAATTTGGCAATCTGAAAGGTGGCATCCGTAATAAAAGAATTAGCCAGCTTAAGAGCCTTAATTATATCTAAAATTTCCTCTAAAGGAGTCTCAGTCTTAAGAGACTCTTCTATGGCGTCAAACCAGAAGGCCGCCGCAGTTGTAACTGGTACATTGCAGGCCGTCGGTTGTAAAAGGAAACCCTGATTAATAAATAACTTCTTTAGAAGACACTCCAATTTCTTATCCATAGGGTCTTTGAAAGCACAACTGTCCTCAATAGGAATAGTTGTACACTTAGCCAGGGTAGATATAGCTCCCTCCACCTTAGGGACTGTTTGCCAAGAGTCCTGGACAGTGTCAGATATGGGATACATTTTCTTAAAATTAGGAGAAGGTGAGAACGGGATACCCGGTCTTTCCCATTCCTGCATAATAATTTCCGAGATTCTCTTAGGAACCGGAAAAACATCAGAGTAAGCAGGCACCTCTAAGTATTTGTCCATCTTACACAATTTCTCTGGTGGTACCACAATAGAGTCACAGTAATCCAGAGTTGCTAAAACCTCCCGAAGTAACAGGCGGAGGTGTTCAAGTTTAAATCTAAAGGACATGACGTCCGAGTCCATCTGAGGTAACACACTTCCCGAGTCGGAAAGTTCCCCCTCAGACAGAAGTTCCCTGATCCCCAATTCAGATCCCTGTGAGGGTACATCGGAAATAGCCAACAAAGCATCAGAAGTCGCATGGGGAGAAAATAGCGGCATACCCTGATTCTCATCAGACTGAGAAGCATCCTTAGACACACTTTCCTTACAGAAAATCTGCTCTTCACATTGTAAGGCCCTTTCAGTACATGAGGGACAAAAAGTAAGAGGGGGTTCCACAATGGCATCTAAACACATAGAACAAGTACTTTCCTCAAGTTCAGACATGTTAAACAGACTAGCAATAGCAATAATAGTAGTTCTTTACTTGATATATTGAGCTCTAAAGTCAAATCATGTGGTCAAAAAAAATGCAACTAAAAAGTGTACTGCACCTTTAAATAATAAAAGCGCAACAATTTTTCTGCTATCATTTGCCTATGATACACACATAGGTCATTAAAACAATGTTTGCAGCAATAAAAAAAGTGCCCTTATGTTCCAAAGTAACTTAACAATATTGCTCCGTTTGTGTGGTTATGCTATATAACAATTTATATCACATTCCAGGCCCCTGCACCTCGCCACAGCTCTTCTGCGGCGCCTACCTGCCCCCAGATCACACTGATCCTCCTTGAGTAGCGCTCCTAAGTCTCTCTGTACTCGTTTACAAACTGACTTAGGCCCCACCAGAGCCCAGGACCTTGCTGCCGATCCTGATGAATACTGTGCGGCTGAGCGCGCGAAATTAGGCCCCGTCCACCGCGGGCGTAACTCGAGCCATACTGAGACCCGCATGGGAAGAAAACAACATGTCAGTTTCCCAACTTAACTCACTATGAAAAGCCCTGTGGCCCTCTGATACACACTTTAATAAAGCGCAACAAACATTGAAAATTGCTCTCTGCCAAGCCAGTTATAATGACATAATAACGACAGCCCTTAAGCAGCAAACCACATCTCCCAGCGTCAGCCCACACAGTATAATGCAAAAGTGAAACACCAAACACACTGATATTCTGTCCTGCAGTAATTAAAATAAAAGGGAATTCCAGGTACACCATTTCCTTACATATAGTGCATACTGATTACCCCTCCCCAGTTAGGGAATAATGTCCGCCTGTTCTGATGCATCTAGTCTCCCCAGAAAAAAAATGACTGAACATACCTCAATGCTGCTTGTAGCATGACACGGTTCTCCACACTGAAGAAGTTTCTTTACACTACCTTCAACCACTCTGTGGGAACCATCAAGATCTTAGATAATGTTTGCTAAGATCATCAACATCAGGGCAGAAAATAAAATGTCTCCACTCCTCTTGGAAAGTTATTGACTGACGATTTCTCCCTGAGAAGAATAGTACTCACTGGCACCATTTTAAAATTAAAAAAAACTTCTTGATTGAAGAATCTAAACTAACACCTCACTTTACCTCTTCCTATCACTAACACAGGCAAAGAGAATGACTGGGGTGGGAGGGAAGGGAGGAGCTATATATACAGCTCTGCTGTGGTGCTCTTTGCCACTTCTTGCTGACCAGGAGGAGTAATCCCATAAGTAAGGATGAAATCCGTGGACTTGTCATATCTTGTAAAAGAAAAAGACAAATTCAGGGTGTCAATAAGCACCCTGAAGATGTGACAAGGTAAATATGCTCAAAAATGGTCAAGTTAGGCACTATTGCAATACATGAGGTATTATTTTACACACAAAAATAGATTTAAACAACAATAGTATGAAAATATGTTTTGTTATTAATTATAAATACATTAACCAGTCTTAAATTGTAATATAAATACGTAATTATATTAAGTTAAAAAAAAAAAACCTTTGCAATATACGTTCAATATTTTTGTTACACCCCTTTCCAATTCCTGTTAAAAGCGCAAACACAGACTAAAGACTTAACACTGCTATATTCCTTACAGTCATTGGTTGTACACTCTAGTGACCCATTTATAATAGACCCTAAACGGCCTCAGAAAGGAAGGAAACCTTAGTTACAACATGGCTGTACCATTTGGTTTATGGACCCAAATCTTTACACTTATTTCTTAATAATTAAACAACTAATATAATGTGAAAAAGAACATCTGCAGATTATTCTCAGGATAATATTGCCTTTGAATACATCATTTTACCTAGCACCTAACGTCCCTTTAATATGATAATAATTCATTATATTCAAGTATGCATTAGCAAATATCAATAAACATAAGCCTTTCACAGGTTATAGTCATACGGCATACTCTTAAAGGGACATTGTAGTCCAAAAAAAATGCATGCTCTAATTTGTGGCAACTGATAGGCACAGCACCCGTGTCTGCTTGTAACCAGCAGTTAGGGGTTATGTGTTTAACTCCTGCAAATCCTTTTTTTGCTTGGGTTAAACAAATAGAGGCTTTGTCTCTTGGATGACAAGGGGGTGAAACGTGTGTCGACATTGGCTGACAGGATCATGTGACGTCACTACACTGATAGCAAGCTTGTGTTTGTGAGAGGTAATTGGAACTGCATGCATTATGGCTTACTCAACAATGGCTCTATGAATTACCAACTGACTCCATACTCGCTGATGAGACCCGAAGATATGCGAGTTGTAAACAGCTGCTTGATTACAGCTTCGTCTGACTGCAAAAGGTTTACTTTGCCATACCATCATTAATGAGAAATGTCAGCTTTAAGAGTGATTGTGACTACACTTGGTACTTGAAAGTACACTCTGCTTCGCACAAATATCTTGCCTGCTCTTGATTTGCAAAATTTACCTGGGAATCCTCCTGCAGGTGTACTATCTTTGCTTTTGAATTTGCAACATTGGATACATACTATTCCGTTGTTCTCCATTTGCTGTGTTGGAGTCTACTAAGTAGTAGGACACAGGACTCACTACTATACCTTTCTCCATTAATGTGCCGCTACCCTGGATCCAGTCCCAACTAATATATAGGACTTTAACCCCTTAGGAACCACAGCACTTTTAAATTTTCTGACCGTTTGGGACCAGGGCTATTTTTACATATTTGTGGTGTTTGTGTTTAGCTGTAATTTTCCTCTTACTCATTTACTGTGCCCACACATATTATATACCATTTTTCTCGCCATTAAATGGACTTTCTAAAGATACCATTATTTTCATCATATCTAATAATTTACTATAAAAAAAATATGATGAAAAAATGGGGGGAAAACCCCCACACTTTTTCTAACTTTGACCCCCAAAATCTGTTACACATCTACAACCACCAAAAAACACCCATGCTAAATAGTTTCTAAATTTTGTCCTGAGTTTAGAAATACCCAATGTTAACATGTTCTTTGCTTTTTTTGAAAGTTATAGGGTAATAAGTACAAGAAGCACTTTGCTATTTCCAAACCATTTTTTTTTCTTCAAAATTAGCGATAGTTACATTGTAGCACTGATATCTGTCAGGAATCCCTAAATAAACCTTCACATGTATATACAGGTGGCCCTCGTTTTACAACGGTTCAATTTACACGTTTCAGAATAACAACCTTTTTTTCCAGTCATGTGACTGCTATTGAAAAGCATTGAGAAGCAGTGCATTTATTAAAATAGCCAGTAGGTGGAGCTGTCCGCTTGTGTTGCAGCAAAGCGAAGCAAGCTGAAATTAATCAGTTTAACCAGAGCTGAGCTATCGAGCAAATTTCAAAGGAACAAGATCTTCCTGTCTATAAATCAGTCCAGATTGGAAAGCATAGAAAGAATTTTTTGCAGAAAAATGCAAGTGAAGTCTGTGTTGTGTGATTATTTTATTAGGTTTATAATGCTGTTTAGCAAATGTTTTTGTTCATTTAACTTAGTTTAATTATATATTCTGTGTTGTGTTATTATTTTATTAGGCTTAAAATGCTGTTTAGCATTTAAAGTCTTAATTTCGAAGCTTTAAAAATAATGTATTAAGTGTTACTTATGACAATTTTGAGAGGGGCCTGGAACCTATCTCCCTCATTTCCCATTGACTTACATTATAAACTGGGTTTCAATTTACAACGGTTTCGATTTACAACCATTACTTCTGGAACCTAACCCGGCGTAAACTGAGGGCTACCTGTATTTACTTTTAGTAGACAACCCAAAGTATTGATCTAGGCCCATTTTGGTATATTTCATGCCACCATTTCACCGCCAAATGCAATCAAATTTAAAAAAAAAAAAAAACATTAATTTTTTCACAAATTTTAGGTTTCTCACTGAAATTATTTACAAACAGCTTGTGCAATTATGGCACAAATGTTTGTAAATGCTTCTCTGGGATCCCCTTTCTTCAGAAATAGACATATATGGCTTTGGCATTGCTTTTTGGTAATTAGAAGGCCGCTAAATTCCGCTGTGCACCACACTTGTATTATACCCAGCAGTGAAGGGGTTAATTAGGTAGCTTGTAGGGTTAATTTTAGCTTTAGTGTAGAGATCAGACTCCCACCTGAGACATCACACCCCCTGATCCCTCCCAAACAGCTCTCTTCCCTCCCCCATATATATATTTTTTAAATATATATATTCTGCTGTGTAGGATCCGTTCTTATTCCCCAACCTCCCTGAATCCCCCCAAACATCTCTCTTTTTTTAAATATAAAAGCTATTTTTCTGTAGTGTAGCTGCCCCCCTCAATAACCTACCCCCTCCCAGACCCCTTAGATGTAATTTTCCCCCTCCTCTCTACCTCCTTCGCTTAACACTAGTCTCATAGTGTAGCGTTCCCACCCGCTCCCGCCCCCGTGCTTGACCGCCCCACCGGGCCGTGCGCACTCCCGGCTCCCCCGCACAGGATCCCGCCTCCCTCTAACAAAAATCCACCATCGATTGCCGCCAACCTGCCTCCCTGCAATGGCTCCCACCAACAATCGGCACCATCGATGGCCAATGCAGAGAGGATTACTGAGTGGCTCTCTCTGCATCGGATGCCTAAAAAAAATGTTTTTGCAGTATGCCTCAATATCGAGGCATCACTACAATAACATTAAAGCGGCTGGAAGCTATCAGGATCGCATCCACCGCTTGAAACCCCTGACAGCGTACAGGGTACGTTGTTGGTCGTTAACGACCGGTTTTTGCACGACGTACCCTGTACGTCGTTGGTTGTTAAGGCGTTAACTGTGGCTATTGAATATTCACCAAGTTTTGTTTTTTGCCCACATTGAGCCTATACACTATAACTTGGCTCTGAAGTCCCATTGTACATGCTATATGTATTGTTGGTTTTGCATACTTATAAGGATATACGATTGTGGACAACTTGGGAGATTCTGTGTGCTGTTTGGGTGTAGTTGGTCCACGCATTGTCTCTATCCTTACATCTTGACATGTCACCTATTTATGCTGCTAGTGCTGTTCACATGACCGGTCATTGTTTTTAATGTTGATGGATGTTGTTTGGTATGTGTGTTTGGATGATGGTTGCTTGTTCTGCAGTCATTTCCCTTTGTTGGCTGCTTTCCTTCAGACTGCGTTTCTAATCTATACATACCTATTTTTTTTATATAAGTAACACATTTATATATCTGTTTTTGCTACTTAAATTTTGTTTGGCTGTTCCTTTCATAAAGAGTGCTGAACTCCCTGTCTTTTGATAAGAATGACACTTACTGTGTAATTCTGTCTCTCTTTCTCTTGCTATTGTATCATTTTTATATAAGGGTCTGCACCACTGGCCTCATATAGGTCTTTGCTGGAACTAGTATTTATTATAGTGCCTTTTGTTCTGTCATAACAGCCTTAATACAACTAATTTGTTATATATTTGTTTCAGCATTTTTTTCTATCCACATAATTTTTTCATTTTCTTACATTTAAATTTGGTTATAATAACTCAATGTATTATTTGAGATGTGCCTGTTTTCTTCAAATGTCCAAACTAGTTTACAACGTCCTATTAGTATCATAGAATGTATACACCAATGACAATGAGCTGTTGTAGCCTTGCAGTACTACAGAGCAAGTACAAAATCAATGGTGCACCATTAGATACTACAAATCTCCCCTATCATTCAGCAGTAAGCACATCAGCTTGGAAGTTTTAACAGGGGAAATCTATCACTTGGTGTATTGAACTGGAAGCTAGAAGGCTACAGGAATGACCAGAAATTGAGATGTTCTAAAAAAATGATTATAGTAATACAATAAATATTTTAGTAATTTACACAAAACTGGCAAACAAAAAACACTCAAAGCAACAATGACAATGTTTATTGCTTATAGAAATAAAACTTTATCGACAATTATGTACTTTACATCTTGTATTAGTCTAACTTCAACCAAATACTCCAGTATAAGCCTGATTTTTATATACTTAACAGGATTACCAAAACTGAATGAAATTAGGCGCGTATTCAAATTCTCAATTACTGCAACAGTTGATCCCATAAAGTAGTTTGAGATTTTTAGCGTTTAATAAAAGCTGTTTTGATGGGTAACGACAACAGGAAAAACCCTACAATTTTGTATTGAGTATTGAAGGAGATTTAGGTGTCTAGTTGGTAGTATTTTATAAAATGATATAAAACCGAGCAGTACTTTTCTTTTTTTTTTTTTTTACACATTTACTGTATTACAAAGGTTTTTGTACTTGAGGCCTTTAAAAAAATTCCCAAGTGTTTTCTAATAATATTTAGATTTATAAAAATTCAACAAACTTGACACTGTGAAGATTTTTTTCATAAAGTTGTTTGTATGTTTACTCAAACTTGTGTTCCAGTTATACGTCATTAAAGGGACACTGTACCCAAAAATTTTCTTTCGTGATTCAGATTGAGCATTACATTTTAAGCAACTTTCTAATTTACTCCTATTATCAAATTTTCTTCATTCTCCTGGTATCTTTATTTGAAATGCAAGAATGTAAGTTTAGATGCCGGCCCATTTTTGGTGAACAACCTGGGTTGTCCTTGCTGATTGGTGGATAAATTCATCCACCAATAAAAAAGTGCTGTCCAGAGTACTGAAACAAAAAAAACACTTAGATGCCTTCTTTTTCAAATAATGATAGCAAGAGAACGAAGAAAAATTGATAATAGGAGTAAATTAGAAAGTTGCTTAAAATTGCATGCTCTTTCTGAATTACAAAAGAAAAAATTTGGGTTCAGTGTCCCTTTAATCATTTGGCAGTTTAACAGATACAAATATTTAAAAAAAAAAATGTATAATGGATTGGAAGCTAAAAACCACAGAAGTTCAATACAAAGTTTTCGCGTAACAAACTCTAATATGTTTGAATGGAAACCAAAATGTGTAAAATGTAATTTCAAGAAGTAAATAAGGTTGAATTAAGAAACTGCCAAAGCCGTGCTCAAAAGGGACATTAAACACTAAACAAATGCTAGATAGAATGAAGCATTCAAAGAAAAAGATTAGTCTGAGAATAACATGATGTATTTTTTAAAGTTCATTAGCTGTTTAAATAGTGACAAAATAAGTGTAAAGTGTTAGTGTCTATAAAACACTGGCAGCTGCCATGTTGTAACTTAGGTTACCTTCTCTGTTGTGGCCATTTGGGGACAGTTATAAATAGGTCACTAGTAGGGCTGGAACAACTAATCGGTAAGTTTGATCATAAAAATAGTTGTCAACAAATCTCATTATCAATTAGGTGGTCAGCGATTAGTTGGTCAGTTGCACAGCACCAGCTGCTTTAATCTGATGATCTACTGCAACTAAGATTGTGCAAAAAAAAAATTAATGTATTATTTTTTTCATTTTTTTTCTATCCGATTAATTGGACAATAATCCGATTAATCAGATAGAAAAAAAAATAATAAATAAAAATGTTTGCACAATACCATGTGCAGGAGTTCATCGGATTGAAGCAGTTGGTGCTGTGCAATTAACCAACTAATCGCTGACCACCTAATTGATAATGAAATTCTTTGACAACTATTTTTATGATCAATCTTACCGATTAGTTGTTGCAGCCCTAGTCACTAGAGTGTGCAGCCAATGGCTGTGTGGAATATAACAGTGTTCTGCACTTCCATTTCTAACAGAAACTGATAAGCTCACAATTTCAGAATGGAATTACAGGAAAAGGGGCAAAATAAATAATGAAAGTATATTGTAGAGGGTTTTTTTTATATATATATGTATGATTTATCATTTTATATTAACATCTCAAAGTGTTTAATGTTCCTTTAACTCAGGCAAAAAGTATTTTCTGGCAGATTGGAATGTGGTTTATAAGAAGATTTCAGGGGACAGTAAACGCCTTGTGATTAAAAGATTTGTCTGCAGTCTTAAAAGGGCAGTAAACACTTTCTAATCACAGGATTTGTGTGACTTCTTGCAATAAATTAACATACTAGGTGAGTGCGTAGGGTTCTGGAAACACCATTTTGCTGGAATTAGTTTAATAGGGACAGTAAAGTCAAAATGAAACTAAAATTTACTGAACAGAGTATGACATTTTAAACAACTTTCTAATTTTGATATTAATTTTGCTTAGTTCTATTGCAATCCTTTTTTAAAGAGTAGTGCTAGGTGAGCTCAGGAGCGTACACATATCTATAGCCATCTGGCAGCGGTGACTGCAACATTGTTTGTTGCAGTGTTATACAATGTAGCAAATACTTCTGCCATTGACTGATAAGGACACGTGTATGCTCCTAAGTTCCTGTCAGCCTACCTAGGTCTATATGCTTCAACAAAGGAAAAGAGAACAATTTACAAACGGAAAGTTATTTAAAATGAAATGCTCTATCTGAATGTTTAATTTTGACTTTACTGTCCACTTTAAACTCCACCCCCACCACACACCTTTTTTTGAGGAGCCAATCTGGACTGCATACTGACGTAGACACAACTAGCCACTGTTATCATGCTACCAATGTTTGTACTGTTTTGCAGTATTTTATGTTATCACACCTACTGAGGCCAATTAAGGACAGATATGTAGCATGGTTAGAACTGTGAAGTCTGCAGTGTGTACTTAAAAGTAGTAACAACAGGAAAAGGGAGCAAAAAAACACATAATGGAAGTATACTGCAAAGTTGTTGTACTGTGTATAATTAAACATTTTATATTACAATCTCAAAGTGTTCTCCCCAGACAATTTCGATAGCCAGGTGGCATCATGAAGTAGCCGGGTGGGGGCAGTGAAATAATTTATATGTTTTATCATTTTCTGGTATCCAAAGCACAAATTAATTGTTGCATAATTTAACAAATGTATTTAATAATAATTTGTACAATCAAACTTGAACACAGCTTGAAGGGAAAGTCTACTTGAAAAATTGTATTATTTAAAAATAGATAGATAAATCCTTTATTACCCATTCCCCAGTTTTGCATAACCAACATTGAAAAATGTATACACTTTTTACCTCTGTGATTATATTGTAATTAAGCCTCTGCAGACTGCCCCCTTATCCTAGTTCTTTTGACAAACTTGCATTTTAGCCAATCAGTGATGACTCAAATAACTCAATAGGAGTGAGCACGGTGTTATCTTTATGACACACAAGAACTAGCACTGTCTAACGTTACAAATAACTGTTAAAAATCACTGAAATAAGAGGAGGTTTCAAAAGCTTAGAAATCAGTTTATGAGCCTACCTAGGTTTAGCCTTCAACAAAGAATACAATTAAATACTACCAAAAAATGGAATAGGTATCCTTAACGACTTTTGGAATAATACATTTTCTATTACATGCTTTTAGACTTTCCTTAGTCCAGGGGGTGGCAAGCTTCTTTGGAACTTAGGAGCCATCCAAACCAGTGAGGAACCAATCACCAATTTTCGAAGCCAGACAAAGGATTAATAAAAAGGATGTATATAGAAGACTCTAAGAAGCCAGGAGCTATAGTTCTAAAAGACACGTCTACCAGGATTTCTCAAGCCCTGATTTAATCATATAATCCAACAATAGCCAATTTACCAGCGGCCAATTATCTGTCAAAAACCCAAAGCTTCTGAAGAGAGTAGGCTAAAACTTTTTAAGTGTGGAAAAAAAATCAATTTAAATAATGAATATATTATCATAATTATTATATTTGTTATAGTTTGCTACATATACAACTGTAATGTTGCTGCTAAATATCAAGAAATGTCATACTGGTTCAATTTCTAATGCTACAAACAACTAATTAGCAGCTGTTGTAATTGTAGCATTACCCTCTCAATAATGCACTAACCCTCTTAGTGAAAACTTTCCACTGGTGACGGTTTTTAACTTAATACTGAGATTGTGTCAAAAGTAATGACTACCAAAAGCATTTCTCCTAGGGATTGCTTGAGTGAAGACTGAACGTGGCCTGTGCAAGACCCTTCTTACCTATTGTACAAGCATATGTTTAGCTTAGGTTATGCAAGGCATTACACTGTGCAATACGATGGTGCATTATAAATAAGTAAACGCCTTATAAATAAGTAAGAAGATTGACATACCAACAGTTGTTGCTCCTGCAATACAAAACACTGTCTGTGAAATTGGTGATGTTCTGTAAATACACAAAACCAATTTACTCCAATGCCCAACACAAACCATAATCATAAGTAAAAGGATGTTGTTCAAAAGAAATAAAACTAAAGTTGGCCTTTTATTTACAGAGCATTGGTTCTTAGGAAAGAAAATGTATAGTGAATATGGTGTTTATAAGGTAAATGGGAATATTGTCACAATGGTTTAAAAAGAGGCTTTTCCATGACAGTAAAATGAATAATAGAACACAGAAATAACAACATGTTGATGAATTGTATTTCCTGAAACTTCTAAAAACTACAGTACATAGGTTTTCACCAGGAACTAAATATTTAGCTGTATACAGCAATACTGAGCTTTAGCTGGTCTCTTGCTGATTGACAACAAACAAATAAATGAGTAATTCATGCCAAAATCGTCTACAATTTCTTTCTTGAACTTTAAACCGTATCAACAGTTAACATCAAAACAAGAAATAAATAAAGCTTGGTCATAATTTTATTTGGATAAGGCATTGTTTCTAAACTGCGGTCCTCAAGTAACCCCAACAGACCAAGTTTTCATTATTGCTGAACTAGAACACAGGTGAAGTAATAAGCTGATAGGTGAGAGCAGGTTAGTAACCATGGTTACTGATCAACTGATTACTTCAATAGTGCACTGGTTCAACTATAATGAAAACCTAGCCTGTTGGGGGTACTTGAGGACCACAGTTGAGAAACACTGGGATAAGATACATTGCAGCAGTATTAGGATAAAAGGGAAATGAAACCCATAAACTTTTTTTCCCACTATTCAGATAGAGCATATCATTTTAAACAACTTTCAAAATTAACGTATATTATCAATTTTGTTTTATTTCATTGGTATGCTTTATTGAAGGAGTGTCAATGCACTACTGAGAGCTAGCTGAACACATCGGAAATCTAATAATAAGAGTTATATATGTGCAGCCACCAATCAGCAGCTAGCTAGCTCCCTGCTCCTGAGCTTACAAGTTATGCATTTCATCAAAGGACACCAAAAGAACAAAACAAATGAGATAATAGATGTAAATTGGAAAGTTGTATGCTCTACTTGAATCATTAAATAAAAGTTTGAAGTTTCATGTCACCTTTTATATGAATGTCTGTACTGGGAATACCTGAGAGATGAGAGGCTACTACTGTATTAAAGCCAACAGACATCAATAAATAGGTGATATACAAAAGTATGTAATAAGCACAACAGTATCACGGTGCAAATATTTCAAGATTAAAAATGGAAAAATAAATTTTAAAAAAAAGCATGGATTGAATTAGATAATGTACTTTCTGTTGCAATGTGTAAGCTCACACTGGTGTGTCACATGGTTCAGCTTAGTGTGTTACATGAAATTAGGCTATAAGGTGATCCATCTTTGCCAAATAGCTACCCCTCAAAATTTTCTGCACTTTCCCAAAATCATGCTACCTTAGGCACAGGTCTAGTTGGCATTCTCCAAAATACACCCCTGGGTGAAATCTGTGAGTGGCAGGTCAGTATAGGAAAGAGCTAATCCAACCTAATAATTACAAGCGACCATAAAGAGAAAAAAGGTAAATAATAAGCAACATGGATATGGAACTAATATTTGGACACAAATTACAAATATTTTAAAAATGAAACACGTAAAAGGAGCTGAAAACGGGAAAACTAAACAAATATGTAAGGTTCAGTCTCAAAAGCATAATGATTTGTAGCAGTGTTTGACCTACCCCTGTATATTACCTTGTTCTGACTGTAATATACAGTGGTCAGCCAATTCAGTCATTCCATAGTAACATTTATGTATATATTTTACATTATAGATACAAAGTATGTCATAAAACAATGTTGGAAACAACACCATTGTGCAGGATAACTTTACATACAAATATGTATGAAAACAAATACAAAAAAAACAGTTTAAAGACAAAAAGATGTGAATTTTAACCTAGCAATTAATAACACTTACACTACAGACTTTAAAATGAATATACAACATATAATATATTACATTTATGTAAGCCCAAAGAAGATAAGACTCAGAACAATACAGTAGTTAAATATTTCTTTTATTTGTAAAGTTATTTTTTTTTTATGTTTTTTCCTTACATGACATCACATTTAACCCTCTCCACAGTAAAGACAATTTAACTAGAATAGAAATACAGCACACTGATATTTGCCCTCATAATTGTCATATAAATCACTAGAGACAACGATCATTTGCAGGGATCTCATAAAACTTCTGCACCAGTGAACTGCATATGACCACACAATAAAGTCCCTTGATAATTTCTCTTGAGTTGTGCTACTCTGATATCACTACTATTCTGACATTTATGTTGGTTTCCACTCAATAATAAATACATAATTAAAAATATTATCAACATGTTTTTCTCTTTGCTGTAAAGATTAGAATATAGTTAATTATGTTACAATCACAATAACCAAAGCAGTCATTAGCATGAAGCTCCAGCTGAGTAAAAGTTAAATGACACTAGGGAGCTGTCCTTTCAGCACCACTTATCATAGCACAAAAACATTATAGCCAATCTGTATACCTGCTTCATGCCACAACGAAATACATTATACACTGATATTATTATTATGTTTTATCTGGTTTATGGTAATTATATATATATATATATATATATATATATATATATATATATATATATATATATATATATATATATATATATATATAACACCCTTTCTCTGGGTCGGGCAGATGTTGACACAGAATACCAGTCTCCCGCCGCGAACTTATTAATGAGCCGATCAGCAGACGGTTATTGGCCTACTTACCATCAATCGCCATGATGCTTTCAGGATGGAGCGTACCAAGGAAACCGTTTAGGGGGAGGAGTGAGTGTAGGAATGACTGACAAGGAGCGAGGAAGAAACCACCACAAGCAGTCGCGAGCACTAGTTTCGCTTTTCATTTGTTTATTGGGCGTGAAAAGGTGGGGGTTGATGGGTGAACAGGATTCGTCCGGTGCCCACGCGCTGCTGGTGACGGTTGGCGCCGAGTTTTAAACGTTTGAGGCGGGAAGCGGGAGTTGCCAGGTGAAGTAGGGAACAGTCAGATGTTCTGTCACTGGCTGTGAAAGGGACATGAAACCCAAATTTTTTCTTTCATGATATAGAAAGAGCATACAATTATAAACAACATTCTAATTTACTTCTATTATCTAATTTGCTTCATTCTCTTGATATTCTTTGCTGAAAAGCATATCTAGATATGCTTAGTAGCTGCTGATTGGTAGGTGCACATAGATCCTTCCTGTGATTGGTTCACCGTGTGCATTGCTATTTCTTCATTAAAGTATATCTAAAGAATGAAGCAAATTAGGTATTAGAAGTAAATTGGAATGTTGTTTAAAATTATATTCTCTACCTTAATCATGAAAGAAAATATTTGGGTATAGTGTCCCTTTAAGCTAAGTGCCAGTGCGCTTGCCAAGCCCCATCTCTAGCCTTGCCAGGAGTGCACTTGCAGTCACAGAGACTTCTTGCGGCTCTTGAACAAGTTTAGAGCAAACATGAACATAACTATACTGTTCTGATAAACTGGCAATTAACTAATAATTATTTTTTACATTTAAAGTGATATAAAGGTTTTAATCCTATAGAGCGTGTCATTTTAGCACTAGTGACGTTTGGAAGTCTATTGGACACAATGATCAAAAACTCTCCACCTCAGAGAGCAATCACACAAAATATTTGAGATTTTTTAACATTTTAAATTCTAATATAGGAGTCTCTTCTTCATATACAGAACCCTGCAGAGTGATATTTCAAGGTAACATTTGTGTTTCTAAAATTATTTCAGTGACCTTGACATATTGGGTTCAATTAATCAAGTTGCGGTGTACAGGGGTGCACAAACGCACCCCTGTCTGCTGCAGCTCGATTCTGGCGGGCTGAATTCTGCTGCCGGAATTCAGCATTGCACAAGAACGCAATTTTGCGCTCTTTTGCAACGTTACCTCCCTGCCCGCGCATAGCCAATCACAGAGGGCATGAGCTGTCAATCTTACTGGTCGGACGAGACCAGGGAGATTAAAATTTCGCCACCAAAGAGGTGGCGAAAGGTTAGGGATGACTGCTGCTTGTTAAATACGAACTGCAGGTTCTCTTGTGAGAACCTGCAGTCATAGGCAGGCAAAGCCTGCCGAAGGGTTTGATAAATCGACCCTATTGATGAGACTTCTTAGCTCATCCCACCTGAGAGGAAGAATATTATTTAAAGTAATGCACATGACCTGAAAAGAACTGCTGGTCAGTGAGCCAATCAGCAGAGACAATTGCATTGCAGGCTCTACAACTGCTGATTGGCTCACTAGCTGTTTGCTCAGGAGTATGAATACTCTACAGCTCAAAAGCAGTACTTTAAAGGGAAATAAAACCCTTTTTTTTTTTCTTTAAAGGGACATAATACTCATATGCTAAATCACTTGAAACTGATGCAGTATAACTGTAAAAAGCTGACAGGAAATTATCACCTGAGCATCTCTATGTAAAAAAGGAAGATATTTTACCTCACAATTTCCTCAGCTCAGCAGAGTAAGTTCTGTGTAAAAAGTTATACTCAGCTGCTTCCAGTTGCAGGTAAAAAAATTAAAAAAATGAAGAAATGAACAGCAGCCAATCAGCATCAGCAGGTCAACTCTTACTGTGATCTCATGAGATTTGACTTAACTCTCATGAGATTTCATAGTAAGCTTCCTTTACCTGATTGGTGAAATAATATGAGAGTGCACGAAGCTCATCCTTTCAGTTGTCCCGGGACAGACATACTGATTTGCTGCTTAGAAATCCTTTACAATGGGAGGTGGCTACTGAGGAACTTTTGAGGTAAAATATATTTATTTTTTACATAGAGATGTTCAGGTGATATTTTCTAATCAGCTTTTTACAGCTATGCTGCATCACTTTCAAGTGTTTAAACATTTGGGTATTATGGCCCTTTAACCAATTAGATAGAGCATGCAATTTTTAGCAACTTTCTAATTTACTCCTATTATCAATTTTTCTTCATTCTCTTTGTATCTTTATTTGAAAAAGCATGAATGTAAGCTTAGGAGCCGGCCCATTTTTAGTACAGCACTTTGGGTAACACTTGCTGATAGATGATTACATTTAACCACCAATCAGTAAGCGCTACCCAGGTGCTGAACCAAAAATGGGCCGGCTCCTAAGCTTATACATTCCTGCTTTTCAAATTACGTTACCAAGAGAACGAAGAGAAATTTATAATAGGAGTAAATTAGAAAGTTGCTTAAAATTGCATGCTCTATCTGAATCATGAAAGAAAAAAATTGGGTTTCATATACCCTTTGGCTGCTAAGACATTTCCCACCTGGGTGCTAAGATGGTTTTGAGCTTTTTTTTATTTATTTAAAAAAAAAAACGTGAAGCCCCACTATACAGGGTGGGAGCCCCCAGATTGCCCTCAAGGTGGGTGAGTGCTAGCGACAGCTCTGAGCTGTCGTCAGCACGTTGATAAATAACCAAATAGATTGAGAAGCGCTAAAAAAGCTGAAGACACAATCATTCACATTAATATAAACACAATTTATTTAAATACTCTATGTTATAAGATGTTTGATATATAAAACCCTAATAACAATTCATACACTCACAAATTAGTTAATACAATAAAATTAGTTCTAAGAGTGCGCACTCCACATAAAATACATTAAAAAAAACTTAACATAATGAGTTGATAATTAGCTGTATATTGCTCTTTAATCACAATGCCATTTCAATGATGCCTTGGAAATCACATGTCCTGTGTTGTAGAATACACGTTACTGATGATTTCAAAATGTAACAGTTTTTCTTCTTTATTGTTGTATCCAAAAACACAATGTCACAATATAAAGCGCTTTATATATATATTAATGATTTCTTACTTGCAAATGGTGCTGATCTTGAGAAAGGCTCAGATAGAGCTGAAACGCGTTGATGTATGATACTACAAGTATCCTGTGACCATATATTGAAAAGAAACAAAATTAAATTGCTGCAAAGAAAAGTAAAGTTTTGCAAGTCGACAGCTGCTCAAAGTGGAATCGTTGCAAAGGAAAACTTGGCAAGTAACAGCTGCTATAGGCCGTGCTGTAATCATCTGTGCTGCAAACGCTGTGAAGCTACAAATGCCGGGAGTGCAAGTGGACACAGCCGCCTGAAGTTTACTACCATAAAGCTCTGTGCGAACCCTGCAGCTCGAAGGGAGATCTGACAGCCTGGAGACACGCTACAGCTACAGAATAGTGTCATCGGAAGGCAAGTAAATTCAGATCTTAGAATACCGAGGGCTAAAGCAGAGGCGAAAGCATTTTGGAGTACAAGGTACTAACAGAGACACAGTGATTATATGACCATAGTTACACAGCACCATTTGCAAGTAAGGATCGACATTCTGTTCATAATTTTTTTGAGAACAGTAAAGAAATCATTAATATATATAAAGCGCTTTATATTGTGACATTGTGTTTTTGGATACAACAATAAAGAAGAAAAACTGTTACATTTTGAAATCATTAGTAACGTGTATTCTAGTTTCCTATTGGCCAACACAGGACATGTGATTTCCAAGGCATCATTGTGATTAAAGAGCAATATACAGCTAATTATCAATTCATTCTTTTAATTTTTTTATGTATTTTATGTGGAGTGCGCACTCTTAGAACTAATTTTATTGTATTAACTAATTTATGAGTGTATGAATTGTTATTAGGGTTTTATATATCAAACATCTAATAACATAGAGTATTTAAATAAATTGTGTTTATATTAATGTGAATGATTGTGTCTTCAGCTTTTTTAGCGCTTCTCAATCTATTTGGTTATTTACAAAGAGTATTAACTGTAATACAGGTACAGTGTTTTGAGGAGCTTGACACTTTACATTCCTGCTACCGTATATTATATACTGTCGTCAGCACCTGACTGGGACAGTTTGCGATGGCTCATAGCCGTCATTAGCACTCAAAGGGTTAAAGGGACAGTCTAGTCAAAATTAAACTTTCATGATTCAGATAGGGCATGTAATTTTAAACAACTTTCCAATTTACTTTTATCATCAACTTTGCTTTGTTCTCTTGGTATTCTTAGTTGAAAGCAGAGGTAGGCTCATATGCTAATTTCTAAGCCATTGAAGGCCACCTCTTATTTCAATGCATTTGACAGTTTTTCACAGCTAAAGGTCAGTAGTTCATGTGTCCCATATAGATAACATTGTGCTTACGCTTGTGGAGTTACTTATGAGAGGGCACTGATTGGCTAAAATACAAGTCTGTCAAAAGAACTGAGATAAAGGTGCAGTCTGCAAAGGCTTAGATACAAGGTAATCACAGAGGTAAAAAGTATATTAATATAACCGTGTTGGTTATGCAAAACTTGGGGATGGGTAATAAAGGGATTATCTATCTTTTTAAACGATAACAATTCTGGAGTAGACTGTTCCTTTAACAACGTGTTTAATCCCTTGCAGAAGTTAAACACATAGATTTGTAGTCTTGCTAATGCTAAAATGATATGCTCTGTAGATGTGTTTTTTTTTTTTTTTATTTCTGCAGTGTAGGATCCCCCAAACCCTCCCACCTCCATGATCCCTCCCAAACAGATCTCAAAACTCCCCCCCCCCCCCAGAATAGTCTCCACCATCTTAGGTACTGGCAGCTGTCTGCCAGTAGCCAGTTCACATACGTTTCTTTTTTCATTTTATGTATTTATTTAAAAATAAATGTTTTTCTGTAGTGTAAACCCCCCGTCCAAGCGATCATTTTGTAGGGCTCCCCACTATAAGCCCCTTTGCCGTGTAGCCCTGAGCCCTCCCTGTCTCCAAATCATTTATTTTTTGTAGGTATGGAACCCTCCCCTTCCTCCCCTCCCACGATGCACCACCGTTTACCTTCCTCCTTGTCTCCCACACCACCCCCAGCATTACTGCAAGCCAATACAGAAAGGTGACACATAGTGTCGCTGTCTGTATCGGTGATCTGCCTTCATATGATACCATCAATTATTCCTTACCATAGGAAGGCAGATGCCATCTATCTCTGGCTGCAGTCTTCGCTGTCAAAGCTGACAGCGGGGACCGCAGCATGAGGCAGAAGGTTGGACGTAGGTAGTACGTCAACAGGGTACACTAGGCAAAGTACGCTGTGACATAGTACCTACATCCTACACAGAGGTAAAAAGTATATTAATATAACCGTGTTGGTTATGCAAAACTTGGGGATGGGTTATAAAGGGATTATCTTTTTAAACAATAACAATTCTGGAGTAGACTGTTCCTTTAACAACGTGTTTAACCCCTTTGCAGAAGTAAAACACATAGATTTGTAGCATTGCTAATGCTAAAATGATATGCTCTGTAGATGTGTTTTTCAACCCCAGTCCTCAAGGCATATCAACAGGTCAGATTTCATATCTGAAAAGAGCACCAGTATCTGAACTAGAAATAATCAGCTGATCAGTAACCATGGTTACTAACTTGCTCTCATCCATCAGCTGATTATTTCACCTGTGCTCTTGTTAAGATATTTTGAAAATCCATCTCATTGGTGTGCCTTGAGGACTGGAGTTAAAAAGACACTGCTCTGTAGAATTAGTGTGTAATTTATACACTAGAATGTCCCTCTTGTCATTGAATCATCAGATGTCTTCAGCTAAGCCCTAGTATTGAATTGCTGCTCCTCAGCCTACTAAATTATGTTAGTTTCTAGCTGACTTTAACCTTTGCAGAGGTTAAAAACATAATTATATACAAACAGTAGTGCAAAAGTAAAATTATTTTAACATTTGCACTTTTATGTCCCTTTAACCCTTTGGCTGCTAAGCCATTTCCCACCTGGGTGCTAATATTTTCTTTTGATTTTGTTATTTTTGAAATTTCTGAAATTTATTTTTTTTTAAACTTTTTTATTTCTTTTTACAGACGTGAAGCCCCGGCGATGCCTGTCACTCTACAGCAGCAGTAAGGAGCCCCCAGATCTCCCTCAAGGTGGGAGAGTGCTCATGACGGCTCTGAGCCGTCATTAGCACCAGAGTGAGAAACTTAGCACTCAAAGGGTTAAAGGGACACTGAACCCAATTTTTTTTCTTTCGTGATTCAGATAGAGCATGAGATTTTAAGCAACTTTCTAATTTACTCCTATTATCAATTTTTCTTTGTTCTCTTGCTATCTTTATTTGAAAAAGAATGCATCTATGCTTTTTTTCTTGGTTCAGAACTCGGGACAGCACTTTTTTTTATTGGTTGATGAATTTATCCACCAATCAGCAAGGACAACCCAGGTTGTTCACCAAAAATGGGCCGGCATCTAAACTTACATTCTTGCATTTCAAATAAAGATTCCAAGAGAATAAAGAAAATTTGATAATAGGAGTAAATTTCATGCTCTATCTGAATTATGAAAGAAAAAATTTGGGTTCAGTGTCCCTTTAACCACTTTGAGATGGTAATATAAAATGATAAATTGGATATATATAAAAAAACTCTACAATATATGTTCATTATTTATTGTGTCCCCTTTTCCTGTAATTCCATTCTGCAATTGTGAGCTTTTCAGTTCCTGTTAGAAATGGAAGTGCAGAACTCTGTTATATTCCACGCAGCCATTGGCTGCACACTGTAGTGACCTATTCATAATTGGCCACAGCAGAGAGAGTAACCTAAGTTACAAATGGCAGCTCCCATTGTTTTATATACATTAAAACGTATGCCAATATTTAAGCAACTAATTAAACCTAAACAAAAATACATATACAGAGAGTGCAGAATTATTAGGCAAATGAGTATTTTGACCACATCATCCTCTTTATGCATGTTGTCTTACTCCAAGCTGTATAGGCTCGAAAGCCTACTACCAATTAAGCATATTAGGTGATGTGCATCTCTGTAATGAGAAGGGGTGTGGTCTAATGACATCAACACCCTATATCAGGTGTGCATAATTATTAGGCAACTTCCTTTCCTTTGGCAAAATGGGTCAAAAGAAGGACTTGACAGGCTCAGAAAAGTCAAAAATAGTGAGATACCTTGCAGAGGGATGCAGCACTCTTAAAATTGCAAAGCTTCTGAAGCGTGATCATCGAACAATCAAGCGTTTCATTCAAAATAGTCAACAGGATCGCAAGAAGCGTGTGGAAAAACCAAGGCGCAATATAACTGCCCATGAACTGAGAAAAGTCAAGCGTGCAGCTGCCAAGATGCCACTTGCCACCAGTTTGGCCATATTTCAGAGCTGCAACATCACTGGAGTGCCCAAAAGCACAAGGTGTGCAATACTCAGAGACATGGCCAAGGTAAGAAAGGCTGAAAGACGACCACCACTCAACAAGACACACAAGCTGAAACGTCAAGACTGGGCCAAGAAATATCTCAAGACTGATTTTTCTAAGGTTTTATGGACTGATGAAATGAGAGTGAGTCTTGATGGGCCAGATGGATGGGCCCGTGGCTGGATTGGTAAAGGGCAGAGAGCTCCAGTCCGACTCAGACGCCAGCAAGGTGGAGGTGGAGTACTGGTTTGGGCTGGTATCATCAAAGATGAGCTTGTGGGGCCTTTTCGGGTTGAGGATGGAGTCAAGCTCAATTCCCAGTCCTACTGCCAGTTTCTGGAAGACACCTTCTTCAAGCAGTGGTACAGGAAGAAGTCTGCATCCTTCAAGAAAAACATGATTTTCATGCAGGACAATGCTCCATCACACGCGTCCAAGTACTCCACAGCGTGGCTGGCAAGAAAGGGTATAAAAGAAGAAAATCTAATGACATGGCCTCCTTGTTCACCTGATCTGAACCCCATTGAGAACCTGTGGTCCATCATCAAATGTGAGATTTACAAGGAGGGAAAACAGTACACCTCTCTGAACAGTGTCTGGGAGGCTGTGGTTGCTGCTGCATGCAATGTTGATGGTGAACAGATCAAAACACTGACAGAATCCATGGATGGCAGGCTTTTGAGTGTCCTTGCAAAGAAAGGTGGCTATATTGGTCACTGATTTGTTTTTGCTTTGTTTTTGAATGTCAGAAATGTATATTTGTGAATGTTGAGATGTTATAATGTTTTCACTGGTAAAAATAAATAATTGAAATGGGTATATATTTGTTTTTTGTTAAGTTGCCTAATAATTATGCACAGTAATAGTCACCTGCACACACAGATATCCCCCTAAAATAGCTATAACTAAAAACAAACTAAAAACTACTTCCAAAACTATTCAGCTTTGATATTAATGAGTTTTTTGGGTTCATTGAGAACATGGTTGTTGTTCAATAATAAAATTAATCCTCAAAAATACAACTTGCCTAATAATTCTGCACTCCCTGTACATGTTATTCTCATACTAATCTTTTCTTTGGATGCATCATTCTATCTAGCATTATTTAGTGTTTCATGAACCTTTAGATAAAAAGTCTTAGAGATCACAAGAAACATTCATTAGGTTAGTTGTGTTTAAAAGTTTAACTGGCACTGTATATGCAAAGCATAAACCTAAATTGTAATTGGGCATTGTATCTGCTGCAACTCTCTGCGAGTCCCTTCACTGGCTCCCCATTCACAGCAGAATTAAATTCAAATTCTCACCCTTTACTACAAAGCCCTTACCTACACTGCCCCCCCACCTCTCCTTGCTAATCAACAAATATACTCCAGCCTGCCCCCTGAGAATCAACACTGACCTGCTCCTTGCATCTTCTACCATCACCACCCATGGCTCCAGGCTGGGTTAATATTGCTGACTAAATAGTGGCCAAGGATCACTGTTCCCTCTAAAGTGTGTGAACTTGATTTGTAATGCTCACAGGCTTGTTTCCTGAGCTGGGAAATTTGTCTTGCATTGAAATTAAATAAATGTGGGAAGATAAATCTAAGTGCACAGTATATCTGTGCAAGTTCTACACAACTTCTCCCAGCAAACAGGCCCCTCCTGTTCTTGTAGGAGACTGCCTGCATGCCAGCAATTTCACTTACAGAGTGAGACAGAAGTCTTATTGTGGGGGCTTTAATTGGTGTAGTCAGGGAAGGTACAGTTCCTGTTTTGGTTAAAGTTATTGTAAAGTTGAATGATTTAAAGCCCATTATTTAAAAATACTCCTAAAAACATGGGCACTTTAAGTCATTAAAGTTTACAATTACGCTTCTTTTTTAAAATACCTTTTTGTTACGGTAAACTTACCGCCGATCCTCTGCCCGCATCTCCTTCAGTATTTAGCATATCGATGAAGATCTGGCTTCCTCCAATCGTTGTGTGCCTCACGAGCTTGATGCCAAAGGGGGCCTACAACAATTAAAGGAAGCCGAATTCGTCATCAATCTGCTCAACATTGAAGGAGATGTTGGCAGAGGATTGTCGGTGTGTTTATAGTAACAAAAAGGTATTTTAAAAAAGAAGTGTAATTATGACTTAAAGTGCCCATGTTTTTAAGAGTATTTTTAAATACTGTGCTTTAAATAATTCAACTTTACAATCACTTTAAGATATACAACAATAAGTAGAACACACAGATGAAATTCAAAGAAAACAAAATAACTTTAATTTAACCCCTTCAGGACTCGGAATTTTTATTTGTATTTTAAATTTTCTGCTGTGTAGGATCCCCCAAACCCTCCCACCTCCCTGATCCCTCCCAAACAGCTCTCAATCCATCCCCCTCAGCATGGTCTCCACCATCTTAGATACAGGCAACTCTCTGCCAGTAGCCACTTCACATGTTTCTTTTTTCATTTTATGTATTTATTTTAAAAAAAATGTTTTTCTGTAGTGAAAACCCCCCTCCAAGCGATCATTTTATTGGGCTCCCCTCTATAAGCCCCTTTGATGTGTAGCCCTGAGCCCTCCCTCTCTCCTAATCATTTTTTTTATGTAGGTATTGACCCCCCCCTTCCTCCCCTCCCATGATGCACCATGTTCACCTTTCTCCTTGTCTCCCACACCACCCACAGCATTACTGCAAGCCAATACAGAAAGGTGAAACAGCCTTCATATGATACCATCAGTTATTCCTTACCATAGGAAGGCAGATGCCATCTATCTCTGGCTGCAGTCTTCTCTGTCAAAGCTGACAGCGGGGACCGCAGCATGAGGCAGAAGGTTGGACGTAGGTAGTACATCAACAGGGTACACTAGGCAAAGTACCCTGTGACATAGTAACTACATTCAAATGGCTTAAGGGGTTAAGGAAAGGACTCAGCCTGCCTCAATCTCTCCTTTTTCTGAATTTTGAACTTGTGTAAGAACACAGCGGCGCTGACATCTCCTCTGGACTTCTCCACCAAATTATGTTTTCTCTTCTGCCTCAGTACCCTCAAAGGGAAGAAAACATCTTACTAAAGTGTAGTACATATAGCAAAACGGAGACGCTAAAAGGAAGGTTCTCACAGACAGCTTAAATGGATATTCAATTCATATATTTATTGAAGAACTCTAAGACAAACACTATCTGCTAGATTACGAATCTTGCGTTAGCCTTAATAAACGATCAGAAGAAAATATGCACCAATGAGGCGTAGTATCTGCTGCAGTAGAAAATGTTTATTGTACAATCCAAAAGTAGTGTACAGACAAAGTCACAGTGGAGAACGCCTGACGCGTTTCGCGCATGCGTAGATGCGCTTCATCGGAGGCTAATTAGAATCTGAATGTGACAGCTTTTAAACAAACATTCTACCAATCATATGTGAGTTTGAATATGAGCCAATGGTGTGACTGCCCAGTGCAGCTGTTATAAACATCAATCAGTTCAATAATGAACGGAATATGTTATTTTTATTACCACAAATTATAGCCGCACTGGGATGTCAGACCTGAAAGAATTCTTCTTCCTTGCTCCTATTAGACATACTTATATGCATATTAAATATTCAATATATTAACAAAAAATGTATACATTCTAAGATATCCGATAGTGACAGGCAATGAATCTCTAAATGAAATTAACATATAGGCTAAAGACATATGATGAACAATTGTGTATAGTATAAGTACTTATGCTTAACGTGAAACACTTACTGTCTTAGATGATTACTTCATAATGTCTGCCTAAGAAATGACTAGTCACTGCTAGTAAAGCAAAACGGAAAAAATATAAAGGACATCTTATCATGAAAAATAAATAAATAAATAAAACTAAATACATGTACATCGCTCATATACAGAAAAATATAAAAAGCAAAGAATAAAAAATACAAAATACAAATAACGTTCAAATGACTCACTAATTGGACATTCTATTCCTACACTCAATCATATAATACCCTAAAGATGATGTTTCCCTTGTCCTATATAGTTAGGGCAAAATTCACTCTGATTAAGCTATTTATTATTGCCCAGTAGCCTAATAGGTTGGAACTTAGTCTAATGTCGATATCTAAGGTCAGCTAAACAAGGGGTCCTGGGTAGTCATCTCGAGTAAGTGTATACTCAATAATAGAGGCTAGTGGATAGGAAAATATAAAAATAAATATAGGGAGTGGATAAAATAAAATAAAATCTAAATATAAAATGTAAAAATAGAATGAATAATAAAGGATAAGGCAAAATAGTTCAGGGAAGGGAATGAAGGAATAAAGCATAAAATATGTCGTAGAAAACAAAGAATAAAAATAAAATTTAAAATAAAGCTAGGAATGGAGTTTAAAATTCAAATTCAGACTTCAAAGGGAAGACCCTAAGTTGTAATATGGTATATCAATAGTAATGTACTCTTCTGTGTATGTAACATTCTAGAATCGTATTGTGTGTTTTCAGCTTATATTGAGTGGAAATAGGAGGGATCATAGAAATAAGAAAATGGACACTAAGATTTAATTGAACTAGCCAGACTTTGTCCAATATACAGTATCATTAAATGAGATTGTATGATTGGTAGTGTGTTATGTATTCTATTTTTAAGTATTCTATTTTTAAGTTTATGGTAATATTCTCAGAGGTATTACTTATACAAATAGGTCTACATCTAATCTCCTATTTATACCGTGAGGGTATCTAGTATCCAATTTGAGTATCCAAAATACTTCTCTTTTAAGTAGTTTAGCTGTCTTATCCCCTCCTCTTGCATTGTTTATGATTCTCTCAATGCCAGTAAATGAGAAATAATCAGTGCCTATACCATGTTGGCGAAAGTGTTTCGCTACAGGGGTTTTTGGCTCTTTTTCAGTTAAGGATAAAAGATGCTCCCTAATTCGATCTTTTAATGAACGTGTCGTAATCCCAGTATATTGCTGAAAACAATATTGGCATGTGACCAGATAAATGACATATTGTGATGTGCAATCTATCCTCTGTCTAATATTATAAGTTTCTTTTGTATTCATTGATGAAAATGTGTTAGTTTTTTGTGTGTATTCACAGCTTTTACATGGTCTGTGACCACATTTAAAGAAACCTGGGTTTGGGGTTAGCCAATTGTCTGTAGGTTGTGATTTTTCTGAAAATTTCTTGCTAGTTATGTCAAATTTTAAATTTTATTTTTATTCTTTGTTTTCTACAACATATTTTATGCTTTATTCCTTCATTCCCTTCCCTGAACTATTTTGCCTTATCCTTTATTATTCATTCTATTTTTACATTTTATATTTATATTTTATTTTATTTTATCCACTCCCTATATTTATTTTTATATTTTCCTATCCACTAGCCTCTATTATTGAGTATACACTTACTCGAGATGACTACCCAGGACCCCTTGTTTAGCTGACCTTAGATATCGACATTAGACTAAGTTCCAACCTATTAGGCTACTGGGCAATAATAAATAGCTTAATCAGAGTGAATTTTGCCCTAACTATATAGGACAAGGGAAACATCATCTTTAGGGTATTATATGATTGAGTGTAGGAATAGAATGTCCAATTAGTGAGTCATTTGAACGTTATTTGTATTTTGTATTTTTTATTCTTTGCTTTTTATATTTTTCTGTATATGAGCGATGTACATGTATTTAGTTTTATTTATTTATTTATTTTTCATGATAAGATGTCCTTTATATTTTTTCCGTTTTGCTTTACTAGCAGTGACTAGTCATTTCTTAGGCAGACATTATGAAGTAATCATCTAAGACAGTAAGTGTTTCACGTTAAGCATAAGTACTTATACTATACACAATTGTTCATCATATGTCTTTAGCCTATATGTTAATTTCATTTAGAGATTCATTGCCTGTCACTATCGGATATCTTAGAATGTATACATTTTTTGTTAATATATTGAATATTTAATATGCATATAAGTATGTCTAATAGGAGCAAGGAAGAAGAATTCTTTCAGGTCTGACATCCCAGTGCGGCTATAATTTGTGGTAATAAAAATAACATATTCCGTTCATTATTGAACTGATTGATGTTTATAACAGCTGCACTGGGCAGTCACACCATTGGCTCATATTCAAACTCACATATGATTGGTAGAATGTTTGTTTAAAAGCTGTCACATTCAGATTCTAATTAGCCTCCGATGAAGCGCATCTACGCATGCGCGAAACGCGTCAGGCGTTCTCCACTGTGACTTTGTCTGTACACTACTTTTGGATTGTACAATAAACATTTTCTACTGCAGCAGATACTACGCCTCATTGGTGCATATTTTCTTCTGATCGTATGTTTCCTTAGCGGTTGGGCTTACCGCTTCTTTGCACCAGCTACCTGCTTTAGCCACTCTTGGGATACAGAACCGGCTCCTTGTCCCTCTGGTTTATACCTCCCCCCCAGGAAATACCAGTTGGTTTAGCCTAAGCAACGTCACGGGTGACGCATTAAGGAAACGTCTCTACGTTGGATCTCTCTGAAGCACGCCGAGAAGGGAAACACAGACTGCACCCCCTAGGAAGGGTTTCATCGACCCATTCGAGGAGAAGTACGGAAGTGTTCCCAGGCACCCCACCAACATAGTGGAGGGTAAGAGTTGATCTAATAACATTGTGAACTGGCATTTCCACCCGTGACTACTAGGCTCTGGGACATACTTTAAACACTTTGAATGGGATTTTACCTTTTCCATGGGACAATGGACTCTGTACCAATTTGAGTGACTTTCTATACTGACCGAGGTCCAAAATATTGATACACAGATTATTGGGACCTGAATTCCCCATCTTTATGTGCTTCGATACACGTTTAGAGCACTTGGGGATTTTTGTTCTGAACACACTCTTGCTTTGATGATTATTTAGCCTTAATAAGCAGCGTTGAGAGGTCCCAACGCTGCTTTTTAACTCCCGCTGGTAGACAGGTGTACCACTCACTTTTTTTTTTTTTTGATCTTCAATCCTATTGGCTGATCCAATCAGCCAATATGATTGAACTGGCATTCTATTGGCTGATTGAATGCAAGCTCAATCCTATTGGCTGATTGCATCAGCCAATAGGATTTTTTCTACCTTAATTCCGATTGGCTGATAGAATTCTATCAGCCAATCGGAATTGAAGGGACGTCATCTTGGATGACATCATTTAAAGGAACCTTCATTTTTCAGTTGGACGTCGTTTGAAGAGGATGCTCCGCGTCGGATGTTTTGAAGATGGAGCCGTTCCGCGCCGAATGGATGAAGATAGAAGATGCCACCTGGATGAAGATTTTTTCCCGTCTTGAGGACCTCTTCTTCCTGGCTTGGATGAAGACTTCTGCCTGTCTGGAGGACCACTTCGCCCGGCTTCTTTGAGGACTTGGGCCCGGTTGGGTGAAGACTTCTCAAGGTAGGGTGATCTTCAAGGGGTTAGTGTTAGGTTTTATTAAGGGGGGATTGGGTGGGTTTTAGAGTAGGGTTGGGTGTGGGGGTGGTGGGTTTTAATGTTGGGGGAGGTATTGTACTTTTTTTTTACAGGTAAAAGAGCTGATTGATTTGGGGCAATGCCCCGCAAAAGGCCCTTTTAAGGGCTATATGTAATTTAGTATAGGGTAGGGCTTTTTATTATTTTGGGGGGCTTTTTTATTTTATTAGCGGGAATAGATTAGGTGTAATTAGTTTAAAAACTTGTAATTATTTTATTATTTTCTGTAATTTAGTGGGGGGGTTTCATATTTTAGATAATTGTATTTAATTGTGTTTAGTTTAGGGAATTAATTTTATTATAGTAAGTATAGTAAGTAGTGTTAGGTGTAATTGTAACTTATGTTAGGTTTTATTTTACAGGTAACTTTGTATTTATTTTAACTAGATAGCTATTAAATAGTTAATAACTATTTAATAACTATTGTACCTAGTTAAAATAAATGCAAAGTTGCCTGTAAAATAAAAATAAACCCTAAGCTAGATACAATATAACTATTAGTTATATTGTAGCTATCTTAGGGTTTATTTTATAGGTAAGTATTTAGTTTTAAAACAGGAATAATTTAGTTAATTGTAGTAATTGTATTTAGATTTATTTAAATTATATTTAAGTTAGGGGGGTTAGGGTTAGACTTAGCTTTAGAGGTTAATAACTTTAATATAGTGGTGGCGACGTTGGGGGTGGCAGATTAGGGGTTAATAAGTGTAGGTAGGTTACGGCGACATTGGGGGCGGCAGATTAGGGGTTAATAAATTTAATGTAGGTGTCGGCGATGTTGGGGTCAGCAGATTAGGGGTTCATAAGTATAATGTAGGTGGCGGTGGTGTCCGGAGCAGCAGATTAGGGGTTAATAATATAATGTAGGTGGCGGCGATGTCGGGGGCTGCAGATTAGGGGTTAATAAGTATAAGATTAGGGGTGTTTAGACTCGGGGTTCATTTTAGGGTGTTAGGTGTAGACATAAAATGTATTTCCCCATAGGAATTAATGGGGAAATCGTGCACAAGCACGTTTTGCCAGCTCACCGCTACCGTAAGCAGGTTGAGGGAACCGCGATGGGCACGAGATTCGCACCAAGCTATGCTAATTTATTTATGGGAGAGTGGGAACGAAGTTTCCTGTCCCATGCAGAGCTCGGTGCGAATCTTGTGCTATTTAAAAGATATATCGATGATATTTTCATTATATGGAGTGGTAGTGAAGAATCACTTAAGGACACCTTTGGTCTAATGAATAACAACGATAGGGGATTGTCTTTTACGTATCAAATTAGTCGAGAAAATATATCATTCTTAGATTTGGAGATAATGGCGGATAGGAATAAATTGGTCACTAAAACATATTTTAAGCCTACTGATGCGAATAACTATATACATGCCACTAGCTGCCACTATTCCAAATGGAAGAGTAACATACCGGTAGGCCAAAGCCTCAGAATAAGAAAAAACTGCACAGAGTTAAAAGACTTTGAAGAACAAATAAAAACTGTGGAGAGAAAATTTAAAGATAGAGGCTATAAGGATGAAAATATAAAACAAGCAGTAGTAAGAGCGAGAAATATGGATAGGGCCTCACTCCTAAGCTATAAAATAAAAAATCAACAAACAGGATTTCAGCGTACCATTTGTAACAGAATTTAGTGATAATCACAACATGATTAGGAAAATGTTACGTAAACATTGGCATATAGTAAAAAATGACCCCATATTAGGGGATAAACTCCCTCCCTACCCCAAAATAGTGTATAAGAAAACAAGGAATTTGAAAACAATGTTGGCACCGAGCGAGTTTAAGAGAAATAAAGGGGGTCTGAGCCAAGATAAAGACTTATGGGGGAAAGAGCTAAGGGTTTTTTTCCCTTGTGTAACGTGTAGATCATGTAAATACAGCTCAAAAAAGAAAATCTTTAAAGTCCCAAGGAATAATATAGACTTTGAAATAAAGGATACTATTAGGTGCAATAGCAAGGGGGTTATTTATGCGATACAATGTTCTTGTGATATGGTCTATGTAGGTGAAACTACCAGAATGCTCAGGGATAGAATGAGGGAGCATTTGTGGAATATTGAAAAGGGGAAACTAGAAACCCACCTCTACCAACATTTTAGAGAAGTCCACCAAAATAATCTTAAAGATTTTAAATTCTGTGGTTTATGTAAAGTGAAAGGTGATTGGAGAGGAGGGGATTATGAAAATAAACTGTTAAGAAAAGAAGCAGAAATGATTTACAATTTTAATTCATTGTATCCCCATGGGTTAAATTCAGAAATAGAAGTCACACCATTCTTATAAATTTAGAAGCTTAGATTATTAGCCCCCTCTTAGATAGGTATACCCCGTAGCACAATACATTTGTTTTTAATGAGGAACATCTTTTAATCTTAATATTTTAAAATAACCGATTTTAGCCTTAAATCCCAATTTGTTATAATCAGAGGCCCTGAAGAAAACATCCGATTCTATTAAAAAATAAACTCTTGAAAAAATAAGCTTCAGATATATATGGTTTATAAAACTTTTTTGTATCATTTTGAAATTTTTTATAAATTAATTTTCTAGATTTTTAAGAGGAACAAGTTTTAATAGAAGCTAAAGTAACTTTAAAGACAAACCCCTATAGATAAGATCAGATACATTGATTACACAATATATAATTATTATAAAAAAAAATTATTTCATATATATTTTATATGTATTGGCTAAATTATTGAATCAATTTATTTTAAATTTTCTTAGGTTGTAATTGTAATGTCATTGAGAGTTTTTTTTTTTTTTTTAATGATATGTGGTTGAAGAAGTTTTGATTAGCTATAAATTTTTTACTTAGTTTTAGACATACAACATAGAGAGCAATTGAATATATTGTTTGATGTATTTATATGTGAGAAGGAAGGATATAAATATGGAAAGAAATCCAAATACTAAAGAAAATAGTTTGGCTTTTAATGGCAAAAAACACATAAGGTTCCCACAAAATGAAGCCTTGGGAGAGGAAGTCAATCTGCTCCAATTTGCACCGGATCTAGAAACAGGTATTTAAGAAGCAGGTGAGAGAGTAAACAGTATCTTGAGAAAGCCCAGGTTTAAGTGGGTGAAACGCGTAGAAATACTGAATACTGAACACTTGGTATAATTTGCAGAGATTTATATTTGCGTAACAGAAGGAAGAAGGATTTTTTGAGTACAAAGAACCTCTGCTTACAGAGTACCAAGAGCAGAGTGTAAAGTCGGAAGACCGTCAGAAAGATTACTTGCGCAAGTACATCAGAATCCAATATATTCCACAGCTGAGGGTAACCGGTGACGTCAGACGCTAAGCTAGCAGCGTGAAGAATCCCGGTGAGTGTGAAGCTGTATCTGTCGAGACCTGCAAGAGCGAGCAGCAAGCAGATTTCGAACCAGGGCGGTAAGAGTGCCTTTGTGGACTGACAACAATTTAATCTGAAGGTAACATTTACTACTATTTTCTACAACATTACGGAATATCACTCCGGGTGCCCTAAGGCTTGGGGATCTGATAAAGGACTGTACCTGAATATTTAAAACAGTCATTCTGAATACAAAAGACTCAAGTTTAAAACCATGGTCAGAAAAGCCAACTATTAGCTATTGCCAAAAGTACTCCGCAAGAATTGGAGTTAATACTAAGACTTTCCTTGTACTTGTTTTATACATATAGCTACATTGTTTTTAAGACAATATTACAATTTGGAAGACCAGTTAGGTTATTTATATGTCTTTTAAAAAGGTTTTTTATGAATGAGAGTATGAATGTGATGTGAAATGTATTACTAGTAGTGTGTATTATAAAATTGTAATAAATAATTTTTATGCAATATTTTGTCCCTGTTGGTAAAGAGATTATTTTCTATATATTATTTAAATTTTAAGCACACTATTATTGCTGTAAAGTCTGTGATCAAACCTGAAGTTTTGTAGAGATCAATGTGATAAAATATTTGGTTTTTAGGACTAAATACCCACAGCTGTAAGCGCCTCTACAATATACTCTAATTTATTCCCTACTTTAAAACTGTCTTGGAAGGAGACAGTAACCGTAGAAAGGCAAGGTGGGCACAGCCTAGCGCCTCACACACATTAAATTTTAAAATGGTGTTAGGTGTAGACATAAAATGTATTTCCCCATAGGAATTAATGGGGAAATCTTGCACAAGCACGTTTTGCCAGCTCACCGCTACCGTAAGCAGCGCTGGTATTGAGGTGAGATGTGGAGCAAAATTTTGCTCTCCGCTCACTTTTCTGCGGCTAACGCCGGGTTTGTAAAAACCCGTAATACCAGCATTGTCTGTAGGTGAGCGGTGAGCATAAACTGCTCGTTGGCACCGCACAGCCTTACCGACAAAACTCGTAATCTAGCCGTATGTTTTATCGTCAAGGATACATTCTTTACTTTAAATCCCATGATTCTGTACAAAACCTATTTTTATAAATCTCAAAGCATTTCAACAGTTTCAACTGTCTTTTTCAAGAGATATAAAACTTTCTATAAAAGAGCTATGATCCAAAAAGTATTGCTACATTTTATATCGTTAAAAAGGTTCTTCCCACCAATTTGCCACCTATGTAACACACCTGTGGCAAAAAAGGTTCACAATCTATGGTATCCTTTTACACTTTAATTTGAAAGGGATAAACATATATTTAACTATATTAAAATAGAAAAAATAAAATAAAAATATATTCATCGCAGGTAATTAACATTTGTTTCTCCTTTCACATTAATGGACTTAATCAGTACATTTATATATTAATGGACTTACAAAAATCAATACATTACAATACAATCATTGGTATATTCATACATTGTATTTTCATTATTAAAAATGAATCTAAAAATATAATACATTTGTATATAAGAACAGCAACTTATCGTGTTCAATCTAAAATTTAAAACAGCCAATTATTTCACATGATTGGGTCAATCAATCCAAATTTTCTAATATTGTAGTGTTTCTCTCCACTTTTTCAAGATAGATAAACCAGTCCCCTTTCACGTAGTCCAGATTCTTAAGCTCTCACCAAAGTTCGCTTTTTTTTTTTTTTAAAGTGATAAAAAGGAATTCTATTAGGGGTGTGAAAGTTCAACACACTAAGAACTGTTCCTAGTGTGTTAAACTTTCACAAGAATAAATGTGGCTCCAGAAAGAGCCAAATCCCACGTGCTTTCCGCCTTCTTCCACATCCGGATCCTCGCTTAGGATCCAAACGCACATCCTAATCAAAGTTGTTTTATTTATAACATACTATATATGGGCAATAAAAGTATTAGTGCTTCACACCCACTTAATTCTCTCTCCCTCACACAGAGCTCTCCTCACCCCCTGTTACACACAGCCTCCTTTTTTTCCCTCTTACCTTTTCTTTACAAACAGCTGTTCTTATTCTCTTAGCTCAATGTCCCTCGCATGCCAGCCCTTGCTCATTCTTTTAATTTATATTTCTGCACAAACTGTATATATACACAAACAGATGTATATAATTTTCACTAGTGACGTCAATGTTGATGTCATCAACAATGTTAGATACATATAATAGTAATACAGAGCCAAATGATACACACAAGCTCTCAAAAATGAGATCACCTAACTAGTTAGTTAGTTAGTTAGGTCATCAACAATGTCATTAGGGGTTAAACACACAGGTGTGTAGGGTAGATAGCCTTAAAATGACATCTATCGACTGAGGCTTTTTTAGATCTTTTTCTGTCTGAAAAGGCCACTTTTCAATTTGATGCAATCATTGTAGCACATTTTTGGCGGTTTTCCTCACCCAAGATCGCAGATTCTCGCTAAAAGCCCTATTTCTCTTGTAAGGTGCATCCAGTCCATGGATCATCCATTACTTGTGGGATATTCTCCTTCCCAACAGGAAGCTGCAAGAGGATCACCCACAGCAGAGCTGTCTATATAGCTCCTCCCCTTCCTGCCACCTCCAGTCATTCTCTTGCAGCTCTCGACAAGCATGGAAGCAGTTAGAGAGATGTGGTGTAATTTAGTTATTTTTCTTCAATTCAAGAGTTTGTTATTTTCAAATGGTACTGGAGTTGTACTATTTTGGTCTCAGGCAGAAAATAGAAGAAGAATCTGCCTGTGGTCTCTAATGATCTTAGCAGGTTGTAACTAAGATCCATTGCTGTTCTCACACTTAACTGAAGAGAGAGGTAACTTCAGCTTGGGGAATGGCGTGCAGGGTATCCTGCTATGAGGTATGTGCAGTCTAAATTTTTCTAGAGAAATGTATATGCTAGAAAATGCTGTTGATACCGACTAGTATCATGCTTACAATTAGAGGTAACACTCTTATTATTTTTTCAAGGTACTGAAATATTAAACGTTTGCTGGGAGTGCTTAAACGTTTTTTTATATGCCTTTTGGTGATAAACTTTATTGGGGCCCAGTTTTTTCCACATGGCTGGCTTAAATTTGCCTAGAGATAGTTTGTTAGGCCTCTCACTGTGTAGACAGGAAGTGGGAGGGGCCTAATTTCGCGCCTAATTGCGCATTAGCTTTTGCAGACTGAGACATCCAGTTTCCTTGAAGGAGTTCCCTGAATGCTATAGGACCTCTCTGAAGGGTTTTGGTGCTTTCTAAAGTCGTTGTATGGCAAGGTAGGGCCACAGCAGAGCTGATCCGTTTTTGAAACTAAGGGGTTAATCATCCATTTGCAAGTGGGTGCAATGCTCTGTTAGCCTATTATACACACTGTAAAAATTTTGTTTGTTTTACTGCTTTTTTTCACTGTTTTTCAAATTCTGACCTTTTTTATTTTTCTTAAAGGCACAGTACCGTTTTTATTTTTTGCTTGTTAACTTTCTGTAAAGTGTTTTCCAAGCTTGCTGGTCTCATTGCTAGTCTGCTTAAACATGTCTGACATAGAGTAAACTCCTTGTTCATTATGTTTAGAAGCCATGGTGGAACCCCCTCTTAGAATGTGTACCAAATGTACTGATTTCACTTCAAGTTATAAAGACCATATTATGTCTTTAAAACATTTATCACCAGAGGAATCTGACAAGGGGGAAGTTATGCCGACTAACTCGCCCCACGTGTCAGAGCCTTTGACTCACGCTCAAGGGACTCACGCTCAAGAGGCGCCAAGTACATCTAGCACGCCCATGGCGTTTACTTTACAAGACATGGCGGCAGTCATGGATAATACACTGTCAGCGTTATTATCCAGACTACCTGGGTTACGAGGAAAGCGAGACAGCTCTGGGGTTAGAAGAAATACAGAGCACTCTGACGCTTTAGTAGCTATGTCTGATACCCCCTCACAATATGCAGAAGCTGAGGAAGGTCCCTAAGGTGGAGGGAGCAGTGTCTACCCTAGCTAAGCGTACTACTATCCCCGTCGAGGACAGTTGTGCTTTCTTAGATCAAATGGATAAAAAGTTAGAGGGTTGCCTTAAGAAAATGTTTATTCAACAAGGTTTTATTCTACAACCTCTTGCATGCATTGCCCCAGTCACTGCTACGGCGGCCTTCTGGTTTGAGTCTCTGGAAGAGGCTTTACAGGTAGAGACCCCATTGGATGATATACTTGACAAGCTTAGAGCACTTAAGCTAGCCAATTCATTTGTTTCTGATGCCACTGTTCATTTGACTAAACTAACGGCTAAGAATTCTGGTTTTGCTATTCAGGCGCGTAGGGTGCTATGGCTTAAATTATGGTCAGCTGACGTTACTTCAAAGTCTAAGCTTCTTAATATTCCCTTCAAGGGGCAGACCCTATTCGGGCCTGGTTTGAAGGAGATCATTTCTGATATCACGGGAGGAAAAGGTCATGCCCTCCCTCAGGGCAGGTCTAATTAATCAAGGGCCAAACAAACTAATTTTCGTGCCTTTCGAAACTTTAAGGCGAGCGCGGCATCAACTTCCTCTAATACAAAACAAGAGGGAACTTTTGCCCAGTCCAAGTCGGTCTGGAGACCTAACCAGGCTTGGAACAAAGGTAAGCAGGCCAAAAAGCCTGCTGCTGCCTCTAAGACAGCATGAAGGATTGGCCCCCGATCCGGTAACGGATCTAGTAGGGGGCAGACTTTCTCTCTTCGCCCAGGCTTGAGCAAGAGATGTCCAGGATCCCTGGGCTTTGGAAATTGTATCCCAGGGATATCTTCTGGACTTCAAAGCTTCCCTTCCAAAAGGGAGATTTTTACCTTTCACAATTATCTGCAAACCAGATAAAGAGAGAGGCATTCTTACATTGTGTTCAAGACCTCCAAGTTATGGGAGTGATCCACCCAGTTCCAAAGGAGGAACAGGGACAAGGCTTCTATTCAAATCTGTTTGTAGTTCCCAAAAAAGAGGGAACCTTCAGACCAATCTTAGATCTCAAGTTCCTAAACAAATTTCTCAGGGTCCGATCATTCAAGATGGAGACTATTCGTACCATCCTACCTATGATCCAGGAGGGTCAATACATGACTACAGTGGATTTGAAGGATGCTTATCTTCACATTCGATAAACAAAGATCAACATTGGTTTCTCAGGTTTGCCTTCCTGGACAGGCATTACCAGTTTGTAGCTCTTCCCTTTGGATTAGCTACAGCTCCAAGAATCTTTACGAAGGTTCTGGGGTCACTTCTGGTGGTTCTAAGGCCGCGGGGCATAGCAGTAGCCCCTTATTTAGACGACATTCTGATACAGGCGTCAAATTTCAAAATTGCCAAGTCTCATACGGACATAGTTCTGGCATTTCTGAGGTTGCACGGGTGGAAAGTGAATGAAGAGAAGAGTTCTCTATCCCCTCTCACAAGAGTTTCCTTTCTGGGAACTCTGATAGATTCTGTAGAAATGAGGATTTACCTGACAGAGACCAGGTTATCAAAACTTCTAAATTCTTGCCGTGTTCTTTATTCTACTTCTCGCCCTTCGGTGGCTCAGTGTATGGAAGTAATCGGCTTAATAGTAGCGGCAATGGACATAGTGCGGTTTGCCCGCCTACATCTCAGACTGCTGCAACTCTGCATGCTCAGTCAGTGGAATGGGGATTACACAGATTTGTCCCCTCTATTAAATCTGGATCAAGAGACCAGGGATTCTCTTCTCTGGTGGCTATCTCCGGTCCATTTGTCCAAAGGTATGACCTTTCGCAGGCAAGATTGGACAATAGTGACGACAGATGCCAGCCTTCTAGGCTGGGGGGCAGTCTGGAACTCCCTGAAGGCTCAGGGATCGTGGACTCAGGAGGAGACCCTCCTCCCAATAAACATTCTGGAACTAAGAGCGATATTCAATGCTCTTCAAGCTTGGCCTCAGCTAGCGACAATGAGGTTCATCAGATTTCAGTCGGACAACATCACGACTGTGGCTTACATCAACCATCAAGGGGGAACAAGGAGTTCCCTAGCGATGTTGGAAGTTTCAAAGATAATTCGTTGGGCAGAGATTCACTCTTGCCACCTATCAGCTATCCATATCCCAGGTGTAGAGAACTGGGAGGCGGATTTTCTAAGTCGACAGACTTTTCATCCGGGGGAGTGGGAACTCCATCTGGAGGTGTTTGCACAATTGGTTCAACGTTGGGGCGAACCAGAACTGGATCTCATGGCGTCTCGCCAGAATGCCAAACTTCCTTGTTACGGATCCAGGTCCAGGGATCCCAAGGCAACGCTGATAGATGCTCTAGCAGTGCCTTGGTCCTTCAACCTGGCTTATGTGTTTCCACCGTTTCCTCTGCTCCCTCGTCTGATTGCCAAAATCAAGCAGAAGAGAGCATCAGTGATTTTGATAGCGCCTGCGTGGCCACGCAGGACCTGGTATGCAGACCTAGTGGACATGTCGTCCTGTCCACCGTGGTCTCTGGCTCTGAGACAGGACCTTCTAATTCAGGGTCCTTTCAATCATCCGAATCTAATTTCTCTGAGACTGACTGCATGGAGATTGAATGCTTGATTTTATCAAAGCGTGGCTTCTCCGAGTCAGTTATTGATACCTTAATTCAGGCACGAAAGCCTGTCACCAGGAAAATCTATCATAAGATATGGCGTAAATATCTTTATTGGTGTGAATCCAAGGGTTACTCATGGAGTAAAGTCAGGATTCCCAGGATATTATCTTTTCTCCAAGAAGGATTGGAAAAGGGATTTTCAGCTAGTTCCTTAAAGGGACAGATATCTGCTCTGTCTATTCTTTTGCACAAGCGTCTAGTGGATGTTCCAGACGTTCAGGCATTTTGTCAGGCTTTAGTTAGAATCAAGCCTGTGTTTAAACCAGTTGCTCCGCCATGGAGTTTAAATTTGGTTCTTAAAGTTCTCCAAGGGGTTCCGTTTGAACCTCTTCATTCCATAGATATCAAACTTTTATCTTGGAAAGTTCTGTTTTTGATAGCTATTTCCTCGGCTCGTAGAGTTTCCGAGTTATCTGCCTTACAGTGTGATTCCCCTTATCTGATCTTCCATGCAGATAAGGTAGTTTTGCGTACCAAACCTGGGTTTTTACCTAAGGTGGTATCTAATAAGAATATCAATCAGGAGATTGTTGTTCCGTCATTGTGTCCTAATCCTTCTTCAAAGAAGGAATGTCTATTACACAATCTTGACGTGGTTCGTGCTTTAAAGTTTTATTTACAAGCTACTAAAGATTTTCGTCAAACATCTGCTTTGTTTGTTGTCTACTCTGGACAGAGGAGAGGCCAAAAGGCTTCGGCAACTTCTCTTTCGTTTTGGCTAAGAAGTATAATACGCTTAGCTTATGAGACTGCTGGCCAGCAGCCTCCTGAAAGGATTACAGCTCATTCTACCAGAGCTGTGGCTTCCACATGGGCTTTTAAAAATTAGGCTTCTGTTGAACAGATTTGCAAGGCGGCGACTTTGTCTTCGCTTCATACTTTTTCAAAGTTTTATAAATTTGATACTTTTGCTTCTTCGGAGGCTATTTTTGGGAGAAAGGTTTTACAGGCAGTGGTACCTTCCGTTTAAGTACCTGCCTTGTCCCTCCCTTCATCCGTGTACTTTAGCTTTGGTACTGGTATCCCACAAGTAATGGATGATCCGTGGACTGGATACACCTTGCAAGAGAAAACATAATTTATGCTTACCTGATAAATTTGTTTCTCTTGTGGTGTATCCAGTCCACGGACCGCCCTGTCATTTTAAGGCAGGTATATTTTATTTTTTAAACTACAGTCACCACTGCATCCTATAGTTTCTCCTTTCTCTTGCTTGGCTTCGGTCGAATGACTGGAGGTGGCAGGAAGGGGAGGAGCTATATAGACAGCTCTGCTGTGGGTGATCCTCTTGCAGCTTCCTGTTGGAAAGGAGAATATCCCACAAGTAATGGATGATCCGTGGACTGGATACACCACAAGAGAAACAAATTTATCAGGTAAGCATAAATTATGTTTTTTACTGAGCCAAAAAGTACTTCACAATCACAATCTATTTTGAGAGACTTTTCAACACCTTTTCAAGACTAGTTTTGCGTTTTCAAATTCAAAACCTCAAGGTACTTGATAAAGCACCAGATTGGCATTTTGGACATCTTTGCAACTATTACAATACTATTTGAAAACAGTCTTGCACATGTGCAAAACACTCTGCATGGGCTAAAGGAGACATTGTAGAGGTGTATTAGCATATATGGTATTTGGACAAATCCTGTAACTTATTCTTCCATTTTGCTCTCAATCTAGCTGTGTGCTTGCAAGAGATTGCCAGACTTTCTATGTGTTAATTATTTTGTTTTTCCTATGGGCTTTGCACCCAGGCTGGTCTGGGGGCAACTGCCTGAGTCCCTGAAGCTGTGCAGCTGTCTTTGTGTGCTGGTGAGCACACAGGGCTGTGAGTTTTGCAGGATTATAGGATGCGTACCCAGTCCAGTTTGAGAGTGCAGTCCATTTCTTTGTTTTTGTATATGTCTAGTGAAATTTCAAAGGGTCTGTGCTACCCTTGTTTGTATCTCAGTGTAATTGTCTGCTATAGACAGTGCGTAATAGTGGGCCTCCACTGGTTCCTCTTCTTCCATGGACATTTTCTCTTTAATCTCTTCTTGTATTTATAATACTGATGCTTAATTTTGGCTTGTAGCCTATTCCACCCCAACCAACATACTGACAGGCTTATCTACTCCCACAGATATAGGTTTGCTCATTTCCCTATCCACTATACCTCTGCTTTTGCCATTCTCAGAGGTAACAGAGTGTCACAGCTCATTACTATTACCTGGTGTTGAGGAACTGTAGCTTTAAGGGGCGGATACATTATCTAGTTTTTTTACTATAAAAGCTAATGTCACGCTTTAATCAGTGCTTGGTAGTTCATAGCATATGCTGTCCTGTCCAGGACCATCTCTGATTACTCAGCCCTTTGTGTACTTACTAGTACCTACCTTTTGAAGTTCTTATGCTCTATCTTTTGTGTCTGCTGTTCTCCGGTTTCTGCTGTGAATACTCTGCCGGAACTACAGGATTACTCCGCGGTGACGTCACACGCCGAAAGAACCGTTCCAACTGACTGCTCGTCCTCTCTGCTCTCAGCTGATCGCTGCTACACTAACCATCGTATCTCACAGAACCTGCATCCAGGACTGTTCACTAGCCATCTCTGCTGCCGCACAGTAAGACTGTTTACCAAGTTATATTCTACCCATGTTCCTTGATTTACACTGCTATGTTACCTTGCAACCAGGTGCCAGCCCTGTATTCTCTGCTGTATTATGTTTGTGTACCAAATACTAACGCAGGGACTTTGCTTCACTCTTATGTTAAATGTGCATAACTTGTACTGGTGTACTATCTTGAAGCAGAGATCCTACTACACATTAAAGCTGCAGGTTCATATATGTGTTATCTCTGTATTCCACAGTTGGGTTCTATAATTATCATAGCATTCTCCCTTTTTCCTAGGGATTGGCTATACCCTGTAATAATTGTGATACAGAGGTACACATGGATAACCATTAAAGGGCCATGATACCCAAATGTTGAAAGACTTGAAAGTTATACACCATAGCTGTAAAAAGCTGACTAGAAAATATCACCTGAACATCTCTATGTAAAAAAGAAAGATATTTTACCTCAAAATGTCCTAAATATCCATACCCCATTGCAAAGGATTTTAAGCAGCAAATCAGTATGTCTGATAGGGAGTGAGCCTCATGCACACTCATGTTATTTCCCTATTCAGTTTAAGGAAGTTTACTATGAAATCTCATGAGAGTTAAGTCAAATCTTATAAGATCACAGTAAGAGAGTTCATGACTGGTGAGCTGAGGAAATTGTGAGGTAAAATACCTTTTTTACATAAAGATGCTCAGGTGAAATTTTCCTGTCAGCTTTTTACAGTTATACTGCATCAGTTTCAAGTGATTTAGCATATGAGTATTATGTCCCTTTAAGTAACCTTGACCAAACTCATGATCCTAACTTTCCAACGCCATTTTTCATTAGTCATTCACATAGTTTTTGACACAAATGATGCTGCGCATTCACACTGGTTTTTAGATAAGTGTCACCAGTTCACACCATTGTTGCACAACCACATGCTGTTAATTGTTTCCTAAGTTTTTCCTATGTGCAATTTATTTGTATTTGTTTCCTACTATTTCTATATTGAGTGATCATACCTTTCTACCAGTGCTGTCCCTGAGGCCTGAACTCTCTTAGCCCCCTTTCATTTTTTGTATATACCTGCTTTGGGATCTCTCTTTTCCCCCTAGGTAGAACAAACCCACCTATTCCTATGATTCTTCACTACATCACCCTTTAACAAACCCCTCTTCTGACTAGCTAAACTGCTTTCCCATACTCTACAAAGAAGTATAGTAAAACACATCTAAGGAGTCCTGTCTACTGATATATATGTGTGTATGCATATTATTGTGTTCGTATGTAGATATATGCATGTATGCTTATGTATGTAGATATAGTATCTCACAAAAGTGAGTACACCCCTCACATTTTTCTAAATATTTTATTATATCTTTTCATGTGATAACACTGAAGAAATGACACTTTGCTACAATGTAAAGTAGTGAGTCCACAGCCTGTATAACAGTGTAAATTTGCTGTCCCCTCAAAATAACTCAACACACAGCCATTAATGTCTAAACCGTTGGCAACAAAAGTGAGAACACCCCTAAGTGGAAATATCCAAATTGGGCCCAATTAGACATTTTCCCTCCCCGGTGTCATTTGACTCGTTAGTGTTACAAGGTCTCAGGTGTGTTAAATTTGGTGTTATCGCTCTTACACTCTCTCATACTGGTCACTGGAAGTTCAACATGGCACCTCATGGCAAAGAACTATCTGAGGATCTGAAAAAAAGAATTGTTGCTCTACATAAAGATGGCCTAGGCTTTAAGAAGATTGCCAAGACCCTGAAACTGAGCTGCAGCACAATGGGCAAGACCAGCGGTTTCACAGGACAGGTTCCACTCAGAACAGGCTTTGCCATGGTCGACCAAATAAGTTGAGTGCACATGCTCAGCATCATATCCAGAGGTTGTCTTTGGGAAATAGACATATGAATGCTGCCAGCATTGCTGCCGAGGTTGAAGGGGTGGGGGGGGTCACCCTGTTAGTTCTCAGACCATACGCCGCACACTGCATCAAATTGGTCTGCATGGCAGTTGTCCCAGAAGGAAGCCTCTTCTAAAGATGATGCACAAGGAAGCCCGCAAACAGATTGCTGAAGACAAGCAGACTAAGGACATGGATTACTGGAACCATGTCCAGTGGTCTGATGAGACCAATATAAACTTATTTGGTTCAGATGGTGTCAAGTGTGTGTGTCTTACCTACAGTCAAGCATGGTGGTGGGAGTGTCATGGTCTGGGCCTGCATGAGTGCTACAGGCACTGGGGAGCTACAGTTCATTGAGGGAACCATGAATGCCAACATGTACTGTGACATACCGAAGCAGAGCATGATCCCCTCCCTTTCGGAGACTGGGCCTCAGGGCAGTATTCCAACATGATAAATACCCAAAACACATCTCCAAGACGACCACTGCCTTGCTAAAAAAGCTGAGGGTATAGGTGATGGACTGGCCAAGCATGTCTCCAGACCTAAACCCTATTGAGCATCTGTGAGGCATCCTCAGACGGAAGGTGGGGGCATGCAAGGTCTCTAACATCGACCATCTCTGTGATGTCATAGAGGAGTGGAAGAGGACTTTGAAGCTCTGGTGAACTCCATGCCCAAGAGGGTTAAGGCAGTGCTGGAAAATAATGGTGGACACATAAAATATTGACACTTTGAGCCCATCTTGGACATTTTCACTTAGGGGTGTACTTTTGTTGCCAACGGTTTAGACATTAATGGCTGTGTGTTGAGTTATTTTGAGGGGACAGCAAATTGACACTGTTATACAGGCTGTACACTCACTACTTTACATTGTAGCAAAGTGTAATTTCTTCAGTGTTGTCACATGAAAAGATATAATAAAATATTTACAAAAATGTGAGGGTGTACTCACTTTTGTGAGATACTGTATATGCGTCTATGCATATGTACATTGGGTATTGAAAAGAATTACCCCCCTTGAAAATCATCACATTTTGTTGCTTTGCATCCTGAAATAAAGACAGACACAGTTTTTGTTTATCCAGTTGTAATAACTCAGTGCAATTTATAACATCCAAGTGAAAGATATAATACCAACATGTCAGGCAAAAATAAAGACAATTCAAAAACAGAATCACTGAGTTGGAAAAAGGATCAATATTTGCCCACTCTTCTTTACAGAACTGCTCCAGTTCTGTTACATTTAATGGTGACCGTTTGTGGACTGCCGTCTTCAAGTCATGCCACACATATTTGATGTTGTTAAAGTCTGGGCTCTGACTAGGCCATGCAAGGAAATTCACCTTTTTTATCCTTCAACCACTGTGTGGTCATTTTTGCTGTGTGCTTTGGGTCATTGTCATGTATGTTGAAAGGTAAACCTTCTTCCCATTGACAAGATCCTGGCAGATGGCAGCAAATGTTCTTCAAGAATTTGACGGTATTTTGCCCCATCCATTATTCCTTCTATCCTGACAAGTGCTCCAGTGCCTGCTGCAGAGAAACACCCCCATAACAGGATATTACCGCTTCCATGCTTTACTGTATGTATGGTGTTATTTGGGTGGTGAGCTGTATTGTATTTCTTCCAGACATATCATTTGTTGCTGAGGCCAAATAATTAAATATTAATCTCATCTGACCATAACACCTTTTTCCATATGGCCTCAGAATCTCCTAGGTGTGTTATGGCAAAGCTTAGTCGTGACTGCATGTGGCCTTTCTTGAGGAGTGGCATTTTTCTTGCAACCGTCCCATGCAAGCAACATTTGTGGAGAATTTGTGATATTATTGTCACATGCACACAATGACCACTCTTTGTCATAAATTCCTGAAACTAAATTCTTGGTAGCCTCTCTGACCAGTTTCCTCCTGGCTCTTTCATCAAGTTTGGAGCGACGTCCTGATCCAGAGAGGGTCTGTGTTGTACCAAATACCTTAAACTTCTTAATAATAGACTTCACTTTTCTTCTAGGCATTGATAAAGCCTTTGATATTTTCTTGTATCCATCTCCTGACTTGTGCCTGTCCACAACATTATCCCAGAGACCTTTTGACAGTGCTTTGATACCCATAGTTGATTGTTTGCCTCAGTTGCACTACCAGGGAATAAGATGCTCTAGGAAAGCTCTTTTCATGCTGAGCTAATCAATATGCCCACAGCTGATCACAGTTGTAGGTCAAATGGCTTTGTGTGTCCCGTTGAGAAGGTGATTAGCTACACCTGATTGAGTTGACAAGTAATGTTAGGAGGGGTTGATCCTTTTTCCAACTCAGTGATTATTCTGTTTTTGGATTGTCTTTATTTTCCCCTGACATGTTGGTGTTATATCTTTCATTTGGATGTTATAAGTTGCACTGAGTAATTACAACTGGATAAACAAAAACTGTGTCTGTCTTTATTTCAGGCTACAAAGCAACAAAATGTGATTATTTTCAAAGGGGGTGATTCTTTTCAATACCCACTGTATGTAGATGTATGTGACTGTGTATGTATATGCAAATGTATGTATTTAGATATATGTGTGTATGTAGATGTATGTTTATGCATCTGTATGTATGTATGTTTGACATGTTTTATACTTAAATTTTATTTAAATAGTATAGCCAGAACTACATGAAGAACCATCAGCTTAGCGCTTGACATGCAATATAAATTGTATCGTAGAGCATCCCTGTTATCTGACATGCAGATGTTAGCGTACCCTAGAACATTGAGCAGTCACTAACAAAATAATTTTGGACTTGTAATTTGAACTCAAAAATAGAAGTGCTATTGATTGCACTCTAGCAATGTTAAAACACAATTTGACTTATATGTTTGTGCTGCAGTTACCTAGGCATACTTGTTTAAAAAAAAAAAAATCTAGGGATATCAATACCATAACATTCATTAGTTAACCCTCTGGGAACTGACCCATCAATAAATTCTGTAACAGAACTTGTTATATAGATAGATAGATAGATAGATAGATAGATAGATAGATATGTCAGTGCATTATAACTAAAGCTTAGTAGTAACTATTTCTAACTCAAAAAAAGTTTTCTGTGAGCAACAAGGAATAGATTACAGATATACTCCATTTTAGTGCTGTTACAGTTAAATAAAAAATAAAAAAATCCCACTCTGTACAAGAGTGAACAAATCCGTTCATGCATTTAAAGTAATTCTTGACATAATAAGACCACAATATTCTGAGGTCTAAATTGCCAGCAATTGTGATGCTGCTCAGTAAAAAATAATACATTTTCATTCTTTTGTACAATCAAGCTATTTTGTATTAAATATATATATATTTGTACTGAACCCTCTGTGCTTTTTTAAAAGAAGATCAAAAGCAGCTGGTAAAAGTAACACAAAGAATGCTCCAATTCCATATTAATGTTAAACCTCAAATTGTTTATTAATTCTATTTCAGACAGCTTCACAATGAATACATTGAATAAAGCCTTTTATGACAATTGAGATTTCAGTCTCCTTTGTTTTCATCATGAAGTTGTCATGCTGGAAAGCTTTTGAATAGCAAACTTCTGCCACATTCTTATTACTGTGAACAGCAATTATTAAAAACTAAAGGGCTAATCACCTATGTTAAATAGAAGGGGATACCTCATCCATAAGGACATTTTACCGCTTCAGAAAACAATTCTTATGTGAATTAGTTACAACTTCAATCATTCTTTGCATTGAGACAATCAGATTGTATTGTAGTATATTGTATAGGATCATTTACAAGCAAATCAGTCCTTGGAAATGTCAAGACAGAAGTGATTATGCTTAAAGTTGATTCAAGCCCAGTAATCAAAAACTGAATGTTAGCCCCGTTGTGTCAATTATTTTCAGGTATGTTAGTATTTTTTTACTTGAAGAAAAAGTCAATGGTGAAACATAACATTATTTCTCATTTTGTATGCAACGTTGGAAAAGCCTCTCTGGGATTGAAATCAGAGTGCTGTTGAATTGTTTCCTTTTTTATATTTTAATGGGTTTCAAGAAGATCTGAAAAAACAATTCTAGCTGTAATGAATGTTCTTATATTGAAATAGTTTTTTTAGACATTAAAGCTCGGTGTCCTATGGAAGTGTAAATGCTGGTATCGCAGATTTGGGTAAAAATACAGATAACAAAATATATTATATGCAAATGTATGATTCTGAAAAAAAAAGTAGAATAACCACACTGTGTTCCAGATTACGAGTGGCGCATAATCTGTCCAAGCAATAAGTGGTTTATCGCAGGTGTTTGCACAAATTGGAAGTAGCGCGCATATTGCGAGTTGAAAGTAAAATTGTTCGCTCAAGTGCAATTTAATTTAACGCATGTCGGGTTATCGAGACCTCAGAGCTCTGGTTAACTGTTAAGCTCAAAGTGTAAAAAAACACATAAAAATACATTTACAGGTACACTCATAATAACACTGTCTGATAAAAATGATTTTTTTAAAAATTGTATGAAAAAGTTAAAAGGGCTCAAAGATATGAGGTGTCATGGTGTTAAATTTAAAAAAAAAAAAAAAGGCATGCAAAGGGCTTTAACATAGATACATACATACATACATATACATGTTTAAAGAAAAAATGATATGTAATATTTCAATAATACACCATAAGAATCATAAGTTCTCATGTGCGCTAACCCAACCACATTAAGATATAAATTTAGAAACACGATTCGCAAAACGCATATTTTTACATTTCTATGTTCTTCACATAGAAAATAATGTACTTTTTATTAAATATATATATATATATATATATATATATATATACATATGCATGCATATCTAGACATATATAAGTGCACTGGAGCCCTTTGCAGATAAATAGCTTAAAACAAAATCATAAAATCATATTTATGCATTATTCATATTTAATAAAGTGTAACTATGGCATCTATTTATCAAGCCGTCAACCGCAAATACGCTGGAATTCCGCAGCATATTTGTGGCGAGCCTGATTCGCCTTAGTTTTCAAACCCTACAAACCGGCAAAGTAGAATTTGGTGACGTAACATACAATCCGCCTGACTCAGTCCGACACAGATCGATGCTTATGTCACTACAGATGTTCCGAACGCAAGTTCGCCACAATCTGACTACTTTTCTAAGTTATCAAATATCTACCAGGTACGCTCGCCACTATTCCGGCCCAGCGTGCCTGGTTTTCAATCCACCCCCCTGGACGCTGCGGATGCCATAGGAATCAATGGGAGTCTGAAAGCAGAGAAAGCTTATGTTCGCTGCTGCCCGATATCCCATTGATTCCTATGGCAATGTTTACACCTAATACCCTAGCATGTACTCCGAGTCTAAACACCCCTAATCTGCCCCCCCTACACCGCCGCCACCTACTTTATACATATTAAGCCCTAATCTGCCATCCCGCCACCGCCACCACCTAAATAAGTTATTAACCCTTATCCCGCCGCTCCCGGACCCCGCCGCAACTAAATAAACTTATTAACCCCTAAACCGCCCCTCCCAGAGCCCACCGCCACCTACATTATACTTATTAACCCCTAATCTTCCGCCCCCTACACTGCCGCCACCTACATTATATTTATTAACCCCTAATCTGCCCCCCCTACACCGCCGCCACCTACCTACATTTATTAACCCCTAATCTGCCGCCCCCAACGTCACCAACACTATATTAAATTTATTACCCCTAAATCTAAGTCTAACCCTAACCCCCCCTAACTTAAATATAATTTAAATAAATCTAAATAAATATTCCTAGAATTAAATAAATTATTCCTATTTAAAACTAAATACTTACCTGTAAAATAAACCCTAAGATAGCTACAATATAACTAATAGTTACAATGTAGCTAGCTTAGGGTTTATTTTTATTTTACAGGCAACTTTGTATTTATTTTAACTAGGTACAATAGTTATTAAATAGTTATTAGCTATTTAATAACTTCCTAGTTAAAATAAATACAAATATACCTGTAAAATAAAACCTAACCTATGTTACAATTACACCTAACACTACACTATAATTAAATTAATTCCCTAAACTAAATACAATTAAAAAAAATTATCTAAAGTACAAAAAAAACCCCACTAAATTACAGAAAATAAAATAATTACAAGATTTTTAAACTAATTACACCTAATCTAATCCCCCTAACAAAATAAAAAAAGCCCCCCAAAATAAAAAAAGCCATAGCCTACACTAAATTACAAATAGCCCTTAAAAGGGCCTTTTGCGGGACATTGCCCCAAAGTAATCAGCTCTTTTACCTGTAAAAAAAAAATTACAACCCCCCAACATTAAAACCCACCACCCACACAACCAACCCTACTCTAAAACCCACCCAATCCCCCCTTTAAAAAACCTAACACTAACCCCCTGAAGATCACCCTACCTTGAGAAGTCTTCACCCAACCTGGCCGAAATCCTCCACGAAGCCGGCAGAAGTGGTCCTCCAGGCGGGCATAAGTCTTCATCCAGACGGCATCTTCTATCTTCATCCATCCGGCATGGAGCGGGTCCATCTTCAAGACATCCGACGCAGAGCATCCTCTTCTTTCGACGTCTTCTTGTTGAATGAATGTTCCTTTAAATGACGTCATCCAAGATGGCGTCCCTTGAATTCCGATTGGCTGATAGAATTCTATCAGCCAATCGGAATTAAGGTAGGAAAAATCATATTGGCTGATACAATCAGCCAATAGGATTGACGTTCAATCCTATTGGCTGATAAAATCAGCCAATAGGATTGAGCTTGCATTCTATTGGCTGTTCCAATCAGCTAAATCTTAGCTCACAGCTAAGATTTAAAAACACAACTGGAAAAGTTAGTTACCGCATCTGGCCAAATGGGAAAAGCTCAGGCACCTCGTCAAGGTCCTTTCCACTGCCTGAGTCCCTAACACAGCCACACAATGCACGCTTACAAAGCCAAACAAACTGGGAACAAGGGAGGGGTGCACAGGTATATGTAATCATCCAGAGAAATACAAGACACGGAAGGAGACTGCACTCCAAGACCGGACCGGGTACATATCAAATGACTCTGCAACATCCCAGCCCTGGGTGCTTAAATAGCACTCCCAAACAGCTGTGCTGTCACCAGAGTCACAGGCAGTTAACCCCAGTCCGAAATGGGTGCAAGAAACATAGGGGGATTACAAACAAATAATAATACAACACATTTAGATACCCAGCACTCACCAGCTAGCTCACAGCTAAGATTTGAAAACACAACTGGAAAGGTTAGTTACCGCATCTGGCCAAATGGGAAAAGCTCAGGCACCTCGTCAAGGTCCTTCCCACTGCCTGAGTCCCTATCACAGCCACACAATGCGCGCTTACAAAGCCAAACAAACTGGGAACAAGGGAGGGGTGCACAGGTATATGTAATCACCCAGAGAAATACAAGACACGGAAGGAGATTGCACTCCAAGACAGGACCGGGTACATATCTGTGATATCCCTTTAAGAACAACTATCTATCAGCACTTCCTCCCTATTTAAGGAAGTGCTTTCCCATCACTCAGGGCCTGAAAATTAAAGTGGATTCTCACAGTTTGTTCTTCTCTAAACAATTTATCTTAGTAATCTCTTTTCAGGTCCTAACCTACTCTATGCCGTGCTGCTCTTGTGGCTGAGTTACTGCACTACTTCCCTAATTGCACCTGGACTGCAATTCCAACTTCGATTCCTACGCCTACCGGAACTACTTGCATACGCGATCCGAAGTCACGCTTACACAAGCTGCTACCGGAACGCCGCTACCAGCTCAATCTCCGGTCAAGCTCTCTACTAGCTGGTATTACCGCTCTCCACGCCACACCATCACCCTTGGGGGAATCAGGATCCGCTCTCCACGCTACTTTGGGTATCGTAGCATAATAATAAGAGAAACTGCACAATTTATCTAGTTACGTTTGTCTCTCTATCTGAGGTGTATTTTCCCTGATTTAACCTCCTCCTTGCTGGGCAATATCGTGTGTATGCTGGAACTGTGTATATATTTTAGTATGTTTGTGTGAGTGTGTGAACCTTGAGGAAATTATATTGAACATTTATACCGGATTATATTTATGAAAAACATATTACTTATCCTGAATATTAAGGAACTATCTCAGTTTTGCAACATCACTCTTTTGCTCATATTTACATATAACTCTGAGTCTAAAATTATTTCACAATTATAACGATATTTACCACCTTTTCATATGAGTTCTACCATACTATAGAATCAATTACAAAAGTAAAAGCTCACCTTGTGCATGTCAGTAAAACAAGTTATTTTTACTTGCTGTTAACAAGAATAGAGCAACATTACCATTATTTTCTATATACTATTGATTTAATTATTTGAAGTGAGACTGTATATCACAATATCCAATGACTCTGCAACATCCCAGCCCTGGGTGCTTAAATAGCACTCCCAAAAAGCTGTGCTGTCACCAGAGTCACAGGCAGTTAACCCCAGTCCAGAATGGGTGCAAGAAACATAGGGATATTACAAACAAATAATAATACAACACATAGAGATACCCAGCACTCACCAGCTAGCTCACAGCTAAGATTTAAAAACACAACTGGAAATGTTAGCTACCGCATCTGGCCAAATGGGAAAAGCTAACAGAGATTCCCTAAAAATCAAAACATGTCTCCAAGAAAGCAATCTCAGAAGGAGAAAATAAATAAAAAGGGCATGAACACACAAGCAGAATCTCCAGCATTGTCGCCTAGGTGAAGAACAACGCCATAATCCGCTGAAACTGAGTGAGAAAAATCTTTGATCACTGTACATAAATCTGAATTATCTTCAATTCCGTCAAAACAAGATTTCACCTTACTCATCACACAAGTGAAATAATGCATAAAAGATTAAATCGCTGACTTAAAAAAAGACATACAAGAAATTGGCAACAGGGTAGATAAGCTGGAGGAGGATTGGGATGTTCATAGTATGGAATCTACAAAAATGAAGAACCAATTAGAAGAACAAGATGTCTCCATTCAATAATTGGAAGATAAGATGCCAATGAGTTTTTCTTGCCAACTCCGCTAGGGGTAACAACTCAGACCAGTTGGTATGGAGAGCGTTGACAAAGGCTCTAAGATAAGCCTCAAGATCCTGGTTTACTCTCTCAGTTAGACCATTGGTCTGAAGATGGTAGCCAGAAGACAAGGAAACAGTGGTTCCAATGAATTTAAAAAGGCTCTCCAAAAAAGTAGAGATGAACTGTGGACTTCTGTCGGAAACAATATTCACAGGAATGCCATGAAGTCGTACCACATGTAGAAGGAAAAGAGATGATAATTCTTGGGCAGAAGGCAGTTTGGTTAGGGGTACAAAATGAGCCAGTCTGGAAAAGCGATCCACCACAACCCAGATAACCGTATGGTGGTCAGAAGGAGGAAGGTCCACAATGAAATCCATTGTTATGTGCGTCCATGGTCGTTTGGTAATGGAAAATGGTTGGAGCAAGCCGGGAGGCAAGAACCGGGGAGTTTTGTTGGCAGCACAAGTTATACAGGCTTTTACATAATCCTGAGCGTCAGCCTTCATAGTAGGCCACCATACATGTTGGGAAAGACGCTTAAAAGTCTGTGTCAAACCAGGATGTCCTGAGAGTTTACTGTCATGAGCCCAGGACAGTACTGGAGTGCGTAGGTTCAGAGGTGCAAAAAAGATATTAGAAGTCACAGGGGCTTCAGGAGGATTATTGGACTGGGCATGTTGCAGTCTTTGAGGAAGGGTGGTATTCAGTTGAGCAAACCACACAGGAGGGTATGATATGTTCAATAGGGGCTTCAGAGGAATCACTTGAGTGAGGGAAAGGGCATCCGCCTTCTTGTTTTTGGTCCCAGGAAGATAAGAGACCACAAAGTTAAAGTGGGAAAAGAACAAGGCCCACCTGGCCTGTCGAGGATTGAGTCGATGAGCAGTCTCTAGGTAAGTCAGATTCTTGTGGTCGGTGAGAATCTGAATGGGATTAGCTGTGCCTTCCAACCAATGACGCCATTCAATCCGTTCACGATAACCCACATCATAATTCCTCTCTGCAGGAGTAAAACATTTAGAGAAAAAGGCTACAGGGTGGGACTTGGAGGTTAAAGGATCCCTTTGGGTTAGAACTGCTCCAGCCCCTATCTTGTATGCATGAACCTCTAAAGTGAACTGTAGGTCAGGATCAGGATGGCGGAACACAGGAGCAGAACAAAAAAGCCTGTTTAAGACGAGTAAAGGCATACATGGCCTCAGGGGGCCAATGTCTACAGTCTTTGTTCCGTTTTGTCAATTCTGTGAGTGGAGCAACTGTTTGGGAAAAGTTCTTTAAAAACTTGTGGTAATAATTGGAGAACCCCAAGAATCTCTGCAATTCCTTTGATGAAGTAGGTTGGGGCCACTCTAGGACTGCGGTGAGTTTAGCAGCATCCATGGCAAAACCTTCTTTCGAGATGATATAGCCAAGGAACTGGATCTGAACTTGGTCAAACTCACATTTTTCTAGTTTGGCTACTAAAGAATTGTCCCTGAGACGTTGAAGTACCTGTCTCATGTGCTTATGATGCTCTACCTGAGTGGAAGAGAAGATAAGGATGTCATCAAGGTAGACGATGACAGTGCGATTGAGTAGGTCACGGAAGACATCATTGGCAAATGCCTGGAAGACTACAGGGGCGTTACACAGCCCAAAGGGCAGTACAAGGTATTCGTAATGCTCTGATCTTGTGTTGAAGGCGGTCTTCCATTCGTGACCTGGGAAGATACGGATCAGATTGTATGATCTACGTAAGTCTAACTTGGTGAAGAAGCGAGCATTCTGGAGTGAGTCATAGAGCTCGGTGATCAAAGGAATGGAATATCGGTTCTTGATAGTTATATTGTTCAAGGTCCTGTAGTCGATGCAGGGCCTGAGCCCACCATCCTTCTTACTGACAAAAAAGAAGCCTGCCCCAGCAGGAGAGGAGGAGGGGCAAATGAAGCCTTTAGCTAGATTCTCTTGGATATACTCCTTCATAGATTTGGTTTCAGCTTTGGAGAGTGGATAAGTCCTCCCTTTAGGAAGTGGAGCTCCGGAAAAGAGGTCAAATTTGCAGTCATAAGGACGGTGGGGTGGTAGCATGTCGGCTGCCTTTTTCTCAAACACATCTGCAAAGTATGTATATACTGAGGGAAGGTTTGGAGGATTCTGTATACTGGCTATGGGGATACGGAGTAGAGGAGTGACTTTAGCAAGGCAGGAATTGAAACAGGAGGTACTCCAGGAGGCCAGTTGTCCTTCAGCCCAGTTGAACTGTGGAGTGTGTATAGGAAGCCAAGGAAGACCAAGGATGACAGGCTGTGCTGGGGAATCAATGACCTTGAACTGCAGCTGTTTGGTATGAAGGACTCCCACAGTCAGGGGTGCTGACTCAAAATGGATCAACACTGAACCAAGGGGGGGGGGGGTGCCATCCAAAGTAGTTATTTTGAAATAATGTCTTTTCTGCAGAAGAGGCAAGCCAGCTTGAATCATAAAACAGTGATCCAGAAAGTTTCCAGCTGCCCCTGAATCAATGAAGGCTTGAGTGTGGACAGTATTCTGAAGGAAGGTAAGGGTTACAGGTACCAGAATCCGAGTGGAGTGAGGGGATTTTCGTAGGGATTATGCTTAGGGGTACCCCAATATATCCTCTAAGCATTGGCTTTTCGCGGCCGAAGGTCACAGTCCTTAAGTTGGTGGGTGTTAGACCCACAATAAAAGCATAGTCTCAAACTCCTTCTCTGTCTCTCAGATTCTGAAGGTTTGAAGGAGGAGAGATCCATGGGTTCCTCCACTGAGGTAACTGAAAACGTTGAAGGGGAAGAGAATACTGCTGAACTCAGACAAATAGGAGGACGGGAGGGAAGCACCCTCCTAGTTCTGTCTCTTTCGGCTTGTCTCTACTCGAAGCAAGAGTCCAAACTGATACAAAACGTTATGAAGTCATCCAAAGAAGAAGGAACATCACAATAAGTGAGTTCATCTTTGATGCGTTCATGCAGAGCCCTCCTAAAGGCTGCCTTTAGAGCACTGCCATCCCAAGTGGTTTCAAGGTGTGAAACTCGATGGCGAATTGTGCCACAGTTCTATTGCCCTGGCGGCGGTCCAGGAGAGAAAATTCTTTAGCAGAGGTACTGCCAGAAGTCCCAAAGACAGAAGATAATGCAGAAATAAAAGCATCATCAGCATGCAGGAGTGGAGCGTTCTGTTCCAAAAGGGGAGAGACCCAGGCCTTGTTTTTAAGGAAATGATAAAGGTGACCCTTGACTGGTGAGACTGAAAGGTGTGAGGATCATTGAGGATTACGAGTTTTGCGTTATGAGGGGTGCGGTACTAACTTGTACGTTATTGTCACCGCTCACTTACCTACAGCACTGGTTTTCCTAAACCCGGCGTTAAAAGGCAAGAAGTGAGCGTAGAGCAAAATTGAGCTCCATACCGCACTTCAATACCAGCGCTGCTTAAGTCAGCGGTGGGCTGGTTGTACGTGCCCGTGCACGATTTCCCCATAGACATCGATGGGGAGAGCCGGCTGAGAAAAAGTGTAACACCTGCAAAAAAGCAGCATAAAGCTCCGTAACGCAGCCCCATTGATTCCTATGGGGAAACTAAAGTTATATTTACACCTAACACCCTAACATAAACCCCGAGTCTAAACACCCCTAATCTTACACTTATTAACCCCTAATCTGCCGCCCCCAACATCGCCGACACCTACATTATATTTATTAACCCCTAGTCTGCCGCTCCGGACATCGCCTACACCTACATTATACTTATTAACCCCTAATCTGCTGCCCCCAACATCGCCGACACCTACATTATATTTTTAACCCCTAATCTCCTGCCCCCAATGTTGCCGCAACCTACCTACAATTATTAACCCCTAATCTGCCGCAGCCAACGTCGCCGCCACTATAATAAACATATTAACACCTAAACCGCCACACTCCCGCCTCGTAAACACTAGTTAAATATTATTAACCCCTAATCTGCTGTCCCCAACGTTGCCGCCACTATACTAAATTTATTAACCCCTAAACCTAAGTCTAACCCTAACACCCCCTAACTTAAATTTAATTAAAATAAATCTAACTAAAAATTCCTATCATTAACTAAATAATTCCTATTTAAAACGAAATACTTACCTATAAAATAAACCCTAAGCTGGCTACAATATAACTAGCTTAGGGTTTATTTTTATTTTACAGGCAAGTTTGTATTTATTTTAACTAGGTAAAATAGTTACTAAATACATAGTAACATAGTAACATAGTAGATAAGGTTGAAAAAAGACTGAAGTCCATCGAGTTCAACCTATACAAATCTAAAATACTTACAAAAAGCTCCAGTTAAGCTTAAATAACCCCATTAAAATGTGACCCATTTAATACTAGCAATCATATCCATGAATTTTGTTTATATACAGAAATTTATCCAGACTATTTTTAAATGTATCTATGGTATTGGCATTCACTACCTCCTTTGGTAATGAGTTCCACAATTTTATTGCTCTTACAGTGAAAAAACGTTTCCGTTGCAGGAGATTAAATCTCCTTTCCTCCAACCTTAAATTATGACCTCTTGTCAGAACCAATTTTCTTGGAATAAAAAGAGCTTCTGCCATCTCTGTATATGGGCCTTGAATATATTTATATAAAGTAATCATGTCACCTCTCAAGCGCCTTTTTTCTAAAGAGAACAGACCCAGTTTGGCTAGCCTCTCCTCATAGGTTAATTTCTCCAATCCCCTTATTAGCTTTGTGGCCCTTCTCTGAACTTTTTCTAGTTCTGCAATATCTTTTTTAGCAATCGGTCCCCAGAACTGCACTCCAAACTCAACTATTTACTAACTACCTAGCTAAAATAAATACAAATTTACCTGTAAAATAAAATCTAACCTGTCTTACACTAACACCTAACCTTACACTACAATTAAATAAATTACCTAAATTAAATACAATTAACTAAATTAAATACAATTACCTAAATTAAAAAAAAACCCCACTAAATTACACAAAATAAAAAGAAAATTACAAGATATTTAAACTAATTACACCTAATCTAATAGCCCTATAAAAAAAAAAAACCTAGCCTAAACTAAACTACCAATACCCCTTAAAAGGGCCTTTTGTGGGGCATTGCCCCAAAGAAATCAGCTCTTTTACCTGAATAAAAATACAAACAACCCCCCCAACAGTAAAACCCACCACCCACACAACCAAACAACCCAAATAAAACCCTAACTAAAATAACCTAAGCTCCCCATTGCCCTGAAAAGGGCATTTGTATGGGCATTGCCCTTAAAAGGGCATTTAGCTCTATTGCGGCCCAAACCCTAAGCTAAAAATAAAACCCACCCAATAAACCCTTAAAAAAAACTAACACTAACCCCTGAAGATACACTTACAGTTTTGAAGAGCCGACATCCATCCTCAACGAAGCCGGGAGAAGTCCTCAACGAAGTGGCAAGAAGTCCTCAACGAAGCCGGGAGAAGTCTTCATCCAAGCCGGGAGAAGTAGTCCTCCAGACGGGCAGAAGTCTTCATCCAGATGGCATCTTCTATCTTCATCCATCCGGCGCGGAGTGGATCCATCTTCAAGACATCCGGCGCGGAGCATCCTCTTCCAACGAAGTCTTCTTCCAAAATAAATGTCTCTTTAAGTGACGTCATCCAAGATGGTGTCCCTTAGATTCCGATTGGCTGATAGAATTCTATCAGCCAATAGGAATTAAGGTTGAAAAAATCCTATTGGCTGATGCAATCAGCCAATAGGATTGAGCTTGCATTCTATTGGCTGTTCCAATCAGCCAATAGAATGCGAGCTCAATCCTATTGGCTGATTGGATCAGCCAATAGGATTGAAGTTCAATCCTATTGGCTGATTGCATAAGCCAATAGAATTTTTTCAACCTTAATTCCGATTGGAATTCTATCAGCCAATCGGAATCTAAGGGATGCGATCTTGGATGACGTCACTTAAAGAGACATTCATTCTGGAAGAAGACTTCGTTGGAAGAGGATGCTCCGCGCCGGATGCCTTAAAGATGGACCCTCTCCGCGCCGGATGAATGAAGATAGAAGATGCCATCTGGATGAAGACTTCTGCCCGTTTGGAGGACCACTTCTCCCGGCTTTGATGAAGACTTCTCCCGGCTTCGTTGAGGACTTCTCCCGGCTTCGTTGAGTATGGATGTCGGCTCTTCAAAACTGTAAGTGGATCTTCAGGGGTTAGTGTTAGGTTTTTTAAGGGTTTATTGGGTGGGTTTTATTTTTAGCTTAGGGTTTGGGCCGCAATAGAGCTAAATGTCCTTTTTAGTTAGGGTTTTATTTGGGTGGTTTGGTTGTGTGGGTGGTGGGTTTTACTGTTGGGGGGGTTGTTTGTATTTTTTTTTTCAGGTAAAAGAGCTGATTTTTTGAGGGCAATCCCCCCAAAAGGCCCTTTTAAGGGCTATTGGTAGTTTAGTTTAGGCTAGGGTTTTTTTTTACTTTGGGGGGGCTTTTTTATTTTGATAGGGCTATTAGATTAGGTGTAATTAGTTTAAAATATCTTGTAATTTGTTTTTTATTTTGTGTAATTTAGTGTTTGTTTGTTTTTTGTAATTTAGGTAATTTATTTAATTTAGGTAATTTATTTTATTGTAGTGTAAGGTTAGGTGTTAGTGTAACTCAGGTAAGGTTTTATTTTACAGATACATTTGTATTTATTTTAGCTAGGTAGTTATTAAATAGTTAATAACTATTTAGTAACTATTCTACCTAGTTAAAATAAATACAAACTTGCCTGTAAAATAAAAATAAACCCTAAGCTAGCTACAATGTAACTATTAGTTATATTGTAGCTAGCTTAGGGTTTATTTTACAGGTAAGTATTTAGTTTTAAATAGGATTTATTTATTAATACAGATGGCCCTCGTTTTACAACGGTTCAATTTACACCGTTTCAGAATAACAACCTTTTTTTCCAGTCATGTGACTGCTATTGAAAAGCATTGAGAAGCAGTGCATTTATTAAAATAGCCAGTAGGTGGAGCTGTCTGCTTGTGTTGCAGCAAAGCCAAGCAAGCTGAAATTAATCAGTTTAACAGACCTGAGCTAGCGAGCAGATTTCAAAGGAACAAGAACTTCCTGTCTATAAATCAGTCCAAATTGGAATGCTTAGAAAGAACTGTTTGCAGAAAAATGCATGTGAAGTCTGTGTTGTGTTATTATTTAGTAGGTTTATAATGCTGTTTAGCAAATGTTTTTGTTCATTTAACTTAGTTTAATTATATATTCTGTGTTGTGTGATTATTTTATTAGGTTTATAATGCTGTTTAGCATTTAAAGTCTTCATTTCAAAGCTTTAAAAATAATGTATTAGGTGTAACTCATGACAATTTTGAGAGGGGCCTGGAACCTAACTCCTTGACTTCCCATTGACTTACATTATAAACTGGGTTTCAATTTACAACGGTTTCGATTTACAACCATTTCTTCTGGAACCTAACCCCGGCGTAAACTGAGGGCTACCTGTAGTAGGTTTTCTTTAGATTTATTTTAATTATATTTAAGTTAGGGGGTGTTAGGGTTAGACTTAGGTTTAGGGGTTAATAAATTTAGTATAGTGGCGGCGACGTTGGGGGTGGCAGATTAGGGGTTAATAAATGTAGGTAGGTGGTGGCGATGTTAGGGGTGGCAGATTAGGGGTTAATAATATTTAACTAGTGTTTGTGAGGCGGGAGTGCAGAGGTTTAGGGGTTAATATGTTTATTATAGTGGTGTCGATGTCGGGAGTGGCAGATTAGGGATTAATCATTTTATTTTAGTGTTTGCTATGCGGGAGGGCCTCGGTTTAGGGGTTAATAGGTAGTTTATGGGTGTTAGTGTTCTTTTTAACACTTTAGTTATGAGTTTTATGCTACGGCTTTGTAGTGTAAAACTCATAACTACTGACTTTAGAATGGGCTACGAATCTTGCGGTATAGGCTGTACCGCTCACTTTTTGGCCTAAAAAAAAAGCTTGTAATATTGGCGCAATGGAAGTCCCTTTGAAAAAAAGACTTTACGGAAATTGCATGTTAATTTGCGGTACGGCCAAAAAAGTGTGCGGGACAGCTGTACCTACAAGACTAGCAGCAGTAGTAAAAAGCAGCATTATGAGCCTTAACGCTGCTTTTTTACTCATAAGGCAAGACTCGTAATCTAGCCGCTAGTTATTTAGTTTTGTTGATTTTGTTGAGGGTTGAATTCTTCATATAACTTATTTCCCTTGAATCAGGGAAATGAGATATCAACACTATAAACTCCATCACTTTAAAAAAAACTATAAAACTTGAGATACACCTAAACTCAGTTATAGGTTAACTACTTATATTTCAAAAGATGAACTTTCTTTTTTATTTTATTTTTTTTGGACTTATGGAACTTTATCAAACCTATAATTTAAGTCAAAGACATGAGCAAGAGAGTCATCCATACAAAGATCTGTTCTTCGTACAATTCAGATCTCCAAATTTGTTATATTTCATATTGACCGGTAACAAGGTAGAGATTTCAAACCTGTATTGTTATGTGATATATATTTTTGTATGTTTTTCTTATTTTTTAAATTAAAATTAAAATAAAAAAAAATAATAATTCATGTCGGGGGAATACCTTAACACAATCGCAATGTTGTAAGTTCTGCTTTTTGCGCACGTTGGTTTAGTGTGGGTTAGTGTGCGAGCGAAAACTTTTTACTTTCTACTTGTAATACGCACGGTATCCGATGTGCGCTGAAAACTTCTAGCGGAGGTAGCGCGCAATCTGCAGCAATAATTACCATTGCATCTGGACCTATGACAGCATGACGAAATTGGAAGAAAACCATAAATGAGAAGGTAGGAGTCATAAGCCATAATGCATAGGTGACAAACCTTTTTTATCTTCTAAAACAATTATCTTAAATACCCTTGGTACTTGGGATGCTTAATTCATTAAAAATGTATTTTCTTTTTTACACATTGATACATCTACTGTCGTATATCACTTTGTAGATTGAAGCCCAGCCATGAATGGAAGTAGCCCTAAGCAGTATGCCAGCAAAATGCTTTGTTGTGACCCCTTGTGCACCAATGCTTTAGGTGCATCACCACTTCCATAATGCACAGTGGGCAGACATACAGCATAGAGGTTTCTAGTCATGAAGTCAAATAGATGGCCATCACATTATAGGGCCTATTTATCAGCATAGTAGTCTAGATAAAAAAATTGCCTAGATTCTCTACCATAACTAACCCCTAACCAACACAATCCCCCTTAGCAATTAATGCTACATGTCTCTTTTGGCATGTTTAGCGTTTCACATGCACATTAAGAGTCATCTCAAAACATTTGATAATTCCAACTAGAAGCATTCTTGCAAAGCATGTAAATTCAAATGTCATAGCTCATTTTATAACTTACTTTCATGCCTCTTTAAATGTGGACAGAGTGCAGCTGTATTATAATAGATCTTCGTATTATGAGCAATACAGGCGATGTGAGGGTCATTAAAATGTAGCTGCTGGTTAGTCAGTATGATAGATAAGAGCTGCTAAAGATAGGCAGTATAGCCCTGGTACCTATGTTATATTGGTACCAGTGTTATCTTGTATCCCTAACTGTGACAAGGCTCTCATCTTAACAGTGGCAGGCCACCGCCATTTAAAAAAGTTTGTGGAAGTTCCTGGTTCTAACAACTATTGCATATTTACAAAAAAAAAAGTGTCTAGCTGTTCTGGATATAACTCCTACATAACTATTTTAGATGGTTGTCACGCCTCTCCGCTCTAACCATTGCCAGGGGTGTGGCGTCTCCTTCCCTGCTCGTTGCCAGGGGTTGTGTCGGGTCCGGATGTGTGCAGCGCTGACGTCATCGCCGCACGCTCCTCTCTCCATGATGCCGGTCCGGACGCCTGTGGCACGAATCCTGTGCCTATGTAAGTCCTGTCAAAATGATCTATCACTGCCCAAGTATAGGTGTTACTTTGTGTGCTCCTGGGTGTGATAGATCGTTGCTTCCATTAGCTTATTCGTGTATGAACCCTGCCTGTATGACTACTCTGCCTGTTTAATCCCTAAATTGCTGGATTGATTACTGCTGTTGAACCCTGTCTGTCTGACTACTCTGCCTGTTTAACCCCTAAATTGCTGGATTGTTTACTGCTGCTGAACTTTGCTTGTCTGACTACTCTGCTTATTAACCCGTTGTTTTGGACTGCTTTACTGTTGCCAAACCCTGCCTGCCTGACCATTCTAGTGGTTTGCCCTTGGACTGCTTTATTGTTGCCAAACCCTGCCAGCCTGACCATTCTAGTGGTTTCCTCTTGGATTTCTTTACTGTTGCCAAATCCTTCCTGTATGACCATTCTAGTGATTTGCCTTGGACTGCTCTGCCGTTGCCTCTGGGGACTGTCCTGCCTGTGGTGAGTGCCGCCTTCCTCGTCTTACTAACTTTCTCTGCTCTGGGATATTCCCTATCATTCCGGCTCGATGCCGGGATAACAAGACTACTGGCCGAGTTCGGCCTGATAGAGGAATATCCCACGGGCATTACATTATACTTGGGCCATGGAGCCAGATGAGGTGGCACAAGCTATTTATCTTCAGTGACAGATGTTTGGAACCCATACCACACAGTTGCAGAATATGGATTCCAAGCTAGAGGCTATTACTGCTTAACTCTCCTTACTAGTTACAGCGAGAAATACTGCTCTTGTTGTCTTACCGCCAGTCCCTACTCCTAGTACTGCGACTTCTTCCTCTGCTTCTAGAAGTATACCCCGGATACCTATGCCTGACAAGTATGAAGGTACTACTGATTGCAGGGGTTTTCACCTTTTGGAACAGAACGCTCCACTCCTGCATGATGCTGATGATTTCATTTCTGCATTATCTTCTGTGTTTGGGACTTCTGGCAGTACCTCTGCTGCAGAATATTCTGTCCTGGACCTCCGCCAGTGCAATAGAACTGTGGCATATTTTGCCATCGAGTTTCGCACCTTGGCACTTAAAACCACTTGGGATGGCAGTGCTCTCAAGGCAGCCTTTAGGAGGTGTCTGCATGAACGCATCAAAGATGAACTCACTTATTGTGATATTCCTTCTTCTTTGGATGACTTTATAACGCTTTGTATAAGTCTCGATTCTCGCTTTCAGGAGAGACAAGCCAAGAGAGACAGAACAAGGAGGGTCCTTCCCTCCCGTCCTCCTATTCGTCCGGTTTCGGCAGTATCCTCTACCCCCTTAGCAGCTCCAGTTACTTCAGTGGAGGAACCCATGGAACTCTCCTCCTTCAAACCTTCAGAGTCTGAAAGACAGAGAAGAAGGAGATTGAGACTATTCTTTTATTGTGGTTCCAACACCCACCAACTAAAGGACTGTGACATTCAGCCGGGAAAAGCCAATGCTTAGGGGATAATAATGGGGTACCTCTAAGCATGATCTCTACCAAATCCCCTCACTCCTCTCGGATCCTGGTACCTGTTACCCTTACCTTCCTTCAGAATACCGTCCACACTCAAGCCTTCATTGATTCAGAGACAGCTGGAAACTTCCTGGATCACCGTTTCATGATCCAAGCTGGTTTGCCTCTTTTGCAGAAAAGACATTGTCTCAAAATAACTACTCTGGATGGCACCCACCTTGGTTCAGGGTTGATCTATTTTGAGTAAGCACCCCTGACCCTGACTGTGGGAGTCCTTCATACCGAACAACTGCAGTCCGAGGTCATTCATTCCCCAGCACAGCCTGTCATCCTTGGTCTTCCTTGGCTTCGGGTACACAATCCACAGTTCGACTGGGCTGAGGGACAACTGGCCTCCTGGGGTACCTCCTGTTTCCACTCCTGCCTTGCTAAAGTCACTCCTCTGCTCCGCATCCCCATAGCCAGTATACAGGCTCCTCCAAATCTTCCTTCAGTATATGCAAACTTTGCAGATGTATTTGAGAAAAAAGTAGCCGACATGCTGTCACCCCACCATCCTTATGACTGCAAGATCGACCTCTTTTCCGGATCCCCACTTCCTAAAGGGAGGACTTATCCACTCTCCAAAGCTGAAACCAAATCCATGGAGGATTACATCCAAGAGAACCTAGCTAAAGGTTTCATTCGCCCCTTCCTCCTCTCCTGCTGGGGCAGGCTTCTTTTTTTGTCAGTAAGAAGGATGGTGGGCTCAGACCCTGCATCGACTACAGGGCCTTGAACAGCATAACTATCTATAATCACTATCCCATTCTATTGATCACCGAACTGTATGAATCGCTCCAGGATGCTCGCTTTTTCACCAAGTTGGACTTGCGTGGGGCATACAATCTGATTCGTATCTTTCCAGGCCACGAATGGAAGACTGCCTTCAACACAAGATCTGGGCATTACGAATACCTTGTAATGCCCTTTGGGCTGTGTAACGCCCCTGCAGTCTTCCAGGCATTTGTGAACAATGTCTTCCGTGACCTCCTCAACCGTCATCGTCTATCTGGATGACATCCTTGTTTTCCCTTCCACTTTAAAGGAGCATCATAAACACGTGAGACAAGTTCTTCTACGTCTCAGAGACAATTCTTTGGTAGCCAAGCTAGAAAAATGTGAGTTTGATCAAGTTCAGATCCAATTCCTTGGTTATGTCATCTCGAAAGAAGGTTTTGCCATGGATCCTGATAAACTCACCGCAGTTATAGAATGGCCTCAACCTACTTCATTAAAGGAATTACAGAGGTTCTTGGGGTTCTCCAATTATTACCGCAAGTTTATAAAGAACTTTTCACAAACAGTCGCTCCTCTCACTGAATTGACAAAACGGAACAGAGACTGTAAACATTGGCTTTCTGAAGCCATTAATGCCTTCTCTTGTCTGAAAAAGGCTTCCTGTTCTGCTCCTGTGCTCCGCCATCCTGATCCTGACATACAGTTCACTTTACAGGTTGATGCCTCCGAGATAGGGGCTGGAGCAGTTCTAACCCAAAGGGATCCTTTGACTTCCAAGTCACACCCTGTATCCTTTTTCTCTAAACACTTTACTCCTGCTGAGAGAAATTACAATGTGGGTAATCGCGAACTCTTAGCCATTAAGATGGCTTTGACTGAATGGCGTTATTGGTTAGAGGATACTGCCAATCCTATTCAGATTCTCACCGACCACAAGAATCTGACTTACCTAGAGACTGCTCATTGACTCAATCCTTGACAGGCCAGGTGGGCCTTGTTATTTTCCCATTTTAACTTTGTGGTCTCTTATCTTCCTGGGACCAAGAATAAGAAGGCAGACGCCCTTTCCCGTCAGTTCCTTCACTCAAGTGACTCCTCTGAAGCTCCTATTGAACACATCATACCTCCCTCCTGAGTGGTTGCTCAACTAAATACCACCCTTCTGTAAAGATTGCAACGTGCCCAGTCTAGTAAACCTCCTGGAGCCCCCGTGGCCTCTGATATCCTCTTTGTACCTCTGAACCCACGCACCTCTGTGCTGTCCTGGGCTCATGATAGTAAACTCTCAGGACATCCTGGTTTGACTAGGACTTTTAAGCATCTTTCCCAACATGTATGGTGGCCTACTATGAAGTCTGATGCTCAGGATTATGTAAAAGCCTGCACAACTTGTCCTGCCAACAAAACTCCCCCATTCCTTGCCTCCTGGCTTGCTCCAACCATTGTCCATTCCCAAACAACCATGGACACACATAACAATGTATTTCATTGTGGACCTTCCTCCTTCTGACCACCATACAGTTATCTGGGTTGTGGTGGATCGCTTTTCCAGACTGGCTCATTTTGTACCCCTAACCAAACTGCCTTCTGCCCAAGAATTATCGTCTCTTTTTCTCTTGCATGTGGTACGACTTCATGGCATTCCTGTGAATATTGTTTCCGACAGAAGTCCACAGTTCATCTCTACTTTTTTGGAGAGCCTTTTTAAATTCATTGGAACCACTGTTTCCTTGTCTTCTGGCTACCATCCTCAGACCAATGGACTCACTGAGAGAGTAAACCAGGATCTTGAAGCCTACCTTAGAGCCTTTGTCAACGCTCGCCATACCAACTGGTCTGAGTTGTTACCCCTAGCTGAGCTGGAAAGAAACACTCATTGGCACTCTTCTCTTCGATGTTCTCCATTTCAAGCTGCAGCAGGGTATCAACCTTGTGTATTCCCTCTTTCTGCTCAGTCCACTGGGGTTTCTGCTGCAGACCAACACGTCACTGGATTCACCACTCATTGGCAACGTATTCGCTCTCAGGTACATTCAGCTGTCTCTAGATATAAGAAGTTTGCTGATCGTCATAGAACTTCTGTACGTGCCATCCCAGTGGGTGAACATGTTTGGATCTCTACTCGATATATTCGTCTACATCAACCCTGTCACAAATTGGGGCCTAGGTTTATTGGCCCTTACAAACTCCTGTTGCCTACAAAGTGGCTTTGCCCAAAACCCTGCGCATACACCCAGTCTTCCACATCTCATTACTCAAGCCTTACATCAAGAATAGATATACCCGGCTCCAAGCTCCTCCTCCTCTGCTCCTGGTCCGTGGTGACCCTGAATATGAGGTAGCTAAGATCCTGGACTCCTGATACAGGCGCAGACAACTGCAGTATCTGATACATTGGAAGGTTTACTATGTGGCAGATCATTCCTGGATTCCTGCCCATGATGTGCATGCCCCTTCCTTAGTCTCCAGATTCCATGCTGCTCATCCTTTGAGGCCAACTCTGGTTCCCGGAGGGAACCCTTGAGAAGGGGGCTATGTCACGCTGCGCCACTCTAGTCATTGTCAGGGGCGCGGCATCTCCTTCCCTGCTCGTTGCCAGGGGTTGTGTCGGGTTCGGATGCGTGCGGCGCTGACGTCATTGCTGCACGCTCCTCTCTCCCTGATGCCGGTCCGGACGCCTGACCATTCTAGTGGTTTGCCCTTGGACTTCTTTACTGTTGCCAAATCCTGCTTGGCTGACCATTCTAGTGGTTTGCCATTGTATTGCCTACTGTTGCCAAGCCCTGCCTGTCTGACCATTCTAGTGATTTTTGTTGCACTGCTCTGCCGTTGCCGCTGGGGACTGTCCTGCCTGTGGTTAGTGTCGCCTTCCTCATCTTACTAACTATCTCTGCTCTGGGATATTCCCTATCATTCCAACTCAACGCCAGGATAACAAGACTACTGGCCGAGTTCGATCTGATAGAGGAGTATCCCACGAGTATTACAATGCTGTTATGATGTATTACAATCCCATAGGTAAGAAGGCAAAACAAAATACTCAGGTAAAGTCTAGGCACAAATCTATATTTTAGTCTGATGAATATTTTTAAGCATATTCCTATGACTTTCTCTTCAAGAAATTCCCTTTTCCTTCCTAAGATAAGGAGAGGCCACAGCTTCATTCCTTACTGTTGGCAAATACAACACCTGGCCACCAGGAGGAGGCAAAGACACCCCAGTCAAAGGCTTAAATATCCCTCCCACTTCCTCATTACCCCAGTCATTCTTTGCCTTTTGTCACATTAGGAGGTGGCAGAGAAGTGCCAGAAGATTCAGAGAGTCCTGAAAAAGGGTATCTGCCCTTCAAGATAGGACTGGAGTTTTAAGTAGTCATGTCAACCTCTCAGTGAGAGTATTGATGAAAGTTAGAGGCTTGTGCGAAACCATCCAGACTACTGCTAACTGCTAACAATCAGTGTTGACGAGTTTCACTGCCTGCTTTCTCTCACTCAAATCCATGTCAGGAGTGCTGCTTTAAGACTGTCACACTTAAGAGGCTGTGTTCTGTTCCACAGCATGGATCCTGGAAGTAAGATTGTTTCAATTTTTACACGTAAAACGATAACAGGGTCACAGTGTGGCTCCCTTATACTTTGATAGGATCCAGGGTTAATATCCTCTGAAGGGGGTTTATTGAACATTTTGGGGTTAATTAATCAGTGTATTAATTATTTACATGCTGCTTTGTGTGATTTTTTTCCTGGACTGATAGACTGCGTGTTTTTTGCTGGAACAAACAAGATTCACTTTTAAGTTTCACTTTCGTTTTTTAAAATGTTGCACAGTTTCTATTACTTGCTGTTTTTGTAATAACAATGGAAGTACTGTCTTGCACTCCATGTGACCGGATTTGGTCTAAGTTAATTTCCTCCATTCTGGCTGAGACTTGAACCTGAGGAGAGCATGTCCTCTTTTAACTGTCTGGGTCTAGGAGGTGGTGAGTGCCCCAGCCATTGGGAGTATAAAGGTTCAGTTTTCTATAATTAAAAAAAAAAGTTTTTATTTTTGTCCTTCTGTGGGTATAACCTGAGCTATGGAGGACTCTGACATGTTAGAAGGTACTCCTTCTGTACTAAATCATACCTGTTTATATTGTGAGGAGTTAATATCCTCTGAAAGGGGTTTATTGAACAGTTGGGGTTTATTAATCAGTGTATTAATTATTTACATGCTGCTTTGTGTAATTTTTTTTCTGGGCTGATAGACTGTGTGTTTTTGGCTGGAACAAACAAGTTTCACTTTTAAGTTTCACTTTCGTTGCACAGCTCCTATACTTGCTGTACTTGTAATAACAAGAGAAGTACTGTCTTGCACTCCATGTGACCGGGTGTGGTCTATGTTCATTTCCTCCATTCCGGCTGAGGCTTGAACCTGAGGAGAGTGTTTCCTCTGTTAACTGTCTGGGTCTAGGAGGTGGTGAGTGCCCCAGCCATTGGGAGTATAAAGGTGCAGTTTTTATTTGTGTCCTACTGTGGGTATAACCTGAGCCATGGAGGACTCTGATATGTTAGAAGCTACTCCTTCTGTACTAAATCATACCTTATTGTGAGGAGGCCATGGTTTTTCCGCCCACTCAATTTTGTTCCACAATCCTTAACACCGTTATAAAGTCTAAGAAGGGAGACAAGCCTGCTAAGGCTCTTAGTCCCTCTGAGCCGTCTACCTCTCAGGACTCGGCATCCCGTGAGATTACTACCCTTGCTACATTATCCACTCCACATGCAGTTCCCCGTAGAACATCTAATCCTCCATCAGGAAGGGGTCTTCTTCCTGCGGACTTTGCTACGCAGTTACAAATGGCGGTGTCTGCGGCCCTCAGTGCATTACCTCGCTCTAACAAATGCAAGAGAAAGGTTAAACATAGCTCTCCTGACCAGAAGTCATCTGTCATCTAAATATTTATTGGATTTAGCTATTATGTCCCAGTTATCCGATGATGAGTTAACCTCTGTAGCTTCAGAGGGTGAACTTTCTGGGTCGGAGTCCTTAGTGTCTAAGCTTCCTGCTGCGGAGGAACCGTCCTTTAGATTTAAAATTGAGCACTTGCATTTTTTATTAAAGGAGGCTCTGTCTATGTTAGAGGTTCCAGAGGCGGCGCTGCTTGAAGAACCTATGATACCTAAATTAGACAGAGTTTACGAAGACAAGAAAGTTCCTTTGACTTTTCCTGTGCCAGTTAAGATGGCGAACATTATTAAGAACGAATGAGAAAGAATTGGTTCTTCCTTTTCCCCCTCGTCTACTTTTAAAAAGTTGTTCCCGGACTCTCAACTGGATTTGTGGGGCTCCATTCCTAAGGTGGATGGCGCTATCTCTACGCTTGCTAAACATACTACTATACCTCTTGAGGATAGTTCTTCGTTCAGAGAGCCGATGGATAAGAAAATGGAAACCTTTCTGAGAAAGATGTTTCAACATATGGGATTTTTGTTTCAATTGGCGGCTGCAGTTGCCGCGGTTGCCGGAGCGGTTATCTACTGGTGCGACTCTCTGTCGGAACTCATTGAGGTGGAGTCTCACCTCGAGGATATTCAAGACAGAATTAAAGCTCTGAGAATTGCTAATTTTTTATCTGTGATGCGGTCCTAGCCCACTGGGCGGACTGGTTGAAGTCTTGGTCTGTGGATATGACTTCTAAGTCCAGACTCTTTCTCTTCCCTTCAAGGGAAAGATTTTATTTAGTCCAGGCCTGGACTCCATTATTTCTATAGTTACCGGAGGCAAGGATGCCTTCCTACCGCAAGATAAGAAGAACAAGTCTAAGGGACGACAATCTTCAAATTTTCGTTCCTTTCATTCTGACAAATCACAACGACAACAATCCTCCTCCAAGCCCGAGCAACCCAAGAGTACTTAGAAGCTGGCTCAGTCCTGAAATAAATACAAGCAGAATAAGAAGCCCACTGAAAACAAATCAGCATGAAGGGGCGGCCCCCGATCCAGGATCAGATCGTCTAGGCGGCAGACTGTCTCTTTTTTCCGATGCCTGGTTTAAGGACATACAGGATCCATTGGACCCAGGGGTGGTATCTCATGGATACAAGATAGGCTTCAAATCTCATCCACCAAGGGGCAGATTCCTTCTCTCGAATCTGTCGACCAGACCAGAAAAGAGGGATGCCTTTCTAGGGTGCGTTCAGGATCTATCCTCCTTAGGAGTTGTTGTCCCGGTGCCTATCGAAGAAAGAGGTTTGGGGTTTTATTCAAACCTTTTTGTGGTTTCAAAGAAGGAGGGAACTTTCTGCCCAATTCTGGACCTAAAGTGCTTAAACAAATTTCTCAGTGTCCTTCCTTCAAGATGGAGACGATAAGGTCCATCCTTTCTTTAATTCAGGAAGGCCAGTTTATGACCACTATAGATCTGAAGGACGCTTACCTTCATGTTCCAATCCACAGGGAACACTTTCAGTTCCTGAGGTTTGCATTCCTGGACCAGCACTTCCAGTTCATTGCCCTTCCATTAGCTACTGCTCCCAGAACTCAGGGTATTGCAGTAGCCCCATACTTGGACGATATTCTGGTGCAAGCACCATTTTTTCGTCTTGCGGAAGAATTCTTGGAGTCCCTTCTCAGTCTTCTTCGATCACATGGATGGAAGATAAACTTGGAAAAGAGTAACAGGCTGGAATTCCTGGGTACTATAATAGACTTCATATCCATGAGGATATTTGTAACAGACCAGAGACGTTGCAAGCTAACTTTGGAATGTCTTGGCCTCCGGAACTCCTTGAGTCCCTCTGTGGCTCAGTGTATGGAGGTGATTGGTCTCATGGTGTCCTACATGGACATCATTCCTTTTGCCAGGTTCCATCTCAGACCTTTATAACTGTGCATGCTGAGGCAGTGGAACGGCAATCATTCAGATCTGTCTCAACAGATTGTATTAGACAGCCAGTCGAGGGAATCGCTCTCTTGGTGGCTCTGTCCAGATCATCTGTCCAGAGGGACATGCTTCTTAAGACTATCCTGGGAGATTGTGACTACGGACGCAAGCCTATCTGGATGGGGAGCAGTTTGGGGGTGCCAGGAAGGCACATGGGTTGTGGACTCAGGAGGAGTTCTCCCTCATGATCAATATTTTGGAACTACGGGCAATCTTCAAGGGCTTGAAAGCTTGACCACTTCTGGATTTGTCCCAGTTTATCAGATTCCAATCGGACAAGAAAGTTCCTTTGACTTTTCCTGTGCCAGTTAAGATGGCGAACATTATTAAGAACGAATGGGAAAGAATTGGTTCTTCCTTTTCCCCCTCGTCTACTTTTAAAAAGTTGTTCCCGGACTCTCAACTGGATTTGTGGGGCTCCATTCCTAAGGTGGATGGCGCTATCTCTACGCTTGCTAAACATACTACTATACCTCTTGAGGATAGTTCTTCGTTCAGAGAGCCGATGGATAAGAAAATGGAAACCTTTCTGAGAAAGATGTTTCAACATATGGGATTTTTGTTTCAATTGGCGGCTGCAGTTGCCGCGGTTGCCGGAGCGGTTATCTACTGGTGCGACTCTCTGTCGGAACTCATTGAGGTGGAGTCTCACCTCGAGGATATTCAAGACAGAATTAAAGCTCTGAGAATTGCTAATTTTTTATCTGTGATGCGGTCCTAGCCCACTGGGCGGACTGGTTGAAGTCTTGGTCTGTGGATATGACTTCTAAGTCCAGACTCTTTCTCTTCCCTTCAAGGGAAAGATTTTATTTAGTCCAGGCCTGGACTCCATTATTTCTACAGTTACCGGAGGCAAGGATGCCTTCCTACCGCAAGATAAGAAGAACAAGTCTAAGGGACGACAATCTTCAAATTTTCGTTCCTTTCATTCTGACAAATCACTACGACAACAATCCTCCTCCAAGCCCGAGCAACCCAAGAGTACTTAGAAGCTGGCTCAGTCCTGAAATAAATACAAGCAGAATAAGAAGCCCACTGAAAACAAATCAGCATGAAGGGGCGGCCCCCGATCCAGGATCAGATCGTCTAGGTGGCAGACTGTCTCTTTTTTCCGATGCCTGGTTTAAGGACATACAGGATCCATTGGACCCAGGGGTGGTATCTCATGGATACAAGATAGGCTTCAAATCTCATCCGCCAAGGGGCAGATTCCTTCTCTCGAATCTGTCTACCAGACCAGAAAAGAGGGATGCCTTTCTAGGGTGCGTTCAGGATCTATCCTCCTTAGGAGTTGTTGTCCCGGTGCCTATCGAAGAAAGAGGTTTGGGGTTTTATTCAAACCTTTTTGTGGTTTCAAAGAAGGAGGGAACTTTCTGCCCAATTCTGGACCTAAAGTGCTTAAACAAATTTCTCAGTGTCCTTCCTTCAAGATGGAGACGATAAGGTCCATCCTTCCTTTAATTCAGGAAGGCCAGTTTATGACCACTATAGATCTGAAGGACGCTTACCTTCATGTTCCAATCCACAGGGAACACTTTCAGTTCCTGAGGTTTGCATTCCTGGACCAGCACTTCCAGTTCATTGCCCTTCCATTAGCTACTGCTCCCAGAACTCAGGGTATTGCAGTAGCCCCATACTTGGACGATATTCTGGTGCAAGCACCATTTTTTCGTCTTGCGGAAGAATTCTTGGAGTCCCTTCTCAGTCTTCTTGGATCACATGGATGGAAGATAAACTTGGAAAAGAGTAACAGGCTGGGATTCCTGGGTACTATAATAGACTTCATATCCATGAGGATATTTCTAACAGACCAGAGACGTTGCAAGCTAACTTTGGAATGTCTTGGCCTCCGGAACTCCTTGAGTCCCTCTGTGGCTCAGTGTATGGAGGTGATTGGTCTCATGGTGTCCTACATGGACATCATTCCTTTTGCCAGGTTCCATCTCAGACCTTTATAACTGTGCATGCTGAGGCAGTGGAACGGCAATCATTCAGATCTGTCTCAACAGATTGTATTAGACAGCCGGTCGAGGGAATCGCTCTCTTGGTGGCTCTGTCCAGATCATCTGTCCAGAGGGACATGCTTCTTAAGACCATCCTGGGAGATTGTGACTACGGACGCAAGCCTATCTGGATGGGGAGCAGTTTGGGGGTGCCAGGAAGGCACATGGGTTGTGGACTCAGGAGGAGTTCTCCCTCATGATCAATATTTTGGAACTACGGGCAATCTTCAAGGGCTTGAAAGCTTGACCACTTCTGGATTTGTCCCAGTTTATCAGATTCCAATCGGACAATATAACCTTGGTGGCTTACATTAACCATCAGGGGGGAACAAGAAGTTCCTTGCCGATGAAGGAAGTATCTCAGATTCTGGAGTGGGCGGAGGCCGACTGCTGTTCACTGTCAGCGATCCACATTCTGGATGTGGATAACTAGGAGGCGGATTTTCTCAGCAGGCAATCCTTCCATCCAGGGGAATGGTCTTTCCATCCTGAGATGTTTGCAAAAATATGCAGCAAGTGGGGGACACCAGAGATAGATCTCATGGCGTCCCGTCCTAATACCAAGCTACCCATGTACGGGTTGAGGTTGAGGGATCCCCAAGTGGATCTAATAGATGCACTAGCAGTGTCCTGGAGGTTCAGACTCATATATCTTTTTCCTCCATTACTGCTTCTTCCTCGAGTGGTGGCCCGCATCAAGCAGGAGCGGGTATCAGTAATCTTGATTGTTCCATCGTGGCCGCGAAGGACGCGGTTTGCGGATCTAGTGGGGATGTCCACATCTCCTCAGTGAAAGTTACCTTGTCGAAGAGAACTGCTGATACAATGTCCATTTATTCATCAAAATCTAGATTCTCTGAGGCTGACTGCCTGGAGATTGAATGGTTAGTCTTAGCCAAGAGAGGTTTCTCTAAGAATGTCATTGATACTCTTATTTTAGCTCGTAAACCAGTTACTAGGCGTATCTACCACAAGGTGTGGAGGACCTACTTATTCTGGTGTGAAGAGCGTGGTTTTCCTGGCACAGAGTTAGGGTTGCCAGGATCTTATCTTTTCTCCAGGATGGGCTGGAGAAGGGCCTTTCTGCTAGTTCCCTGAGGGAACAAAGTTCGGCCCTGTCAGTTTTATTGCACAAGAGACTGGCTGAGCTTCCAGTCGTGCAGTCCTTTGTTAAGGCTCTGATTAGGATCAGACCTTTGTTTAGATCTGGGGCTCCTCCTTGGAGCCTAAATCTTGTTCTTCGGTTTTTGCAACAGGTTCCGTTTGAGCCTCTGCATTCCGTTGACATTAAATTGTTATTTTGGAAGGTTTTGTTTTCATTGGTTATTGCCTCTGCTCGCAGAGTTTCTGAGATCTCTGCTTTGCAATGTGAGCCCCCTTATCTGATTTTTCATGCAGATAAGGCAGTTTTACATACTAAATTAGGTTTTCTTCCTAAGGTTGTGTCAGATCGCAACATCAATCAGGAGATTGTGGTTCCTTCGTTGTGTCCTAATCCTTCTTCATCGAAGGAACCCTTATTTCACAATTTGGATGTGGTTCGCGCCTTGAAGTTCTATCTTCAGGCTACTAAGGCGTTTGTTGTCTATTCAGGGAAGCGTAAGGGGCAGAAGGCTACTTCGACTTCCCTATCTTTTTGGTTAAGGAGTGTCATCCGCTTAGCTTACGAGACAGCGAGACATTGTCCTCCTGAGAGGATAACGGCTCATTCCACTAGAGCAGTGGCTTCCTCTTGGGCCTTTAAGAACAAGGCCTCTATGGGTCAGATTTGTAAGGCGGCTACCTGGTCATTCTTACATACTTTTTAAAATTTTACAAGTTTGATGTTTTTGCTTTGGCTGAAGCAGCTTTCGGGAGAAAAGTTTTGCAGGCTGTGGTGCCCTCAGAATAGGGCCGCCTCTTCTTTTTTAACCCCTCCCGTTATTGATTCAGTGTCCTCTGGAGCTTGGGTATAGTTTTCCCAACAGTAAGGAATGAAGCCGTGGACTGTCTCATCTTAGGAAGGAAAACATAATTTATGCTTACCAGATAAATTGCTTTCCTTCCGGATAGGGAGAGTCCACGGCCCCCGCCAGTTTTTTCTTGTCTATGGGCGTTCCCCTATTATTTATTATTTTATTCTTCTGGCACCATTTATACCCTAATGTTTCTCCTACTTTTCCTTGTTCCCTCGACAGAATGACTGGGGTAATGAGGAAGTGGGAGGGATATTTAAAGGAACAGTCAACCCAAAAAATACTATTACTTATTTAAAATAGTTAATTAACAATTTTTACAGCCAACTGTAGCCCAATTTTCATCTAAATATACTTTGCCAGTAAAAAAAACTTACTAGTTCTCATCTGGCCGTTTGGAAATGGCCGCCTGCTGCCTTCGAGGTGGGCGGAGCTTGACAGGCAGCTTCACTGTGATCAGGATCATGAAGCGTCTACTATGAGCAAGTAACTGTCCCAGAAGAGTTAATAAGATTAATAAAGTGCTTCCCCCATGCGGTGCCACTTTCTGCATGTCGCAGGGTGGGGGAGGCTGGGTGCAGAGTCAGTCGTTTGCTGCTCGGGGAAGCATTGGAAAAACTTCAGAACTTTTTGAGCATCAGTCTTCAGGCAAGGGACGTTTTTAATAATGGAGGTTAGGGGGGATTAGAGGATTTGTGGCATTTAAGCCAAGTGCTGAATTAGACACTATGGCATATCAAATTAATTTTAAAAAGAATAACACTTTATTTAACATATATACAAACTAACACCTAGATTACGAGTTTTGCGTTAGAGGCTGTGCGGTGCTAACAAGCAATTTTCCCTCACTGCTCACTTACCTGCAGCGCTGGTATTATGAGTTTTTACAAACCCGTCGTTAAAAGACAAGAAGTGAGCATTGAGCAAAATTTTGCTCATTACCGCACTCCAATACCAGCGCTGCTTAAGTCAGCTGTGAGCTGGTCGTATGTACTCGTGCACGATAACACCTGCAAAAAAGAAGCGTAAAACTCAGTAACGCAGCCCTATTGATTTCTATGGGGAAATAAAAGTTATGTCTACACCTAACACCCTAACATGAACCCCGAGTCTAAACACCCCTAATCTTACACTTATTAACCCCTAATCTGCCGCCCCGACATCGCCGACACCTGCATTATATTTATTAACCCCTAACCTGCCGCTCCGGACACCGCCGCCACCTACATATAGTTATGAACCCCTAATCTGCTGCCCCCAACATCGCCGACACCTATATTATATTTATTAACCCCTAATCTGCCGCCCCCAATGTCGCCGCAACCTACCTACACTTTTTAACCCCTAATCTGCCGCCCCCAACGTCGCCACCACTAGAATAAACATATTAACCCCTAAACCGCCGCACTCCCGCCTCACAAACATTAGTTAAATATTATTAACACCTAATCTGCCGGCCCTAACATCGCCGCCACCTACCTACATTTAATAACCCCTAATCTGCCGCCACCAATGTCGCCGCCACTATATTAAAGTTATTAACCCCTAAACCTAAGTCTAACCCTAATACCCCCTAACTTAAATATAATTTAAATAAATCTAAATAAATATTCCTATCATTAACTAAATTATTCCTATTTAAAACTAAATACTTACCTATAAAATAAACCCTAAGCTAGCTACAATATAACTAATAGTTACATTGTAGCTATCTTAGGGTTTATTTTTATTTTACAGGCAAGTTTGTATTTATTTTAACTAGGTAGAATAGTTATTAAATAGTTATTAACTATTTAATAACTACCTAGTTAAAATAAAGACAAATTTACTTGTAAAATAAAACCTAACCTAAGTTACACTAACACCTAACAATACAATATAATTAAATAAATTAACTAAATTAAATACAATTACCTAAATTAAATTAAATTAGCTAAAGTACAAAAACCCCCCCACTAATTTACAGAAAATAATAAACAAATTACAGATATTTAAACTAATTACATCTAATCTAATAGCCCTATTAAAATAAAATAAAAAACCCCCAAAATAAAATAAAAACCCTAGCCTAAACTAAACTACCAATAGCCCTTAAAAGGGCATTTTGCGGGCATTGCTCCAAAGTAATCAGCTCTTTTACCTGTAAAAAAAAATACAAACATCCCCCCCAACAGTAAAACCCACCACCCACACAACCAGCCCTCCCAATAAAATACTATCTAAAAAACCTAAGCTCCCCATTGCCCTGAAAAGGGCATTTGGATGAGCATTGCTCTTAAAAGGACAGTTAGCTTTTTTGCCGCCCAAACCCTAACCTAAAAATAAAATCCACCCAATACACCCTTAAAAAAACTAACACTAACCCCCTTAAGATCGACTTACCGGGAGACATCTTCATCCAAGCCGGGCCGAAGACCTCAACGAAGCCGAGAGAAGTCTTCATCCAAGCCAGGTGAAGTGGTCCTCCAGACGGGCAGAAGTCTTCATCCAGACGGCATCTTCTATCTTCATCCATCCTGCGCGGAGCGGGTCCATCTTCAAGACATCCGGCGCGGAGCATACTCTTCATCCGGAGTCTTCTTACTGAATGACGGTACCATTAAGTGACATCATTCAAGATGGCGTCCCTTAGATTCTGATTGGCTGATGCAATCAGTCAATAGGATTGAAGTTCAATCCTATTGGCTGATCCAATCAGCCAATAGGATTGCGCTTGCATTCTATTGGCTGATTGGAACAGCCAATAGAATGCGAGCTCAATCCTATTGCCTGTAAAATAAAAAGAAACCCTAAGATAGCTACAATGTAACTATTAGTTATATTGTAGCTAGTTTAGGCTTTATTTTATAGGTAAGTATTTAGTTTTAAATAGGAATAATTTAGTTAATGATAGGAATATTTATTTAGATTTATTTAAATTATATTTAAGTTAGTGGGTGTTAGGTTTAGGGTTAGACTTATGTTTAGGGGTTAATAACTTTAATATAGTGGCGGTGTATAATGTAGGTAGGTGGCGGTGATGTTAGGACCGGCAGATTAGGGGTTAATAATATTTAACTAATGTTTGCAAGGCGGGAGTGCGGCGGTTTAGGGGTTAATATGCTTATTATAGTGACGGCGGTGTCCAGAGCGGCAGATTAGGGGTTAATAATTATAATGTAGGTATCGGCGATGTCGGGGTGGCAGATTAGGGCTTTATAAATAGTATGTAGGTGTCGGCGATGTTGGGGGCAGCAGGTTAGGGGTTCATAAATATAATGTAGGTGGCGGCGGTGTCTGGAGCGGCAGATTAGGGGTTAAAATTTTTATTATAGTGTTTGCGATGCAGGAGGGCCTCGGTTTAGGGGTTAATAGGTAGTTTATGGGTGTTAGTGTACTTTTTAGCACTTTAGTTATGAGTTTTATGTTACAGCGTTGTACCATAAAACTCTTAACTACTGGCTTTTAAATGCGTTAGGACTCTTGACAGGGTAGGGTGTACCGCTCACTTTTTGGCCTCCCAGGACAGACTTGTAATACCGGCGCTATGGAAGTCTCATCGAAAAAAGACTTTACAAAGTTTACTTAAGTCGTTTTGCGGTAAGGCCAAAGAAGTGTGTGGTGCCCCTAAACCTGCAAGACTCGTAATACCAGCGATGCTGCTTTTTTACCCTAACGCACAACTCGTAATCTAGCCGTAACAATTTTCCATACATTGGATCAATAAAGAAATGGGTATTTCACTTCCATTTCTAATAAATTGTAATGTTTGTGATCCAACAATAATTTAAAAACAATAAGGTTAAAAAAAGGGGCTATGTGGCCTGGATAGGGTACTGTAGGGAGTGAGGAGAATGAGAAAGGGATAACGGTGTAAACGATCATGCAAATCACACAGACTAAGTGCTCAAAGCCGTCCTCCTGCCTGTGTACTGTTGAGATTTAACCCAGTCAGCCAATTTCTAACTGTTTCCTTATAGTTTTACACACCATTCAGAGCTTACAGAGTCTCAAAGCGCTAGTCTCTTTATCTATATCGTCTAATAAAGAGAGTAACTATGTAGCAATTGATCCCTATCTATCATTCACTCATTATGCTTGCTTAATCTGAGATTCAATATCACAACGTGAGAAATTATACTACATACTCCACATTTGTCATACATGTACAGTGTAGTGGGTAACGATCAAAACCCTCTCTGTGTGTACGTGGTTGTAGTGTATCACCTCAACAATGTATCCATTTTAACAAAAGGACCAACAAGTAATTAAGTTTAAGTGTAAAGCAAGCCGTTATTATCTCCCACATTAAAGGGACAGTCTACACCAGAATTTTTATTGTTTTAAAAGATAGATAATCCCTTTATTACCCATTCCCCAGTTTTGCATAACCAACACAGTTATAATAATATACTTTTAACCTCTGTGATTATCTTGTATCTAAGCCTCTGCAAACTGCCCCTTTATTTCAGTTCTTTTGACAGACTTGCAGTTTAGCCAATCACTGCCTTCTCCCAGATAACTTCACGTGCACGAGCACAGTGTTATCTATATGAAATACGTGAACTAACACCCTCTACTGGTGAAAAACTGTTCAAATGCATTCTGAAAAGAGGTGGCCTTCAAGGTCTAAGAAATTAGCATATGAACCTCCTAGATTAAGCTTTCAACTAAGAATACCAAGAGAACAAAGCAAAATTACATGCTCTATCTGAATCATGAAAGTTTATTTTGGCCTAGACTGTCCCTTTAAAGCACCTCTATCTCAGGCCACGCCCACCGATGCGTTTCATCACTAGTGCGTGACTTTGTCAGAGCATATGGCCGGCCCAGCCATTCAGTCCGCCTGATATAGTCATAGGTTGCCATGGTGATGGCATGTGTTTACTGAAGTACTAACCGCATACATATTATGGCGATCACATTTATCAAATAGTATTCAACTCTTGTAAGGCATTAACATATTTTGTTATCCACAGGTTTATTAGTCAATAAATCATATTCTTATAATATTTTATTGTGCGCTGTTTGTTGGTATCATTTAGCCATACAGAGTCACTTGTATGGGTTACCTTAACCATAATGTTTTTACTGATCACATTACTCCTAGACTGGTTTATAAAACCCATTTTGATTTTACAGTATATACCTTGCTTAGTTAATACAGAATGAATCTTACCAACTCATATATCCATGCATATTCCCCCCAGTATATTTCTATATTATGATGCCAGTCATATATTGGTCAGATTTATAAAGAGCCTATTTAGGTATTCCTATATTGTTATTTTCTCAGGATTCTCCTAGAACTGAATCTTTGTTAAAGGATTTTAAAGTGATGGTAAACTCACTTAACGTAATTTACATAGTATGAAAGCACTTTTAAATATATGCATATTGATGCTAGTATTTTTATTAAACACACACTATAGCTATTGTTATACCCATTTTTATGCGCCTCTGTTCCCTGCTTCTATACTGCCTCCGTATCTGAATTTTTTATGCTTTAGTGTGACAGGCAGCTGTTACATCCAATAGGAGCTGCACCATACGCCCTATGTTACCTATTGCCAGCACGCTCCCGTGCTGGTAACTTCAAGCCGCATCTGTTTGAGGTAGAACTACGCAAGTGCAGTTCACTATGCTCTTTGCGCTGCTTAAACAGTGAATCTGCTTCACCGTAGAGATTCACTGTTTGCTGCAGGGACACGATCGGCACATGTGTTTGCTTTTTTTTTTGCGAGTAAGCAGTGCAAAGAGCGTAGTAAACTGCACTTGCGCAGTTCTACCTCAAACAGATGCGGCTTGAAGTTACCAGCACAGAAGCGTGCTCGCAATAGGTAACATAGGGCGTATGGTGCAGCTCCTATTGGATGTAACAGCTGCCTGTCACACTAAAGCATAAAAAATTCAGATACGGAAGCAGTATAGAAGCAGGGAACAGAGGCGCATAAAAATGGGTATAACAATAGCTATAGTGTGTGTGTAATAGAAATACTAGCATCAATATGCATATATTTAAAAGTTCTTTCATACTATGTAAATTAACTTAAGTGAGTTTACCATCACTTTAATGTACTCAATACCTAAATCATTCTATTTTTATTGTTATCATACTTTGTATAAAATTAAGGTATTAGTACATATGAACTAATTAACAATTATTAGATCATAGTTTCAACAGTTATTTTGTTATATCTCATAATCGCTCATAATTATATACTAAGGGAGATATGTTTCACATTCCTAAATGAGAGAGAGAATAATGTATGTAAAAGTAACAAAAATGGTTGCTTAAAATTATGATTACATCAAGGTATAGCATCCACAGATGGCATACGGATGTTATAAACATGGGTTATAAACAGTAATGCTTGATTTTAAAGGAAACTCTTATAGGAGATTGCTTCATTCAAACCTTTTGGGGATGCAGACTGTAGTTCATGTATCCATCTGCATTCTTTTTGTAGAAGCATTTTATTAATGTCACCCCTTCTACCTTTCATTTTCAATTGTTTGGTTGCAAAAAAATACACTTCATATGTATTATCTTTATGTACTGTGTGCATATGTTGTGCCACTGGCACATTACGGTTCCATTTTATATCTCTCGTGTTCAAGTACTCGTTTACGTAATTCTCTAGACGTTTCGCCCACATAGATCAGGGGACATTTGCACATGGCGACTTATATGACTCTATTTGTTCTGCAGTTCATAAAGTCAGTTATTTGGTATTGTTTGTTTTTGGATGTTCAAAGTATTTTTTGGGGGACATATTCTTACACGCCTGACAGCGTCCACATTTGAAGAAGCCTTTTGTTTCTTGCAACCGAGTCCTAGGTTTTGTTTGGGAGAAATTACTCTTTGTCAGGATATCTTTCAAATTCTGAGATCTCCTATTTGCTATCATAGGATTATCTGTGATTACTTCTGTGAGATCAGAGTCCTCTTGTAATACATGCCAGTGTTTCTGGAAGATGTTACGAATTACGTTTTTACACAGTGAAGCTGCCTGTCAAGCTCCACCCACCCAAAGGCAACTGGCCAATCAGAGAGTGCAGCATGTGCTGTGAATGAAAACAGTAGAGACACGCACACAAACACATAGGCAGAAACACACACCCTTGGTGCAGAAGGGTTTGGGGCAAAACGTATGCAAGATTAACTAATGAAATAAGCACCCACATCCCACTGACTGCATATGAGGGTTCTTTTGCTATAAGGAGGGGAAAACTTTTTTGCATCTATTTTACTTCAGACTTTGTCTGACTCTGGATCAACATTACTGGACACATCACTGTAGAGTGCTAGAAAGCCCATACTTTTTTTTGCACGTTTCATCCACCCCTGTAAATGTACGGATGACTTGTGTAGCTAAGGCTTGTTCTAGTATAATACGGCTTCTAACGTTGTAAAAAAGCATATTGCTATGGAAACATACCCCTTTTCCGTCTCATTGCGCATGCGGGAGACATAGGAACGCGCAGGATTGACAGGATCCTGTAGTGGAAGCTTTGGGAGAAGTCAGAGAAAGAAGGGGTCAGGCGACCATTTCAAAACGGCAAGATGAGAACTAGTAAGTGTATTTACTGGCAAAGTTTATTTAGATGAAAATTGGGCTACAGTTGGCTGTAAAAATCGTTAATTAACTAATCTAAATAAGTAATAGTAATTTTTGGGTTGACTGTCCCTTTAAGCCTTTGGCTTGGGTGTCTGCCTCCTCCTGGTGGCCAGGTGTTATATTTCCCAACAGCAAGGAATAAAGCTGTGGACTCTTCCTATCCGGAAGAAAAGGAAATTATCTGGTAAGCATAAATTATGTTTTCACTGTCAGGGTATGCAGATATACTAGCACTCTGGTAAATGATCTTACAGAACTCTTGTATGTTTCCCCAGAGTATAATTAGTATAGTATAATGCTAGTGGTAAATTATAAGTGAGAACACAATTTATTAAAAGTAGTGAACCACTAATAAAATCATAGAAACATGCATCTTCTATCTTTAACCACAGCAAAGGCGACGTGTAGCGGAGGTGGGGAGGGGTCTTCCCAGATGTGGCGGTCCTCAATGGCGGTCCTCTGTATTGGCGCTCCTTGGCGGCATGGAGGCTTCCCTTCTTGCGATCGTCCGCCGCACACTGAAGATTGAATGTAAGGTACCCCATATTTTTTGGGGTATCTTGCATTCCTATTGGCTGATATTTTAAAATCAGCCAATAGGATCAGAGCTAATTAAATCTTATTGGCTGTTCAAATCAGCCAATAAGATTTCAGTAGCTCTCATCCTATTGGCTGATTAAAAAAATTTCAGCCAATAGGAATCCAAGGTACCCCAATAAATATGGGGTACCTTGCATTCAATCTTCAGTGTGCGGCAGATGATCACATGAAGAGGAGCCTCCATGCCGCTGCGGACCACCGCCGCCAAGGATCACAACATCTGGGAAGTCCGTTCCGCACATCCGCTCCGCGCCGCCTTCGCTGTGGATGAAGAGAGAAGATGATGGACCCGTCTGGAAGGAGACCTTCTTCGTCGAACTTCAGGAACTGTGAGTACCTATTACCTATTAAGGGCAGTAAAAGATCTGAATGCCCTTTTAAGTGAAATGCCCATCCAAATGCCCTTTTAGGGGCAATGGGTAGTTTAGGTTTTTTAGTGTTAGGTTTTTTATTTTGGGGGTTTTTTAAATTTTAGTAATTTTAGGTATTTCTTTGGGCCTAGATTTAGAGTTCGGCGGTAAAAGGGCTGTTAACGCTCCGCGGGTTTTTTTCTGGCCGCACCATAAATTTAACTCTGGTATCGAGAGTTCTAACAAATGCTGCGTTAGGCTCCAAAAAAGGAGCGTAGAGCATTTTTACCGCAAATGCAACTCTCGATACCAGAGCTGCTTACGGACGCGGCCGGCATCAAAAACGTGCTCGTGCACGATTCTCCCATAGGAAACAATGGGGCTGTTTGAGCTGAAAAAAAACCTAACACCTGCAAAAAAGCAGCATTCAGCTCCTAACGCAGCCCCATTGTTTCCTATGGGGAAACACTTCCTACGTCTGCACCTAACACTCTAACATGTACCCCGAGTCTAAACACCCCTAGCCTTACACTTATTAACCCCTAATCTGCCGCCCACGCTATCGCTGACCCCTGCATTACACTTTTAACCCCTAATCTGCCGCTCCGTAAAACGCCGCCACCTACGTTATCCCTATGTACCCCTAATCTGCTGCCCTAACATCGCCGACCCCTATATTATATTTATTAACCCCTAATCTGCCCCCCACAACGTCGCCTCCACCTGCCTACACTTATTAACCCCTAATCTGCCGAGCGGACCTGAGCGCTACTATAATAAAGTTATTAACCCCTAATCCGCCTCACTAACCCTATCATAAATAGTATTAACCCCTAATCTGCCCTCCCTAACATCGCCGACACCTACCTTCAATTATTAACCCCTAAACTTCCGATCGGAGCTCACCGCTATTCTAATAAATGGATTAACCCCTAAAGCTAAGTCTAACCCTAACACTAACACCCCCCTAAGTTAAATATAATTTCTCCAACATAGGTGTGTCCGGTCCACGGCGTCATCCTTACTTGTGGGATATTCTCTTCCCCAACAGGAAATGGCAAAGAGCCCAGCAAAGCTGGTCACATGATCCCTCCTAGGCTCCGCCTACCCCAGTCATTCTCTTTGCCGTTGTACAGGCAACATCTCCACGGAGATGGCTTAGAGTTTTTTAGTGTTTAACTGTAGTTTTTATTATTCAATCAAGAGTTTGTTATTTTAAAATAGTGCTGGTATGTACTATTTACTCTGAAACAGAAAAGAGATGAAGATTTCTGTTTGTAAGAGGAAAATGATTTTAGCAACCGTTACTAAAATCCATGGCTGTTCCACACAGGACTGTTGAGAGGAATTAACTTCAGTTGGGGGAACAGTGAGCAGTCTTTTGCTGCTTGAGGTATGACACATTCTAACAAGACGATGTAATGCTGGAAGCTGTCATTTTCCCTATGGGATCCGGTAAGCCATTTTTATTCAGATAGTAAATAAGGGCTTCACAAGGGCTTATTAAGACTGTAGACATTTTCTGGGCTAAATCGATTCATATATTAACATATTTAGCCTTGAGGAATCATTTAATCTGGGTATTTTGGTAAAATAATATCGGCAGGCACTGTTTTAGACACCTTATTCTTTAGGGGCTTTCCCTAATCATAGGCAGAGCCTCATTTTCGCGCCGGTATTGCGCACTTGTTTTTGAGAGGCATGACATGCAGTCGCATGTGTGAGGAGCTCTAATACATAGAAAAGACTTTCTGAAGGCGTCATTTGGTATCGTATTCCCCTTTGGGCTTGGTTGGGTCTCAGCAAAGCAGATACCAGGGACTGTAAAGGGGTTAAAGTTAAAAACGGCTCCGGTTCCGTTATTTTAAGGGTTAAAGCTTCCAAATTTGGTGTGCAATACTTTTAAGGCTTTAAGACACTGTGGTGAAATTTTGGTGAATTTTGAACAATTCCTTCATACTTTTTCGCAATTGCAGTAATAAAGTGTGTTCAGTTTAAAATTTAAAGTGACAGTAACGGTTTTATTTTAAAACGTTTTTTGTACTTTGTTATCAAGTTTATGCCTGTTTAACATGTCTGAACTACCAGATAGACTGTGTTCTGAATGTGGGGAAGCCAGGGTTCCTTCTCATTTAAATAAATGTGATTTATGTGACACTGAAAATGATGCCCAAGATGATTCCTCAAGTGAGGGGAGTAAGCATGATACTGCATCATTCCCTCCTTCGTCTACACAAGTCTTGCCCACTCAGGAGGCCCCTAGTACATCTAGCGCGCCAATACTCCTTACTATGCAACAATTAACGGCTGTAATGGATAATTCTATCAAAAACATTTTAGCCAAAATGCCCACTTATCAGCGTAAGCGCGACTGCTCTGTTTTAGATACTGAAGAGCATGAGGACGCTGATGATAATGGTTCTGAAATGCCCCTACACCAGTCTGAGGGGGCCAGGGAGGTTTTGTCTGAGGGAGAAATTTCGGATTCAGGGAAAATTTCTCAACAAGCTGAACCCGATGTGATTACATTTAAATTTAAGTTGGAACATCTCCGCGCTCTGCTTAAGGAGGTATTATCCACTCTGGATGATTGTGAGAATTTGATCATCCCAGAGAAACTATGTAAAATGGCAGACAGTCCCCAAGGTCGAGGGAGCGGTTTCTACTTTAAACAAACGCACCACTATACCCATAGAAGATAGTTGTGCTTTCAAAGATCCTATGGATAAAAAATTAGAAGGTTTGCTTAAAAAGATGTTTGTTCAGCAGGGTTACCTTCTACAACCAATTTCATGCATTGTCCCTGTCACTACAGCCGCGTGTTTCTGGTTCGATGAGCTAGTAAAGGCGATCGATAGTGATTCTCCTCCTTATGAGGAGATTATGGACAGAATCCGTGCTCTCAAATTGGCTAATTCTTTCACCCTAGACGCCACTTTGCAATTGGCTAGGTTAGCGGCGAAAAATTCTGGTTTTGCTATTGTGGCGCGCAGAGCGCTTTGGTTAAAATCTTGGTCAGCGGATGCGTCTTCCAAGAACAAATTGCTTAACATTCCTTTCAAGGGGAAAACGCTGTTTGGCCCTGACTTGAAAGAGATTATCTCTGATATCACTGGGGGCAAGGGCCACGCCCTTCCTCAGGATAGGTCTTTCAAGGCCAAAAATAAACCTAATTTTCGTCCCTTTCGCAGAAACGGACCAGCCCCAAGTGCTACGTCCTCTAAGCAAGAGGGTAATACTTCTCAAGCCAAGCCAGCCTGGAGACCAATGCAAGGCTGGAACAAAGGAAAGCAGGCCAAGAAACCTGCCACTGCTACCAAGACAGCATGAGATGTTGGCCCCCGATCCGGGACCGGATCTGGTGGGGGGCAGACTCTCTCTCTTCGCTCAGGCTTGGGCAAGAGATGTTCTGGATCCTTGGGCACTAGAAATAGTCTCCCAAGGTTATCTTCTGGAATTCAAGGGGCTTCCCCCAAGGGGGAGGTTCCACAGGTCTCAATTGTCTTCAGACCACATAAAAAGACAGGCATTCTTACATTGTGTAGAAGACCTGTTAAAAATGGGAGTGATTCATCCTGTTCCATTAGAAGAACAAGGGATGGGGTTCTACTCCAATCTGTTCGTAGTTCCCAAAAAAGAGGGAACATTCAGACCAATCTTAGATCTCAAGATCCTAAACAAGTTTCTCAAGGTTCCATCGTTCAAAATGGAAACCATTCGAACAATTCTTCCTTCCATCCAGGAAGGTCAATTCATGACCACGGTGGATTTAAAGGATGCGTATCTACATATTCCTATCCACAAGGAACATCATCGGTTCCTAAGGTTCGCATTCCTGGACAAGCATTACCAGTTTGTGGCACTTCCGTTCGGATTAGCCACTGCTCCAAGGATTTTCACAAAGGTACTAGGGTCCCTTCTAGCGGTGCTAAGACCAAGGGGTATTGCAGTAGTACCTTACTTGGACGACATTCTGATTCAAGCGTCGTCCCTTCCTCAAGCAAAGGCTCACACGGACATTGTCCTGGCCTTTCTCAGATCTCACGGGTGGAAAGTGACCGTAGAAAAAAGTTCTCTATCTCCGTCAACAAGGGTTCCCTTCTTGGGAACAATAATAGACTCCTTAGAAATGAGGATTTTTCTGACAGAGGCCAGAAAATCAAAACTTCTAAACTCTTGTCAAATACTTCATTCTGTTCCTCTTCCTTCCATAGCGCAGTGCATGGAAGTAATAGGTTTGATGGTAGCGGCAATGGACATAGTTCCTTTTGCGCGAATTCATCTAAGACCATTGCAACTGTGCATGCTCAGTCAGTGGAATGGGGACTATACAGACTTGTCTCCGACGATACAAATAGATCAGAGGACCAGAGATTCACTCCGTTGGTGGCTGTCCCTGGACAACCTGTCACAGGGGATGAGCTTCCGCAGACCAGAGTGGGTCATTGTCACGACCGACGCCAGTCTGGTGGGCTGGGGCGCGGTCTGGGGACCCCTGAAAGCTCAGGGTCTTTGGTCTCGGGAAGAATCTCTTCTCCCGATAAATATTCTGGAACTGAGAGCGATATTCAATGCTCTCAAGGCTTGGCCTCACCTAGCAAAGGCCAAGTTCATACGGTTTCAATCAGACAACATGACGACTGTTGCGTACATCAACCATCAGGGGGGAACAAGGAGTTCCCTGGCGATGGAAGAAGTGACCAAAATCATTCAATGGGCGGAGACTCACTCCTGCCACTTGTCTGCAATCCACATCCCAGGAGTGGAAAATTGGGAAGCGGATTTTCTGAGTCGTCAGACATTTCATCCGGGGGAGTGGGAACTCCATCCGGAAATCTTTGCCCAAATTACTCAATTGTGGGGCATTCCAGACATGGATCTGATGGCCTCTCGTCAGAACTTCAAGGTTCCTTGCTACGGGTCCAGATCCAGGGATCCCAAGGCGACTCTAGTAGATGCACTAGTAGCACCTTGGACCTTCAAACTAGCTTATGTATTCCCGCCGTTTCCTCTCATCCCCAGGCTGGTAGCCAGGATCAATCAGGAGAGGGCATCGGTGATCTTGATAGCTCCTGCGTGGCCACGCAGGACTTGGTATGCAGACCTGGTGAATATGTCATCGGCTCCACCATGGAAGCTACCTTTGAGACGAGACCTTCTTGTTCAAGGTCCGTTCGAACATCCGAATCTGGTCTCACTCCAACTGACTGCTTGGAGATTGAACGCTTGATCTTATCAAAGCGAGGGTTCTCAGATTCTGTCATTGATACTCTTGTTCAGGCCAGAAAGCCTGTAACTAGAAAAATTTACCACAAAATATGGAAAAAATATATCTGTTGGTGTGAATCTAAAGGATTCCCCTGGGACAAGGTAAAAATTCCTAAGATTCTATCCTTTCTTCAAGAAGGTTTGGAGAAAGGATTATCTGCAAGTTCCTTGAAGGGACAGATTTCTGCCTTGTCTGTGTTACTTCACAAAAAGCTGGCAGCTGTGCCAGATGTTCAAGCCTTTGTTCAGGCTCTGGTTAGAATCAAGCCTGTTTACAAACCTTTGACTCCTCCTTGGAGTCTCAATTTAGTTCTTTCCGTTCTTCAGGGGGTTCCGTTTGAACCCTTACATTCCGTTGATATCAAGTTATTATCTTGGAAAGTTTTGTTTTTGGTTGCAATTTCTTCTGCTAGAAGAGTTTCAGAATTATCTGCTCTGCAGTGTTCTCCTCCTTATCTGGTGTTCCATGCAGATAAGGTGGTTTTACGTACTAAACCTGGTTTTCTTCCGAAAGTTGTTTCTAACAAAAACATTAACCAGGAGATAGTCGTGCCTTCTTTGTGTCCGAATCCAGTTTCAAAGAAGGAACGTTTGTTGCACAATTTGGATGTTGTTCGTGCTCTAAAATTCTATTTAGATGCTACAAAGGATTTTAGACAAACATCTTCCTTGTTTGTTGTTTATTCTGGTAAAAGGAGAGGTCAAAAAGCAACTTCTACCTCTCTCTCTTTTTGGATTAAAAGCATCATCAGATTGGCTTACGAGACTGCCGGACGGCAGCCTCCTGAAAGAATCACAGCTCATTCCACTAGGGCTGTGGCTTCCACATGGGCCTTCAAGAACGAGGCTTCTGTTGATCAGATATGTAAGGCAGCGACTTGGTCTTCACTGCACACTTTTACTAAATTTTACAAATTTGATACTTTTGCTTCTTCTGAGGCTATTTTTGGGAGAAAGGTTTTGCAAGCCGTGGTGCCTTCCATCTAGGTGACCTGATTTGCTCCCTCCCTTCATCCGTGTCCTAAAGCTTTGGTATTGGTTCCCACAAGTAAGGATGACGCCGTGGACCGGACACACCTATGTTGGAGAAAACAGAATTTATGTTTACCTGATAAATTACTTTCTCCAACGGTGTGTCCGGTCCACGGCCCGCCCTGGTTTTTTAATCAGGTCTGATAATTTATTTTCTTTAACTACAGTCACCACGGTATCATATGATTTCTCCTATGCAAATATTCCTCCTTAACGTCGGTCGAATGACTGGGGTAGGCGGAGCCTAGGAGGGATCATGTGACCAGCTTTGCTGGGCTCTTTGCCATTTCCTGTTGGGGAAGAGAATATCCCACAAGTAAGGATGACGCCGTGGACCGGACACACCGTTGGAGAAAGTAATTTATCAGGTAAACATAAATTCTGTTTTTTATCTAACGAAATAAATTAACTCTTATTAAATAACTTATTCCTATTTAAAGCTAAATACTTACCTGTAAAATAAATCCTAATATAGCTACAATATAAATTATAATTATATTATAGCTATTTTAGGATTAATATTTATTTTACAGGCAACTTTGTAATTATTTTAACCAGGTACAATAGCTATTAAATAGTTAAGAACTATTTAATAGTTACCTAGTTAAAATAATAACAAATTTACCTGTAAAATAAATCCTAACCTAAGTTATAATTAAACCTAACACTACCCTATCAATAAAATAATTAAATAAACTACCTACAATTACCTACAATTAACCTAACACTACACTATCAATAAATTAATTAAACACAATTGCTACAAATAAATACAATTAAATAAACTAGCTAAAGTACAAAAAATAAAAAAGAACTAAGTTACAGAAAATAAAAAAATATTTACAAACATAAGAAAAATCTTACAACAATTTTAAACTAATTACACCTACTCTAAGCCCCCTAATAAAATAACAAAGCCCCCCAAAATAAAAAATTCCCTACCCTATTCTAAATTAAAAAAGTTACAAGCTCTTTTACCTTACCAGCCCTGAACAGGGCCCTTTGCGGGGCATGCCCCAAGAATTTCAGCTCTTTTGCCTGTAAAAGAATAAATACAATACCCCCCCCCCCAACATTACAACCCACCACCCACATACCCCTAATCTAACCCAAACCCCCCTTAAATAAACCTAACACTAAGCCCCTGAAGATCTTCCTACCTTGTCTTCACCATCCAGGTATCACCGATCCGTCCTGGCTCCAAGATCTTCATCCAACCCAAGCGGGGGTTGGCGATCCATAATCCGGTGCTCCAAAGTCTTCCTCCTATCCGGCAAGAAGAGGACATCCGGACCGGCAAACATCTTCTCCAAGCGGCATCTTCGATCTTCTTCCATCCGGTGCGGAGCGGGTCCATCTTGAAGCAGGCGACGCGGATCCATCCTCTTCTTCCGATGTCTCCCGACTAATGACGGTTCCTTTAAGGGACGTCATCCAAGATGGCGTCCCTCGAATTCCGATTGGCTGATAGGATTCTATCAGCCAATCGGAATTAAGGTAGGAATTTTCTGATTGGCTGATGGAATCAGCCAATCAGAATCAAGTTCAATCCGATTGGCCGATCCCATCAGCCAATCAGATTGAGCTCGCATTCTATTGGCTGATCGGAACAGCCAATAGAATGCGAGCTCAATCTGATTGGCTGATTGGATCAGCCAATCGGATTGAACTTGAATCTGATTGGCTGATTCCATCAGCCAATCAGAAAATTCCTACCTTAATTCCGATTGGCTGATAGAATCCTATCAGCCAATCGGAATTCGAGGGACGCCATCTTGGATGACGTCCCTTAAAGGAACCGTCATTAGTCGGGAGACATCGGAAGAAGAGGATGGATCCGCGTCGCCTGCTTCAAGATGGACCCGCTCCGCACCGGATGGAAGAAGATCGAAGATGCCGCTTGGAGAAGATGTTTGCCGGTCCGGATGTCCTCTTCTTGCCGGATAGGAGGAAGACTTTGGAGCACCGGATTATGGATCGCCAACCCCCGCTTGGGTTGGATGAAGATCTTGGAGCCAGGACGGATCGGTGATACCTGGATGGTGAAGACAAGGTAGGAAGATCTTCAGGGGCTTAGTGTTAGGTTTATTTAAGGGGGGTTTGGGTTAGATTAGGGGTATGTGGGTGGTGGGTTGTAATGTTGGGGGGGGGGGGTATTGTATTTATTCTTTTACAGGCAAAAGAGCTGAAATTCTTGGGGCATGCCCCGCAAAGGGCCCTGTTCAGGGCTGGTAAGGTAGAAGAGCTTGTAACTTTTTTAATTTAGAATAGGGTAGGGAATTTTTTATTTTGGGGGGCTTTGTTATTTTATTAGGGGGCTTAGAGTAGGTGTAATTAGTTTAAAATTGTTGTAAGATTTTTCTTATGTTTGTAAATATTTTTTTATTTTCTGTAACTTAGTTCTTTTTTATTTTTTGTACTTTAGCTAGTTTATTTAATTGTATTTATTTGTAGGAATTGTGTTTAATTAATTTATTGATAGTGTAGTGTTAGGTTAATTGTAGGTAATTGTAGGTAGTTTATTTAATTATTTTATTGATAGGGTAGTGTTAGGTTTAATTATAACTTAGGTTAGGATTTATTTTACAGGTAAATTTGTTATTATTTTAACTAGGTAACTATTAAATAGTTCTTAACTATTTAATAGCTATTGTACCTGGTTAAAATAATTACAAAGTTGCCTGTAAAATAAATATTAATCCTAAAATAGCTATAATATAATTATAATTTATATTGTAGCTATATTAGGATTTATTTTACAGGTAAGTATTTAGCTTTAAATAGGAATAAGTTATTTAATAAGAGTTAATTTATTTCGTTAGATAAAAATTATATTTAACTTAGGGGGGTGTTAGTGTTAGGGTTAGACTTAGCTTTAGGGGTTAATCCATTTATTAGAATAGCGGTGAGCTCCGATCGGAAGTTTAGGGGTTAATAATTGAAGGTAGGTGTCGGCGATGTTAGGGAGGGCAGATTAGGGGTTAATACTATTTATGATAGGGTTAGTGAGGCGGGTTAGGGGTTAATAACTTTATTATAGTAGCGCTCAGGTCCGCTCGGCAGATTAGGGGTTAATAAGTGTAGGCAGGTGTCGGCGACGTTGAGGGGGGCAGATTAGGGGTTAATAAATATAATATAGGGGTCGGCGGTGTTAGGGGCAGCAGATTAGGGGTACATAGGGATAACGTAGGTGGCGGCGATTTGCGGTCGGAAGATTAGGGGTTAATTATTGTAAGTAGCTGGCGGCGACGTTGTGGGGGGCAGGTTAGGGGTGAATAAATATAATACAGGGGTCGGCGGGGTTAGGGGCAGCAGATTAGGGGTACATAAATATAACGTAGGTGGCGGTCGGCAGATTAGGGGTTAAAAATTTTAATCGAGTGGCGGCGGTGTGGGGGGAGCTCGGTTTAGGGGTACATAGGTAGTTTATGGGTGTTAGTGTACTTTAGGGTACAGTAGTTAAGAGCTTTATAAACCGGCGTTAGCCAGAAAGCTCTTAACTCCTGCTATTTTCAGGCGGCTGGAGTTTTGTCGTTAGAGCTCTAACGCTCACTTCAGAAACGACTCTAAATACCGGCGTTAGAAAGATCCCATTGAAAAGATAGGCTCCGCAAATGGCGTAGGGGGATCTGCGGTATGGAAAAGTCGCGGCTGGAAAGTGAGCGTTAGACCCTTTAATGACTGACTCCAAATACCAGCGGGCGCCCAAAACCAGCGTTAGGAGCCTCTAACGCTGGTTTTGACGGCTACCGCCGAACTCTAAATCTAGGCCTTGATTAATTTAGATTTTTCAATCATTTAAAATTTTAATTTAATTATGGTTAAATTATGGGGGTGTTAGGTTAGGGGGATAGTTGTTAGAAAAAAAAACTTTGCGTTTTTGGCAGTTTAGAGATTAATTATTTTTTTTCTAAAAATAATTGCGATTTTTTTTGCGGTTTAATATTTTTAAAATATAAATTAGTTTTTTTGCGTTTTATTTAAATGGCGGATTAGGAGTTAATTTATAAATTAGATTTTGATCTTTGTGTTTGGCGGTCTAGTGGTTAATAAGTGTATTAGTTAAATTGCGATGTGGGGGGTTGTCAGATTAGGGGTAATTCATTTTATTATTAGTTGTGGTTTTGGGGGTATGGTGTTAATATGGGTGGTTTTGCGGTTTAGTGGTTAATAACTTTTTTTAAGGTAGATTGCGATGTGGTGGGCTCTCAGATTAGGGGTTATCAATTTTAATTATTAGTTGCGATTTTTTGGGGGATGGTGGAAATATTGGTTTAGAAGGTTTATTATTCGGGAGGCGGCTCAGCCTACACATTGTTTATACACTCACTATGCATAGTGACTGTATAAGTAATGTAGAAACTGATACTACAGTAATAAGCAATTCATATATATATATATATATATATATATATATACAGGGCTCAAAATTTCCACTCTTTACTAGCCATTGGCGAGTGGAAATTTAATGGTGGCGAGTGAAAGTTAGTGAGTTTATGTTGAATCAATATTTACTCACTGTCCGAAGTATGGTGGCATGTTGTAAGTAGCAAAGTTATCACATTTGCAAAATGTACTCTCCTATTGCAGCATTGATAAACACACATTCTGGTACAATGTGCTAACAATATTATCTGAAGGTATATTATATATCCTAGAAAATGTAAGGATATGTTATTCATCTAGGGCTGTAGGAACACCATTAGTGCTTAGACTGTTACTTGTGAGAGTGTAAACGGGGGAAGAGAGAGAGGATAGATTGGAGAGGAAAAGTAATAGTGGAAAAGAAGATAGCTTTACGAGAGAGTGGAGAAAAAAAAGTAAACAAGATATGAGAGAGGGTAAAGAAAGAGTGTAAAGAGAAGATATGGCATGAGAGATAAGGGAGAGGGTAAAAAGAAAGATTGAAGAGAGGAGGGAGGGGAGAAAGACAGTTAAGAAAGAGAAGGAAGAGATGATAATTATTAAAAGAAAATCTCCATGTCTGCTATGACCTTCCATGACTGTCAGAATTCTTAAAAAAATATTAAAAATGACTGCACAATAATGTGTTTCACAATGGCTAAACATATGCAAAGAGGGGGTGGAGAAGTGGATGTGGTGTGGGCAGGTAGTGGGTAGGATCAGAAGTGGCGAGTAACATTTTGGCCCGGCTAGTAGCTTACAACCTGAAATTTTGAACCCTCTTATATATATATATATATATATATATATATATATATATATATATATATATAATGTACATACTGACACTTTATATAATTTAGCCTTATGTACCGAATTAATTGTATGTATAAGTGTCAGTGTGTACATAATATTTAAAACTGCTTAAAGGGCCATAATACCCAAAGGTTTAAACACTTGAAAGTGATGCAGTATAGCTGTTAAAAGCCGACTAGAAAATATCACCTGAACATCACTATGTAAAAAAGAAAGATATTTTACCTCAAAAGTTCCTCAGTAGCCACATCCCATTGTAAAGGACTTCTAAGCAGCATATCAGTATGTCTGTCCCGGGACAGCTAAGGGGTTGAGCCTTGTGCACTCTCATGTTATTTCCCTATTCAGTTTAAAGGAAGTTTACTATGAAATCTCATAAGAGTTAAGTCAAATCTCATGAGATCACAGTAAAAGAGTTCATGACCTCAACACTGTTGATGCTGATTGGCTGCAGTTCATGTCTTCATTTTTATTAATTTTTACCTGCAGCTGGGAGCAGCTGAGTATAACTTTTTACACAGAACTTACTCTGCTGAGCTGAGAAGATTGTGAGGTAAAATGTATTCCTTTTCTACATAGAGATGCTCAGGTGATATTTTTCTGTCAGCTTTTTACAGTTATACTGCATCAGTTTCAAATGATTTAGCATATGAGTATTATGTCCCTTTACTATGTTAGTGTCAGTGTGTACATTATTTATTCTTTTACTATGCATTTTTTACTGTATAAATAATGTGTGGGTGGAGTTACGGAAATTGCTGATCATAATTTGCGGCAATCTTTTACGGGGGAAATTTACATATTCGGCATGGTCAATCAAACACTGTACGTTTGAGGAAAGCCACTCCTCTCGCTCGCAGCAACTCACATGTGTAGCTTGCGACTAACCACGCCCCTCCTTGTGCCGTTTAGTCATTTAAAATACAGTATAAAGTTTTCAGATTATCTGCCGCAGTTAGGAAAAAGCAGTCTGTGAGGAGAGTTGCTGTAGAGAGAGATCACATTGTTTAATAGCGGAACATCATCTTTTGTTTAATTTTTCAGCATTATTAGCTAGTACATCCTAAAAGCTTTTATAAAAGCTATAGAAAAGCCTGTTGTTTTTTATTTTTAACAGCTTTTTTCAAAACTTTAGTTGAGATAAAAAAAAAACGGATTGTATATTTCACCTCAAAAGCTTTTTTGAAAGCTACAGAAAAGTAAGTTAATTAATTGTATAAAGCTTTTCTTAAAGCTATAGTACTTTAAAAAAAAAAAAAAAAAAAACATTTATTTACAGATTAGTGTGTTGCTACATAAGTAGCTAAGTTATATAAAACATTTTTTATATATATAAGGTATACTCTATGTATAAGGTATACTATTTAGAAAAGTAGTTTCTGCAAATTAGTTGATATTTCAACGATAGTTTGATTAATATAAGAAAGACCTTGCAAATAGGTGTTGCTTTGCTATTAATCAAAGCAGTTGTGTTAAATGCAGTGTTGCTACATCTGTAGCTTTATTATATAAATAAACATTGTTGCTACACCTGTAGCTTTATTATATATAATATATTTTGGATATATTTAAAGGGACAGTCTAGGCCAAAATAAACTTTCATGATTCAAATAGGGAATGTAATTTTAAAAAAATTCCAATTTACCTTTATTACCAATTTTGATTTGTTCTCTTGGTATTCTTAGTTGAAAACTTAACCTAGGAGGTTCATATGCTAATTTCTTAGACCTTGAAGGCCACCTCTTTTCAGAATGCATTTTAACAGTTTTTCACCACAAGAGGGTATTAGTTCATGTATTTCATATAGATAACACTGTGCTCATGCACGTGAAGTTATCTGGGAGCAGGCACTGATTGGCTAAACTGCAAGTCTGTCAAAAGAACTTAAATAAAGGGGCAGTTTGCAGAGGCTTAGATACTCACAGAGGTTAAAAGTGTATTAATATACTGTGTTGGTTATGCAAAACTGGGGAATGGGTAATAAAGGGATTATCTATCTTTTAAAACAATACAAATTCTGGTGTAGACTGTCCCTTTAAGACAACAGTCCATCCAAATAAGGTTGTCAGTATACCTGTTGCTTTTATATATATATATATATATATATATATATATATATATATATATATATTAAATAAGTCTGGCCAAATAGGGTTTGCTAAACGTGTAGATTAATTATATAATATAGGACACCAGTTCATCCAAATAGGGTGTCACTACACCTATAGCTTCATTTATATATATATATATATATATATATATATATATATATATATATATATATATATAGATAGATAGATAGATAGATCAAAATACAGTGTTGCTACATCTGTAGCTTTATTATAGAAATAAATATTGTTGCTACATCTGTAGCTATATATGTAGCTTTATTATATGTAATATATTTTGGATATATTTAGGACAGCAGTCCATCCAAATAAGGTTTCCAGTATACCTGTCTGTTATTTATATATATACAGGGAGTGCAGAATTATTAGGCAAATGAGTATTTTGACCACATCATCCTCTTTATGCATGTTGTCTTACTCCAAGCTGTATAGGCTCGAAATCCTACTACCAATTAAGCATATTAGGTGATGTGCATCTCTGTAATGAAAAGGGGTGTGGTCTAATGACATCAACACCCTATATCAGGTGTGCATAATTATTAGGCAACTTCCTTTCCTTTGGCAAAATGGGTCAAAAGAAGGACTTGACAGGCTCAGAAAAGTCAAAAATAGTGAGATATCTTGCAGAGGGATGCAGCACTCTTAAATTTGCAAAGCTTCTGAAGCGTGATCATCGAACAATCAAGCGTTTCATTCAAAATAGTCAACAGGGTCGCAAGAAGCGTGTGGAAAAACCAAGGAGCAAAATAACTGCCCATGAACTGAGAAAAGGCAAGCGTGCAGCTGCCAAGATGCCTTCTGCCACCAGTTTGGCCATATTTCAGAGCTGCAACATCACTGGAGTGCCCAAAAGCACAAGGTGTGCAATACTCAGAGACATGGCCAAGGTAAGAAAGGCTGAAAGACGACCACCACTGAACAAGACACACAAGCTGAAACGTCAAGACTGGGCCAAGAAATATCTCAAGACTGATTTTTCTAAGGTTTTATGGACTGATGAAATGAGAGTGAGTCTTGATGGGCCAGATGGATGGGCCCGTGGCTGGATTGGTAAAGGGCAGAGAGCTCCAGTCCGACTCAGACGCCAGCAAGGTGGAGGTGGAGTACTGGTTTGGGCTGGTATCATCAAAGATGAGCTTGTGGGGCCTTTTCGGGTTGAGGATGGAGTCAAGCTCAACTCCCAGTCCTACTGCCAGTTTCTGGAAGACACCTTCTTCAAGCAGTGGTACAGGAAGAAGTCTGCATCCTTCAAGAAAAACATGATTTTCATGCAGGACAATGCTCCATCACACGCGTCCAAGTACTCCACAGCGTGGCTGGCAAGAAAGGGTATAAAAGAAGAAAAATCTAATGACATGGCCTCCTTGTTCACCTGATCTGAACCCCATTGAGAACCTGTGGTCCATCATCAAATGTGAGATTTACAAGGAGGGAAAACAGTACACCTCTCTGAACAGTGTCTGGGAGGCTGTGGTTGCTGCTGCACGCAATGTTGATGGTGAACAGATCAAAACACTGACATAATCCATGGATGGCAGGCTTTTGAGTGTCCTTGCAAAGAAAGGTGGCTATATTGGTCACTGATTTGTTTTTGTTTTGTTTTTGAATGTCAGAAATGTATATTTGTGAATGTTGAGATGTTATATTGGTTTCACTGGTAAAAATAAATAATTGGCAGACTTCCAGCACAAGGGGAAGGTGAGTCAATCCCACCTTAAGCACTCACAGTCTGGAGGTTATTTTAGAAGGATGCCCACCCCCCCTTGCCCTCATCCTGCCTCTCCTGAGGCCACTTATAAAATGGGCTACTTGCTAGTATCTTGCCTGGAGGACCCCAAGACCTACACATCCTAACATACTTAGGCCCTTCTGTAGCACCACAAGGCCCATAGGGCTATAGCCCCTCTCTTTGCTACTCTACAGTGGCCCTGCCTGTGCCGGAACATTCTACACCCAGTAATGCTGCATTCACCTATGAGAGCATAAGTAAGCTCTACACTTTAAACTGTAACTGCTCCTACTATCTAAGTAACACCCTCTCTGAACCTGTTCTATTGCATCTCTGGAGACTGCTTCATTCTGCCTACAAGGAAAAGAGCACAGCATAGAACCCCAGGACCTAAAAAGTTCAGGACACTGTGACCAAGTTACTCTCCCCAGTTCTCCTGTCCCCCTGACAGGTAGCCCTACTGTGCCCTGCTGCTTGTATCCTCAAGCTAAGAAGAAAACTCTACATACCTGAGGGGCTGCAGTCACAGTAAACCTACTTTCCCAACTCTGCCTAAAAGTGTCCTTAGTGTGGTCCTCTGAACACATTAACCTGTCCCATTAATTGGTGCCACTGTTGCTGCGTCAGCCTATGTGCCTTTGGGCTCTATGCTCAGAGTGGAGTGTTGTTACTTCTATCTGCCCTACTAATGCTGGCTTTTCTTCACAGGTTCTATTTACTGTGTTAATTTATGTGGATGCCCTCTGTTTGTTAAGCACATGTCTATTTAACTCATCTTTGTTGCTCTCAACCTGTATCTCCATATTTTATATTGATACTGTGGTTTTAGGTTATACTCAGGAACACACTTAAACCAGCCTAGCAGTTAGTGTACTCTCACATCCCTGGCCCACCCCAGTGGCGCACTGGTCATTTTCACCTATCATTTACCATAAAACACTCCCCCCCCCCAATCTAAGCTCAGTGATAGCCCATTAGCCTTGACCTCTGAGTGCTTAACCCCCAACACTCGAGGCGTAGGGCTCCCCATCATTTTTATACTAGTTATCTGTTGGGGCCTTTGCTACCTAGAGTTGACCTGAAACTTTAAAGCATATTGCTGTGTGTACTTATTGCTCTGTGTTTGGGTGTTAGTGCTGTGGGTCCCGCTGTACGGGACGGGCTGCATTGACCCCCCCCCACGCCTCCTCCGCTCTGACCCAGCCTGTCTGGGTTGGTCACCTCCACTTCCCCTTTTCCCTTCCTACTGGTCGTATCCCCCTCCCTGAGGTGCGTGGGGGCTCTTTGGAGTCATCAACACTGCTGAGGTGTAGTATTATGTGCTAGGTGTCATCCCTCATGAGGACAGTGCGAGCCCCGCTCTTACAATATACCATATATTGCTAATGTCTCACCCAGGTATTGAAACTTAACCCTGCTTTCTCCCTAACTTTAGTCCAAGGTCTCAATGACTTCTCTATAGATACGTGGTCAGGGTGGGCCTTGCCTCCACCATACCGACATACTCCTTGGTTTCTTTTCACCATCAATCATGTCACACTCATCTAGAAAAAACACTAAGTCCCAAGCGGCCTCGAAGCAGACTGTCCTAGACCATTTCTCTCAGCCGTGCAAGAAACCTCCCTCTGTGAGTAAGGACATTAGCGACCCAGAATCTCAAGATGAGGGTTCGCAATCAAGTTCTCAGTCTGTTGCACATCTCAACCACTACATCACCGAAAGTACTCTTCAGAAACTCCTCGCAGCTCAGACTAAATCTATCACTTCTGAGATTCAGAGAAGTTCGGCTGAACTTAAAAAGGAAATTCAAGAAATAGGAGATAGGGTTGACTCCCTTGAGCGACAACAAGACGATCTGGCTACAGATAATTCAAACCTTCTGGCCTATGCAGAAAATCTAGCCGAACAAATCTCCCAGTTGGAACTGAAGCTGGCAGATGTGGAAGACAGAGCTAGGAGGAACAATATAAGATTTAGAGGCATACCTGAGACGGTAAACACGGGAGGTCTACAGGAATTTCTCACAGCTTTGTTCACCGCATACCTTGGTCCCCTAGAGGGTAACATGCATGCTATGGAAAGGGCCCACAGGGCTCTCCGGCCACGTTCAGTATCATCAGATAGGCCGAGAGATGTGGTTGTCTGCTTCCACTATTTTACCTTCAAAGACCGGCTGATGCAAGCAGCATACAGCAGACCTACTCTGCCTGATAACTTCAAAGACATCCAACTCTTACCTGACCTCTCCTCACATACCTTACAACAACGAAAGCTCTATGCTCCAATCACTACTCAGCTGAGGAAGGCAGGGATCAAATATAGGTGGGGATTCCCCACCAAGCTGATTGTGACTAAGGACAATCAAACCCACACAGTTTCTTCACCTTCTATGGGAGGCACTCTACTAGCCAACTGGGGACTCCAAGCTGCCCCCAGCAACCAGCAAGAGTCTCACTCCAGATTAAGGGTTTCAGCCCTGAATGGTCTGTCAGAGAACAAAGACCAAAGCGGCCAAAACCGAACCCCCCTGACCACACCCTGAGGCCTCAAGCCTCACCCACTTGAGACTGTTGGCATACATTTCAATACCGCTGCTTGGTTCATATACTGTGATTTGTTTTCATCCCCAATATTTGTTGTAACTATTCTAGGTTAGAGTTCCAGTTGATATATATGGTTAATTAACTAGTTACTGTGTGTTTTTCTTGCAGTTGAGCGGGGCTAATTGCACTAGTCCCTTTGTCTTTTAGACACGGTTAACCCCCCCCCATTTCTGGTGCCCATCCTAGGGTCCCACATAGGTGGACTACTTCCACTTGCTAACCCTCATCCCTCATCCCCTACTCCAACTAACCTTTAACCCTACCCTTCTCTTCTCCCCCCCCCTCAGGAATCCTAAATGGCCTCCCTTAGATTCCTCACTCATAACGTCAGAGGCCTCAACACTGTAGGCAAGAGAAGCCTTCTATCACGTTCCATCCGCCACCACGGAGCGGACATAGCCTTCCTTCAGGAGACGCACCTTCTAGCGGACTCCCCCCCCATATCTCCAAGGACTTCTCAGTATTTGAGGCGGCTTCCTTCACAAAGAAGGCCAGAGGAGTGGCCGTCCTAATCCACAAAAGAGTAGCTTACGAGCCCCTCTTCATTTTCAGAGATCCTCAGGCTAGATACCTCATCCTTATATGTAATTTAGATCATGTCACATATACCCTTGTTTCGGTCTATCTCCCAAACTCGCTTCAACCCAGATACCTCAGGAAGGTCCTCCTCCATGTGGAGAAGGTTAAACAAGGCAGAGTTATCCTTGCTGGTGACCTGAACATGGTATGGGATGAGAAGATAGATAGGAAAACAGGCCCCTCTAAGAGACTTCCCCCCAATCACGACCCTACCAGTCGTAGGTTCCGGGAACTTATTTGCCAGTTCACGTATTTTGACATTTGGAGGTCCCTGCATCCGCTAGATAAAGATTTCACCCACTTTTCCCACCCTCACTCTACACACTCTAGGCTAGATTACTTTTTCTGCCACCCAACTGTCCTAGATCTGGTCCGCGCCGTAAATATACACCTTACCCCGTGGTCAGACCACGACCTTATCACCTTAGACATTGACTCTAGTCACACTACTAAAACCAGAGCCCCTTGGAGACTGCCACACCATCTCCTCTCGGATGTCCCGTTTAGAGAAGAGATCAGGAAAGAGATCTGCTTCACCCTCCAGACCAATGATACCCCAGAAGTTAGTGAGAATACTATATGGGGGGCATTTAAGGCTACACTACGAGGCCTTTTCATCCGTAAGCAGGCTCACCTCAGGAGACAGGCAGGCCTTTCCCTCTCCCAAGCACATAGCAGACTGCGGGTACTTGAAACCCAAAGGCGGGCCCCTGACATGGTAACCCACAAAACTGAGGTGGAAGACCTTAGGCGGCACATTTGCCAATTAGAATTCCGTAAAACACAATCCAATCTCCTTCGGCTGAAACACCTCCTATATTCCAAGGGCAATAAAGCAGACTCTCTACTAGCCAATAAAATCAGACAGCGTGCAGGTGCCACTCGTATTCATGAAATCAAACAGGGCGGACGTTCAGTCCGACTTCCTTCCCAGATTGGCCAACAGTTTCATCAGTTCTACTCTGAACTTTACAACATTGGCAAGACAACGGCGATAGGGAAAGCCCCCTCGGAAAACATAGACTCCTTTCTTCACTCCCTCAAGCTTCCCACCCTTGATGACTCCCATAAAGAGTGCATTGACTCCCCGATTACTAGCCAGGAGATTAAATTGGTTATTAAAAAACTAAAGTCTCTTAAAGCCCCTGGACCTGATGGCTTCACGGCCATCTTCTACAAGACATACCTAACAGAACACGTCCCCATGCTTACCAGATTCTTCAACAAGGCTATGTCCACAGGGAAATTTGACAGGGAATTCCTTGAGGCCTCCATCATTACCATTCCCAAACCCAATAAAGATCCTACCCTTTGCGCTAGCTACCGACCCATTTCACTCAGGTCGGGTTCATACCAGGGAGAGAAGGCCCAGATAACACCAGGAGGCTACTTAACATACTCCTAGAGGCCAAGAGACTGAATAGGCCACTTGCGGTGCTCTCTCTAGATGCCGAAAAGGCCTTCGACCGCGTCAGATGGGAATATCTCTGGCGGGTCTTAGAGAACTTCCAGTTCCCTACGCGTATTATTCTAGCAATCAAAGCGTTATATTCCTCCCCAGTGGCTTTAGTGAGAGGACTGGGGTTTGACCCCACTCCCTTTCCTATATCTAATGGCACCCGTCAGGGTTGCCCCCTTTCTCCGATTTTGTTCGCACTGGCCATGGAGCCTCTGGCTGCGGCCATCAGGACAGATAACGAGCTTCTGGGAATCACCCTACACGGTACGGTCCATAAAGTAGCCCTATTTGCAGATGATACTACCTTATTCTTTTCTAGACCCTTACGAGAGATCCCACGACTCCTGTCTCTCCTAGAGACATTTAGCTCCCTGTCGTACTATAAATTAAATCACTCGAAATCCGAATTATTCACCTCTGGGTTCCCCGAGGAGGTCTCCAAAAACTTATGTAAAAAATATAAGTTTATCCCCAGCCATAAGTATGTATCCCATCTCGGTGTTAAATTATCCAATTCTCTCCCCCAAATTCTTGAAGATAACCTCAAACCACTTTTGACCGAGCTAAGGTCACTGCCCTCACGTTGGAACTTCAAATGTGTATCCTGGTTAGGACGCATAGCAGCTCTAAAAATGAGCTATCTCCCTAAACTCACATATGCCCTCCGCTGTCTGCCATTAAGAATTCCTAGAACTCTTTTAGTTCAGTTCCAGAGCGCTTGTACAAAATACATTTGGCAGGGTAAACCCCCTAGAGTTGCTCATAATGTCCTGCAATACCCTAAAGCACATGGCGGGGTCGCTTCTCCCTCCATTTTTAGGTATGCGGATGCCGCTATGCTCACTCATATCTCTCAATGGGGTGTCAAGGACTCAGACAGCAAATGGAAGTCTATTGAGCAAGCCTCCCTACCATATAACCTTACGTTAAGGGACCTAATATGGACGCCACCCCATTGCAGAAGGAACCTGGGTGCCTCTAACTTGATTATAAAGGAATGCCTGGCTGCCTGGGACCGCCTAAGGCATAACCCCAAGGTAGCCCCTCATCCTTCCCCAATTACCTCTGTAACTGGCCTTCTGTCCGGCTTACCGGACTCCCATCCGAACGCTTGGGCTCGGTTAGGTATTATGAAGGTGGGGGACCTATGGTCAACCCCGCCACATACAACTTTTACCCCCTACACCCAACTCAGTATAACTCCAACTACGCCTTTGTATATGAAATTTGAATACTCCAGAGTTACTAGTTTCTTATTAAGGTGGGGTTTAAAACCATCTCTATCTCGACAGCTTACCATCTGGGAAGCTAGATGGCAACAGGGGCTCAGATTGGGCAAACCGATGTCCTTACACTATTCCCTTATGGAAGGCGCTGCCCCAGCTGACAAAGCCCAGCATATTCTGAAATGGGAACGGAAGTTGGACTTTACGACATCCTCTTTAGAGTGGCAACGCACGCTCCTTTTCACAAAGAAAACCCTTCATTGCATCACCATCCTTGAAACCTACATTAAAGTGCTCACACACTGGTATTATGTCCCAGCTAGGCTGGCGAAAATCTTCCCAGAGGCCTCCCCCACTTGTTGGAGAGACTGCTCGCACATAGGAGATATGATCCACATTTGGTGGAGCTGTCCCAGACTTAAACCTCTCTGGAACAAATGTTTCTCTACACTAACCAGTTTTGGTATTAACCTACCCAGAACTCCTGAGACGGCCCTGTTTCACTTAGGTGTTTGTAAATTACCCAAACATTATGGTGCACTTTGTATTTACCTTTTATCAGCAATTAAGCTTAATATAGCAAGATCTTGGAAAAGATCCCTTCCCCCAGCCTGGTCGGATATTATATCCACCATGGCTTACATGTACTCTATGGAGAAGAGTATCTACTATGCCTCGGGTAGGACCGATTTCTTTGAACTGATCTGGTCCGACTGGAAAAACAGTTTTGATACCCTCTGGCTCCCCACCTTCGAAACCTAAATGGCAGTACACCCCTAAACCACATGTGCAGTAGATCTGACCCCACCCTTACAAATTTGTACTAACCCCCCCTCTTGAAGTCCTCTTGGTATATCTTCCTACCCTTTGCCCCCTTCCTCCTCCCCCCCCCTTTCGGTGATAGCCTATGTCCTGTCAGGACGCTGACTCACTTTCCATTGAAATTTACTTCATGTCTGTATAAATTACGTAAATGCTATGATATTTGTTGTATTTGTACTTGATGTACGATTGTCTCGTACAGTTGTTGTATCTATTTCACTTTTATTTTATCAAAAATCAATAAAAATTACAAATAAAAAAAATAAAAAAAATAATTGAAATGGGTATATATTTATTTTTTGTTAAGTTGCCTAATAATTATGCACAGTAATAGTCACCTGCACACACAGATGTCCCCCTAAAATAGCTATAACTAAAAACAAACTAAAAACTACTTCCAAAACTATTCAGCTTTGATATTAATGAGTTTTTTGGGTTCATTGAGAACATGGATGTTGTTCAATAATAAAATTAATCCTCAAAAATACAACTTGCCTAATAATTCTGCACTCCCTGTATATATATATCAAGTAGGAGAAGGCACTCACTGGTCTTTTCAAGTGTACTTTATTTCAAAAGCGTGATGTTTCGGGGAGGACACTCCCCTTCCTCAGACCTGAGGAAGGGGAGTGTGTCCCCAAAACGTCAAGCTTTTTAAATAAAGTATACTTGAAAAGACCAGTGAGTGCCTTCTCCTACTTGATATATTTAACCGCTGGCACCCTGGTAGTTGCCATTAAAGGGACATTAAACACTAAATACATGCTAGATAGAATGATGCATTCAAAGAAAAGATTAGTCCATGACTAACATGTAGATGTATTTTTTAAAGTTTCATTAGTTGTTTAATAAGTGACAAAATAAGTGTAAAGTTGTAGTGTCTATAAAACACTGGGAGCTGCCATGTTGTAATTTGTGTTACCTTCTCTGCTGTGGCCAATTAGGGTCAGTTATACATAGGTCACTAGAGTGTGCAGCCAATGGTTGTGCTGGATTTAACAGTGTTCTGCACTTCCATTTCTAACAGGAACTGAAAAGCTCACAATTTCATAATGGAATTACAGGCAAAGAGGACATAATAAATAATTAAAGTATATTGCAGAGTTGTTTTATATATAGAATTTATCATTTTATATTACCATCTCAAAGTGTTTAATGTCCCTTTAAGGTAAGAGTGCTCATTATTATCATATATATATCAGGGTCGTATTAAGGCATAGGCCAACAAGGCTGTTGCCTAGGGCGGCAGAATTTTTAGTGCCTAGGGCCACTCTACTGCGTTTGTCTATTTTTGTTCTAGCTATAATGACGAGCATGGGGTACATCCAACACCCTACTTAGTTTGTTACAATCTGAGTACAGAGGAATAGCAGTTATAACACAAACACTGTAAAAGTAAACCAATTTCCAATTGCTGTTTTCTTGCAGACTGCAGTATTACTTTGGCTTCGTATTGTCCCTTTAAATAATCATAGTTTGGGCGGATTTCGGCCTCCTCCTAGCTCTGTGACATATTTCCACGCCCGACTATAAGGCACTGCAGTGCGCCGGGAATGGGACACGCGTGGAGCTTTGACCCGGTCAGTGTGTTGTGTACTGAGCACATCTCTACAGTTGAATTGTAGTGCTTAGTGTGGGAATATTCCTCAGTAGCTATCTCTTTTGCCCAACTCTGTTATTGCCCTATACACCACAGCAGGCATTTTGTGCCAAGTGCACGTCCGCAGTTACACTCTTTAGGCTCCCAAGTACTCTTGTCCTTTTATGAGCCGTGCCCTTTTCACTCAAATCTGCCCATTTGCCCACTCACAACAACTCATTGACACCACAGCCATTGGACTAATGTTATTGTCTGTTACAATAATAACTTTAACTGTTTTTGTGAAAAGGTTAGCTCATTGCCACGTTCTGGCAGTCGATAGGTTAAATAGCTACCAGAATATGAGCCTTTAAACTACTGCATGGAAGCTAAACACTATGATGTTTATTGTTTATCGTGGGTGTGTATTTGTATTCTATGAAGTCATTATTCTGTGTGTATATATATATATATATATATATATATAGAGAGAGAGAGAGAGAGAGATATGTATATATATATATATATATATATATATATATCAATACACACATATAAATATATATATATATATATAAATGTGTGTGTGTGTGTGTGTGTGTGTGTGTGTGTGTGTGTGTGTGAGACCAAAGTGAATGCAAGCCCTGGTGAACATCTACTTAAAAAGACATTTTTTTATTTATTTTTTTACACCCTGCCCAAAAAATATAATGTCTAAAAAAAGGCCTTAAACCTGGGGGGGGGGGGGGGAGCGGGGGGGGGGCAGCAGAATTTTGAGTGCCTAGGGCAGCACAAAACCTAAATACGCCACTCTGCCCAAATAGGGTTTTGGTATACCTGTAGATTAATTATATAATATAGGACAGTAGTCCATCTAAATAGGGTGTGACTACACCAGTTGCTTAATTTATATATAGATCAAAGCAGTTTTTTTTTCAATACAGTGTTGCTACATCTGTAACTTTATTATATAAATAAATATTGTTGCTACACCTGTAGCTTTATTATATATAATATATTTTGGATATATTTAGGACAGCAGTCCATCCAAATAAGGTTGTCATTATACCTGTTGATAATATATGTATATATGTATGTATATATATATATATATATATATATATATATATATATATATATATATATATTTATTTATTTTTTAAGTCTGGCCAAATAGGGTTTTGCTACACCTGTAGATTATTTATATAATATAGGACAGCAGTTCATCCAAATAGGGTGTCATATATTTAGATATAGATCAAAGCAGATTTTTTTTTAAAAGCTTTTAAAAAGCTTTATTTTAAAAGCTTTATTATATAAATAAACATTGTTGCTACACCTGTAGCTTTATTATATATAATATATTTAGGACAGCAGTCCATCCAAATAATGTTGTCAGTATATCTGTCGGTTATATATATATATATATATATATATATATATATATATATATATATATATATAGATCAATTTAAATTAGTCTGGCCAAATAGGGTTTTAGTATACCTGTAGATTAATTATATAATATAGGACAGTAGTCCATCTAAATAGCGTGTCACTACACCTGTATCTTAATAAATTATATATAGATCAAAGCAGTTTTGTTAAGTAGAGTGTTGCTACTTTTGAAGCTTAATTATATAAATAAAATATTTTGCTACACCTGTAGCTTTATTATATATAACATATTTTGGATATATTTAGGACAGCAGTACATTCAAATAAGAGTGTCGCTACACCTGTAGGTTTTATATATATATATATATATATATATATATATTATTATTATTTTTATTATTATTATTATTTTTTTTTTTTTAAATCTGTCCAAATAGGGTGTTGCTACATATTTTGGATATATTTAGGACACCAGTCTGTCCAAATAGGGTGTCGCTACATTTGTAGCTTAAATTTAAAAAACATCCCCCTAAACTAATGTTTTCTTTAGAAGAACAATCTGATGCAAAAAAAGAGGCGAAATGAGAGACTTAAAAAAAGAAAAGTAATTTGACTTATAAAGAAAGGGCCCGTTTACGGAAAGCAAATGCAGAACAGAAAAAAAAGAAAGAGCAAATAAGACAGAAAATCAGAGACTTCAAGAACAAGAAAGAAATGCATTGCGCAAATGTCTTCCAGTGATGCACTCAGATGCGTCAACAAACTCCTTCAAGAGTTGATGAATAACAGCGAACCTTTTGGAAGAAAAACAATTCTGCTCGGTGGTGATTTCAGACAAACTCTTCCTGTTGTTGCACATGGAAGTAGATCAGCTATAGTTGAAGCCAGCATAAAATTCAATCCACTCTGGCATATGTTTAAAGGGACACTGAACTCAAATTTTTTCTTTTATGATTCAGATAGATCATGCAATTTTAAGCAACTTTCTTATTTACTCCTATTGTCAAATTTTCTTCATTCTCTTGGTATCTTTATTTGAAAAGCAAGAATGTAAGTTTAGATGCCAGCCCATTTTTGGTGAACAACCTGGGTTGTTCTTGCTGATTGGACAGAACCAATAAAAAAGTGCTGTCCATGGTCTTGAACCAAAAATTGGCTGGCTCCTTAGCTTAGATGTCTTCTTTTTCAAATAAAGATAGCAAGATAATGAAGAAAAATTGATAATATAAGTAAATTAGAAAGTTGCTTAAAACTGCATGCTCTATCTACATCATGAAAGAAAAAAATTGGGTTTAATGTCCCTTTAAGGTTTTGAAGCTGACAAATAATGTAAGATCTGTTGATCCTGAGTTTAGCTCTTGGCTTTTAAAGCTTGGAGATGGAATACTGACAAACGAGCATGGCTTTCATGAAGATATCTTTGAAATTCCATCTCAAATGATCTGCAAAGACTCCATTGTAAAGGAGATTTTTGGTGAACAGTTAAAAGATTCTGATGCTTTTAAGTTTGCCAAAATGGCAATTTTATGTCCAAAAATAGTGATGTTGACAAGATCAATGAAGAAGTTCTTAGTTTGTTAGAAGGTGAAACCTCTACTTATTTAAGCACTGATTCTATTGATCATGAAACACAGGAAGATAGGGATAATTATCCAGTTGATTTTTTAAATTAATTGGCTCCTTCTGGAATGCCAGTTCATAAACTCAATCTTAAAATTGGCAGTATTATTATGCTTTTGTGTAACCTTAACACCAAAAGAGTGTTTTGTAATGGTACCTGATTGGTTGTGAAAGCTTTGTGTCAAAATTTAATTATTGCTCAAGTATTAACAGGTACAGCTGAAGGGCAAAATGTCTTTATTCCTCGAATAGACTTAGCCCCAAGTAATACAGAACTTCCTTTTGTATTACGAAAAAGACAATTTCCAGTTACATTGGCTTTCGCTATGACCATTAACAAGTCTCAAGGTCAAACTTTAGATAGAGTTGGCATCTATTTCAGCCATGAACAGCTATATGTAGCTTTCTCTCGGGTAAAAAGCTTTGCTAATGTAAAAGTTAAAGTCATAGACGGACAAGAACAAAGCTACTTATTAACTGGAAGTGATGCCTGTTTTACTAAAAATTTTATTTACAAAGAAGTATACTCAAAATAGACATAATTTGAAGAGCAGCAATTTTGGATATATTTAGGACAGTAATCCATCCAAATAGGGTGTTGCTATACCTGTAGTTTGTTATATATATATAAACTATTTTTGATATATTTAGGGCAGCAGTCCATAAAAATTGTCAAGGTATTACTGAGTGACATTGGATAAACTGTGCATAGACTGTTAGCAGTGTGGATGGTGAGACTACATTGCTGCTTGTCTGTTGCCACCTATAGTTCAAAAATGGTATTACAACCAAAAGGTATTTGGCTGCTCAGGGAGACATTACTTAAATAACCAATGATATGTTCAGATCTGAGGGCCTATCAAATTCTTGTGGTAATGATTAAAGAAAAGAAAGAGGGGTTTATCTTGAATAAGAACACACACACACTAGACAAAGAGACAGACTCAAAGAAGCATAACTTTTTGAGAAAGATAAACACACAGATTTGTGCTAAGTACCTCTCTACAAATTTGGGGACACTTTCTTATAATAGAAAGATAACAATTTTGAGTCCTGTATCCTTGCAATAGTGGACTAAATCCTTATTATAGGACCCACAAGAAACCCTGGAAGCTGACACTCATCTGGTTATTTGGTAAAGTACAGGTAGCCCTCAGTTTACGCCGGGGTTAGGTTCCAGAAGGAATGGTTGTAAATCGAAACCGTTGTAAATTGAAACCCAGTTTATAATGTAAGTCAATGGGAAGTGAGGGAGTTAGGTTCCAGGCCCCTCTCAAAATTGACATAAGTAACACCTAATACATTATTTTTAAAGCTTTGAAATGAAGACTTTAAATGTGAAACAGCATTATAAACCTAATAATATAGATTGTATCATCATCAAACTAAGTTTAATGAACAAAAACATTTGCTAACAGCACCTAATAAAATTATCACACAAACACAGACTGTATCATCATCAATCTAAGTTTAATGAACAAAAACAAAATAATCACAAAACAGACTGTATCATCATCAAACTAAGTTTAATGAAGAAAAACGTTTTTTTTACTTGCATTTTTCTGCAGCTAAGGGAAGTGGCTGCTAGATCTTGTTGCTTTAAAAACGGCTCCATTGCTCAGGTCTGGTTATACACTGATTCATTTCAGCCTGCCTGTGTTTAATCACACAACAGACTGTATCATCATTAAACTAAGTTTAATTAAGAAAAACGTTTTTCACTTGCCTTTTTCTGCAAATAGTTCTCTGCATTGAGTCTGCAGCTAAGGGAAGTGGCTGCTAGTTCTTGTTCCTTTGAAAGCTGATCCATTGATCATGTCTGGCTTGCTTTTCTTTGCATGTGTTTGCTGCAACACAAGCGGACAGCTCCACCTACTGGCTATTTTAATGTATGCATGTGCTAATGCTTTCAATAGCAGTCAATGCTTTTCAATAGCAAAAAAAAGGGCGTTATTCTGAAACGGCGCAAATTGAACCGTCGTAAACCGAGGGCCACCTGTATACGCAATTGTTAATTATATATAGTATTTAAATCAAAGGTATTCTAAAGCTATAGTTAGATTGCAACTGGTAATTTAAATAACATGTGGGAGGTGCCAAAGGCAGTCTGTTTAAGGTTGAGAACGTTAAAAAATATATGGAAAAGTATTAAACCCAAATTAATCAATTCCCTAGGCAAGAGAGTTTAAAATTCAATTCAGAATTATATCAATAATTTATTTCACAGAACATACTTAGAGCAAACTACACATATACTATAAAGATCATTTTTATTTTTATAAGTATTTTAAAACAACTGATTCTTTTATATGATCTGCGTTAAAAATCTAACGACACCGGTGTCATATATAAACTACTAGCAGCTGTTCTACATTCAGAATGTTAAAAGTGCCAACATAAATTAACCCTTAGTTAATTGGTTTGGTAATGCTTACACTCAATATAGATTCTTATCAAAAGATCACAGAAAACAGGAAAAGATTTTAAAATTAATGGAATAATGCGGTGTTTAGATACAAATGTGATAGTTATAAAATGCGATTGCAATCTAATGTATTTAGGTCAAACTAGTAGAAAACTAAAGGACCCCATGAGAGAACATATTTTAAGTATTGAACACTATAGACAGGACACTGCACTTTACAAACACTTCTATGAAATTCATCAGGGGAATGTTAGTAGTATGAAATTTTGGGGTATTAAAAAAGTAATGCATGATGGAAGAAGGGGAAGTATGGAGAAAACCCTACGTCAAGAAGCAGAATTAATATATGACTTTGGAACCCTATTTCCAGCAGGTCTTAATAGTGAACTAGCTTTGAATCATTTGATTTGATGAAAAAGTCCAAGAATCTAACAAATATTAGGAATAATACAACTAAATTATGTGGACCATGTTAACTTAAAGAAAAAATAACTTTAGAGGAATGTTCACTGGACAGAGAATTATAAAAGTTGTCTCTAATAGATTGAGAATTATAAAACGTTATACTGAAGGGTATATGAATATACTTTTGTAAAATAATTTATTTTTATTTTATTTTTAAAATTAAAATACATATTTTAAAATTGTCTTTTAAGTTAATATTAGTAGAAAACTCAAACACTAATTTAACTTTATGCAGGAGGGTTTAATATTTTCATTGTAAATTATAAATTGATTTCTAATCCTCTATATATTAAAGAACCCTATATTACAAATGAATTATATTAGTGTTTAAAAGCATTTATACATATGATTTTATATAGTATTAAATGTAGATTCTAAATGTGAATGAGTTACTATCAAACAAAAGAAGATAATAATAATAATAACATATGTATAAAAATCCCAAAGGAAAATGTGATAAAAGCTGTCATTTTGCACTCAGCATAACCAGGAGAACAATGGGTTAATTATATTGATATAAAAAAGGGAGGAGCAGCCAAGCCTAACTATCTTGACAAAGGCTCTATGGGAGCCAATACGCGTTGATAACTGTCTGGAGCTGCAGAAATACAGGACTGAAGTGCAGAGGTCTGAATCGATAAAGAGAAGAAAAAGCCTATTTCTCCAACATTGGTGTGTCCGGTCCACGGCGTCATCCATTACTTGTGGGAAATGTTCTCCCCCACAGGGAAAGGCAAGGAGAGCACACAGCAAGAGCTGTCCATATAGCTCCCCCTCTGGCTCCGCCCCCCAGTCATTCTCCTTGCCGCTCTGAACAAGTAGCATCTACCACGGGGATGGCGAGGAGTTTGTGGTGTTAGTTGTAGTTTTTTATTCTTCTATCAAGAGTTTGTTATTTTAAAATAGTGCTGGCTTGTACTATTTACTCTATAATAGAAAAGTGATGAAGATTTCTGTTTAAGAGGGCTATGATTTTAGCACAAGTTTCCCCCTTCGAGTGTTTGTGATAATTGCGCCATAGCGTCCAAACAAAATCAGGACAGCTCTGTTATTTTTCATAATGTTGCCCAAGATGATTTATCTAATGAAGGTAGTGGGGATAGCTCTACATCCTCTCCTTCTGTGTCTACACCAGCTTTGCCCACGCAGGTGACACCTAGCGCGCCAGTGCTTATTTCTATGCAACAATTATCAGCAGTAGTGGATAATTCTATAGCAAATCTTTTATCCAAACTGCCAGTTTTTCAGAGAAAGCGTGATTGTTCAGTTTTAAATACAGATAAAAAGGATGAACAATCAGACGCTGACGATGCCTTATCTATTTTACCCTCACATCAATCGGAATTGGCTGTGAGGGAAGGGCTGTCTGAGGGTGAAATTTCAGACTCAGGAAAAATTTCTCAACAGGCAGAACCTGATCTAGTGGCATTTAAGTTTAAGCTAGAACATCTCCACGCTTTGCTTAAGGAGGTATTAGCTACTCTGGATGACTGTGATTCCATGGTAGTACCAGAGAAGTTGTGCAAATTGGACAAATTTTTAGAGGTCCCAGTGCACGACGACGCTTTTCCAATACCTAAGAGGGTAGCGAACATAGTGGAAAATGAGTGGGAGAAGCCAGGTGTACCCTTTGCCCCACCTCCTATATTTAAGAAAATGTTTCCCATAGTAGACCCTAGAAGGGACGCATGGCAAACGGTCCCGAAGGTTGAGGGAGCTGTTTCAACACTAGCGAAGCGCACAACTATTCCTATAGAGGACAGCTGCGCTTTCAAAGATCCTATGGATAAAAAATTGGAAGGATTGCTTAAAAAGATTTTTGTTCAGCAAGGTTTCATCCTTCAACCAGCTACGTGTGTTATTACTGTCACTTCAGCTGCGTCCTTTTGGTTCGAAGAACTAGAAAGGTCGCTCCAGAAAGAGACTTCCTATGAAGAAGTCATGGACAGAATTCACGCATTAAAGTTAGCTAATTCCTTTATATTGGATGCCGCCTTTCAAATAACGAAATTGGCGGCGAAAAACTCAGGTTTTGCTATAGTAGAGCGGAGGGCGCTTTGGCTAAAATCCTGGTCGGCAGACGTGTCGTCCAAGACTAAGTTACTGAATATTCCTTTCAAGGGTAAGACCCTTTTTGGGCCGGAATTGAAGGAAATTATTTCAGACATCACTGGGGGTAAGGGCCATGCCCTCCCACAGGATAGGCCTTTTAAGGCTAAGAACAAGTCTAATTTTCGTTCCTTTCGCAATTTCAGGAACTGACCGGCTAATAACTCCACTGCCGCTAGACAAGAAGGTAACGCGGCCCAGCCCAAACCCGCTTGGAAGCCCATGCAAGGCTGGAACAAGGGTAAACAAACCAAGAAACCTGCTGCTGCTACCAAGACAGCATGAAGGGGTAGCCCCCGATCCGGGACCGGATCTGGTAGGGGGCAGACTATCTCTCTTCGCTCAGGCTTGGGCAAGAGATGTTTTGGATCCCTGGGCACTAGAGATAGTTTCCAAGGGATACCTGTTAGAATTCAAGGGACTTCCTCCAAAAGGAAGGTTCCACCTGTCTCGCTTATCTTCAGACCAGATAAAGAAACAGGCATTCTTACATTGTGTAAGAGACCTATCAAAGATGGGAGTGATAAACCCAGTCCCCTCCGGGGAACAAGGTCTAGGGTTTTACTCAAACCTGTTTGTGGTTCCCAAAAAAGAGGGAACTTTCAGGCCAATTCTGGATTTAAAGATATTAAACAAGTTCCTCAGAGTTCCATCCTTCAAGATGGAAACCATTCGGACAATCTTACCAACAATCCAGCAGGGTCAATTTTTGACTACCGTGGATCTGAAGGATGCGTATCTGCATATCCCAATCCACAAATCTCATCATCAGTTCCTGAGGTTCGCCTTTCTTGACAAACATTACCAGTTTGTGGCTCTTCCATTTGGTTTAGCCACCGCTCCCAGAATTTTCACAAAGGTGCTAGGGTCCCTTCTAGCGGTCCTAAGACAGAGGGGCATCGCTGTAGCACCTTATCTAGACGACATCCTAATCCAAGCTTCGTCTCTTTCCAAAGCGAGGGCTCATACAGACATTGTGTTGGCTTTTCTCAGATCTCACGGGTGGAAAGTGAACATAGAAAAAAGTTCACTGTCACCGTCCACAAGGGTTCTTTTTCTGGGAACAATAATAGATTCTGTGGAAATGAAGATCTTTCTCACAGACGTCAGAAAGACAAAGCTTATAAAAGCTTGTCGAGTTCTTCACTCTATTCCTCAACCCTCCATAGCTCAATGCATGGAAGTAATAGGACTAATGGTCGCAGCAATGGATGTGGTTCCTTTTGCTCGAATTCATCTAAGACCATTACAGCTGTGCATGCTCAATCAGTGGAATGGGGACTATACAGACTTGTCTCCCCAAATTCAAGTAGACCAGGTAACCAGGGACTCACTTCTCTGGTGGTTGACCCAGGATCACCTGTCTCAGGGAATGAGTTTCCGCAGACCGGAGTGGGTCATCGTCACGACCGACGCCAGCCTCTTGGGGTGGGGCGCGGTCTGGGACTCTCTGAAAGCTCAGGGCCTATGGTCGCGGGAAGAGTCGCTTCTCCCGATAAACATTTTGGAACTAAGAGCTATATTCAATGCGCTCCTGGCTTGGCCTCAGCTAGCAGAAGCCAGGTTCATAAGATTTCAGTCGGACAACATAACGACTGTTGCGTACATCAATCATCAGGGGGGAACAAAGAGTTCCCTAGCGATGAAGGAAGTAACCAAGATAATCCAATGGGCAGAGAATCACTCCTGCCATCTATCTGCTATTCACATCCCAGGAGTAGACAACTGGGAGGCGGACTATTTGAGTCGTCAGACTTTCCATCCGGGGGAGTGGGAACTCCATCCGGAGGTCTTTGTTCAGTTAACCCAATTATGGGGCATTCCAGACATGGATCTAATGGCGTCCCGTCAGAACTTCAAGATTCCTTGCTACGGGTCCAGATCCAGGGATCCCAAGGCGACTCTAGTGGATGCATTAGTGGCGCCTTGGTTGTTCAACCTAGCATATGTGTTTCCACCGTTTCCTCTCCTCCCCAGGCTCATAGCCAGGATCAAACAGGAGAAGGCCTCGGTGATTCTGATAGCTCCTGCGTGGCCACGCAGGACTTGGTATGCAGACCTGGTGGATATGTCATCGGCTCCACCATGGAAGCTACCTTTGAGACAGGACCTTCTAGTACAAGGTCCATTCGAACATCCCAATCTAGTTTCTCTGCAGCTGACTGCTTGGAAATTGAACGCTTGATTTTATCCAAGCGTGGGTTTTCAAATTCTGTGATTGATACTCTGGTCCAAGCCAGAAAACCTGTGACTAGAATGATTTACCATAAAATATGGAAAAAATATATCTGTTGGTGTGAATCCAAAGGATTCTCCTGGAGTAAGATTAAAATTCCAAAGATTCTCTCCTTTCTCCAAGAAGGTTTGGATAAAGTATTGTCAGCTAGTTCTCTAAAAGGACAGATTTCTGCATTATCCATCTTGTTGCACAAACGACTGGCAGCTTTGCCAGATGTACAAGCTTTTGTTCAGGCTTTGGTTAGAATCAAGCCTGTTTACAGACCCATGACTCCTCCTTGGAGTCTAAATTTAGTTCTTTCAGTTCTTCAAGGGGTTCCGTTTGAACCTTTACATTCCATAGATATTAAGTTACTATCTTGGAAAGTTCTGTTTTTGGTTGCTATTTCTTCTGCTAGAAGAGTTTCTGAATTATCTGCTTTGCAGTGTGATCCACCCTATCTGGTGTTCCATTCAGATAAGGTTGTTTTGCGTACTAAGCCTGGTTTTCTTCCAAAAGTTGTTTCCAACGAGAACATCAACCAGGAAATAGTTGTTCCTTCTTTGTGTCCGAATCCAGTTTCAAAGAAGGAACGTTTATTACACAATTTAGATGTTGTTCGTGCTTTAAAGTTCTATTTAGAAGCAACAAAAGATTTTAGACAAACCTCATCCTTGTTTGTCGTTTACTCTGGTAAGAGGAGAGGTCAAAAAGCTACTGCTACCTCTCTCTCTTTCTGGCTGAAAAGCATTATCCGCTTGGCTTATGAGACTGCCGGACGGCAGCCTCCTGACCGTATCACAGCTCACTCTACTAGGGCTGTGGCTTCCACATGGGCCTATAAGAACGAGGCTTCTGTTGACCAGATATGTAAGGCAGCGACTTGGTCTTCTCTGCACACTTTTGCCAAATTCTACAAATTTGATATTTTTGCTTCTTCGGAGGCTGTTTTTGGGAGAAAGGTTTTGCAAGCCGTGGTGCCTTCTGTTTAGGTAACCTGATTTGCTCCCTCCCTTCATCCGTGTCCTAAAGCTTTGGTATTGGTTCCCACAAGTAATGGATGACGCCGTGGACCGGACACACCAATGTTGGAGAAAACAGAATTTATGCTTACCTGATAAATTACTTTCTCCAACGGTGTGTCCGGTCCACGGCCCGCCCTGGTTTTTTTTAATCAGGTTGAAAAAATTTTTCTTTATACACTACAGTCACCACGGCACCCTATAGTTTCTCCTTTTTCTCCTAACCGTCGGTCGAATGACTGGGGGGCGGAGCCAGAGGGGGAGCTATATGGACAGCTCTTGCTGTGTGCTCTCCTTGCCTTTCCCTGTGGGGGAGAACATTTCCCACAAGTAATGGATGACGCCGTGGACCGGACACACCGTTGGATAAAGTAATTTATCAGGTAAGCATAAATTCTGTTTTATCCACCGTTAAGACTCCCATAACCGCAACACCAAAGTAACAAGAGCTGTTATACACTGATACAAACGCTAGTGTACAGGTGGAGCAGTAGGAGTATTCAAAAAAGTGCGCGCACCAACGGATGAAACATTCTATCAGCTGATAAAGCGGAGGTTTGTGTCAGAGGCCGGAAGATTGAACTGAATCGAGCTACTATCTCTGACATATCTGAACCACTGTTAGCGGTGTCAGATACCAGAGGATCACACGAACAAAGGTACCGAGTTGGAAGCACTGACACTCTTAAAAAACCTGCAGGTACGATTTATACCACTACTTATTTGGGAGCTATTAAGCAACTAAATTTGAATTTGAGACTATGAATCCAGCAAGAGTTGGGATAAACAACTAGTAATTACGCTGCTGAGTAAACGTTGATGCATTAAATTATTGGGACTTCTACGAATTTACACACATTGTGCTCTATATATTTATGTACATTGTTCTAGAACAGTGCTTTCCAAACTGTGTGTCGGGACACACTAGTGTGTCGGCAGCAGTGTGTAGGTGTGTCCCTGCTTCAGCACAATTTTTTTTAAATTTATTTATTTTTTTGAAAATTGTTTTTTGGTTTCTGACTTTCCACCTGCCTGCTACGCATATCACATGGTTAACACGTGATTGATACCTAGTGGGTCACAGATCATCTTAACCAATTGGCACAGCTCAGTGGGACCTGAAACTATTACCATTGGCGGATTTGGCGGCACATTGGCTCCTGACTGCACGTGTAGTCTCCTTAATTGGCTCCTGACTGCAAGTGTAGCCAGTGAGTGGGACAGCAGTGTGTTTGCAGTGCGGGCAGTAGTCAGTCGGACTCACAGAGCTCTGAGGGCGGCAGCTTAAACGCTGAGCTGAAGTCAGTGGGGGGTTTTTGCAGCTAGCTCCCAGTAGTGCATTGCTGCTCCTGCTCTTGATATATGGATAGGAAATGGAAGCTTAAAATGCTTGATGATGAAATGCGAGTGTCTTTATCTAATATTACACCAAATATTCTGAAACTGTGTTCATCCCATCAACCTCATACATCCCATTAAAATAGTAAGTAACTATTGGTGTTATTAAACTTTTTTTAATTCTTGCACATACATACTGTTACTTGTAAATACATTTAGTTATTATATAATTTATGTATGTGTCCGTATCTCTTAAAAAACAAGTTAGTTTAACCTCCTTTTTGCTAGTACAACTGAATTACAGTGTCGTGAAATCATGTAGGTCTACAAAGTGTGTCACCAACATGAAAAGTTTGGAAAGCTCTGTTCTAGAAGATACAAAGTATCACATATGAAAAAACTTTTTAGAAACAATTTTAAGAACATAATTTTTGATAAGAATCTATATTGAGTGTAAGCATTACCAAACCAATTAACTAAGGGTTAATTTACGTCGCACTTTTAACATTCTGAATGTAGAACAGCTGCTAGTAGTTTATTTATGACACCGGTAACGTTAGCTTTTTAACGCAGATGATATAAAAGAATCAGTTGTTTTAAAATACTTATACTATAAAGATCATTTTTATTTTTATATGTGTAGTTTGCTCTAAGTATGTTCTGTGAAATAAATTATTGATATAATTCCGAATTGAATTTTAAACTCTCTTGCCTAGGGAATTGATTAATTTGTGTTTAATACTTTTCCATATATTTTTTACAGTTCTCAACCTTAAACTGCCTTTGGCGCCTCCGACATCTTTTTTAATTTTTTTGTTTTGAACAATTGGGTTACATCTTGTGAGAACAATTGGGTTACACCTTGTGAGAAGTGTGACTGCTGGGATAGGCTAGTGCTGTTTGACCGAGTTCCTAGACAATATATATTAACTTAACAATTTAAATAACATATTTGGTGTTTAAAGTTTATATCCATAGTCCTGTGTAAATTAGAACCAGTCATATTTAGTGCTAAATAATTTATTTGCTAAACAGAATTTTGCACTGATTTATGTCAGTCATTATTTTGAACTCTTTCAGAACTGTACATAAATTGGTTATTGTGGTTAAATATCTGGTAGTTATTAAATAAAGGGACAGTCTGCTCCAGAATTGTTATTGTTTAAAAAGATAGATAATCCCTTTATTACCCATTCCCCTGTTTTTCATAACTAACATGGTTAAATTAATATACTTTTTTCCTCTGTGATTACCTTGTATCTAAGCCTTTGCAGACTGCCCCCTTATTTCAGTTGTTTTGTCAGACTTGCATTTAGCCAATCAGTGCCCTCTCACTTGTAAATTCAGGGCGTGGTCACAGTGTTATTTATATCAAACACATGAAAATGCGCCCTCTAGCTGTGAAAAACTGCCAAATGCATTGAAATAAGGGGTGGCCTTCAAGGTTTTAGAAATTAGCCTTTCAACAAAGAATACCAAGAGAACAAAGCACATTTGATGATAACATTGAATTGGAAAGTTGTTAAAAATTGCATTCTCTGTATCATGAAAGTTTAATTTTCACTAGACTGTCCCTTTAAGAATTGTTAAGCTAATAGTCAATATTCAGATATTGGAGTGAACTAAGCTGGATAATTATAAGTTGTTCTAGTAGAATTAATTTGTGGTATTATTAATGAGCAATTCATTGTAAGGTTAATTTTAGAGACATATTTTTATGATCTGTTTGGTATAGAATAATGTAACGGAATAAGCGTGTATAATTGATTCATAATCTAGTTTCTACATAAATATATTTCAAGGTGTCTATAAAGCTAACTAGTCTAGAATTAAGGAATAAATATTGATTCTAATAAATATATTGTTAAGTGTATATATATATATATATATATATATATATATATATATATATATATATATATATAGATATATATATATATATATATATATATATATATATATATATAGATATATATATATATATATATATATATATATATATATATATATATATATATACATTTTAATTGGAGGTTACTTTAAGGATAATAATAAATAAATTATATTGTAACCCTGGTATATACCGACAAAATACAGTATTACTATACCTGTAACATAAATATTTATATAAAAGCAGACTTACAAAATAGGGTGTTGCTACATTTGTAGCTTAACAAATAAATAGACTGCCCTTTGGGCAGGCTTATCGTCTAGTACTACATAATGTGGTCATATTAATACTATTGGCAAATCCATTCCATAATAAAAAGTAATATAGCAATAACTATCGTTCTTGCATTACTTGGATTATTCAAGATAAAATATAGAGAAAAAGTATTTGTAATTAATTTATAAAAAAATAAAACAATAAATGCTTAAGGGCTATTTAGAGAAATGTTTAAATAATGGTCCATTATAAGAACCTTGACATATGTTTTTTTCATGCCCCCCCCAGTGGCAATATGGCAACCCTAGACATAGGCATATAACCAACAGAGGCTGCAAGGCCATACATATAACCTGATGTCGGCATATAACTGACATGGGCTGCTGATAATGGGGTCTGATCTGAGGTACAAAGTTGTCATAAAGATAGCAGGCAGGTCCAAGGGGTGTGATCTTATGTTTGATCACAAACCCACCAAGCAATCTCCCCTTATCCACACCATTCTGCATTTTAGTGCATCACAGTTGACAAACCTAAAATAAGTTTTTCTCCTCCAATTATTTTCCACATTGTCACAGTAAAGCTTCTAATCAATAATAAATAGACCAGAGCAGTATAAATATGGGAGGTGAAATTACAATTTGCACAAATTTCTACTGTTAATCACTATTTTATACATTTATATAAACAATTATTAAAGGGACACAAAATCCATCATTTTGTTTCATGATACAGATAGAGCAAACAATTTTAAAACAACTTTCCTATTTACTTCTATTATCTAATTTGCTTTTTTCTCTTGGTGTCATTTGTTGAAAAGCATACCTAGGTAAGCTCAAGAGCAACAAACTACTACTGGGGAGCTAACTGCCTACTGGTGGCTGTGCTATCGGAATCATTAAAGGGACAGTCAACACCAGAATTTGTATTGTTTAAAAAGATAGATAATGCCTTTATTACCCATTCTCCAGTTTTGCATAACCAACACTGATATATTAATATACATTTTATCTCTGTGATTACCTTGTATCTAAGCATCTGCAGACTGCCCCCTTATTTCAGTTCTTTTGACAGACTTTCATTTTAGTTTAGCCAATTAGTGCTGACTCCAAGGTAACTCCACGGGTGGGAGCACAATGTTATCTATATGGCACATATGAACTCACGCCCTCCAGTTGTGAAAAACCATCAAAATGCATTCAGATAAGGGGCGGCCTTCAAGGGCTAAGAAATTAGCATATGAGCCTACCTAGGTTTAGCTTTCAACTAATAATACCAAGAGAACAAAGCAAAATTGAAGATAAAAGTTAATTGGAAAGTTGTTTAAAATGACATGCCCTATCTGAATCATGAAAGTTTATTTTTGACTAGACTGTACCTTTTAAAGAAGAAAATTTGGGTTTCATGTCACTTTAATATCACTGATCAGTTTTTAATAGAAGACCTAATAACCTAAACATTTTAGATTATTGTTTTCAATCGCAGTTTTGCCAAGTGTTCCTAAATAATTTACTTATTTTAATCTTTACTATTTTATACATTTATTTCCATAATCCATCCAGTGGGTGGAATATCCAAGCTCCACTTTCATTTTACACCAATTAGGAAAGTGTAATCAAGTGAGTGGATAAAGCAACATGTTATTCCATTTGACACAATAAGATCATTTTATTAGCTGCAGGTAATCTGCCTTAGTCTGCAGCCTTATGTAAGGTGACCTATTAAAGCCATTCTGTTTCACTGAACAGAGGTCAAAGCCTGAAACCTGAAATGTGATAATATAAACCCTGCACTTGTAAGATAGAAAGCAGTGGGTGTGAGATGAAATGTCTCTTCAATAAAAGCTGTTGAGCAGTTGTTCACCTGCCCTGAGCTTAACCCAAGCTAGGACAAAATAAATTGTAACATACACTGCTGTCCTGATATGTGACATTAAACTTGTGTATACAGACTGGGGCACATAAACTAAAGCAAAATATTCATTATTCATAATCATTGTCATTAGCTAATTTCTATAGATTTATCTTCTGGGAATATTTTTATTTTTCTAAAATATCCACCAAAAAAAAAAAAAAGGGATAAACATACAAGACCCATAAATATGTTGCTGTATTTGCTGTAGTTATTCATTGTTAGGGTACATATACTTGTATCTACCTATGGGCTTTTTTTTCTTCTTCCAAAGCTCTGTAACTGGGGGATTGTATAGTATATAATATGTATGTAAACTGTAAGCGTGATCGAGTCCTTAGGCGTGTATTTTTACTTATTTTAAGATTGCTATTGCCTGTTCTCAATATTCATATTTCCATTATATTGTGAACACACAATCGCAATATTCATATTTCACAATATTGCTATTGAGCACTGAAGATGGAGAGTGGGAAGCAGCAGCTACAAAAACATAATTTATGCTTACCTGATAAATTCCTTTCTTCTGTAGTGTGATCAGTCCACGGGTCATCATTACTTGTGGGATATTAACTGCTCCCCTACAGGAAGTGCAAGAGGATTCACCCAGCAGAGTTGCTATATAGCTCCTCCCCTCTACGTCACCTCCAGTCATTCGACCAAGGACCAACGAGAAAGGAGAAGCCAAGGGTGTAGTGGTGACTGGAGTATAATTTAAAAAATATTTACCTGCCTTAAAAAACAGGGCGGGCCGTGGACTGATCACACTACAGAAGAAAGGAATTTATCAGGTAAGCATAAATTATGTTTTCTTCTGTTAAGTGTGATCAGTCCACGGGTCATCATTACTTGTGGGATACCAATACCAAAGCAAAAGTACACGGATGACGGGAGGGATAGGCAGGCTCTTTATACAGAAGGAACCACTGCCTGAAGAACCTTTCTCCCAAAAATAACCTCCGAGGAAGCAAAAGTGTCAAATTTGTAAAATTTGGAAAAAGTATGAAGCGAAGACCAAGTTGCAGCCTTGCAAATCTGTTCAACAGAGGCCTCATTCTTAAAGGCCCAAGTGGAAGCCACAGCTCTAGTGGAATGAGCTGTAATTCTTTCAGGAGGCTGCTGTCCAGCAGTCTCATAAGCTAAACGAATTATGCTACGAAGCCAAAAAGAGAGAGAGGTAGCAGAAGCTTTTTGACCTCTCCTCTGACCAGAGTAAACGACAAACAGGGAAGACGTTTGTCGAAAATCTTTAGTTGCCTGTAAATAAAATTTAAGGGCACGAACTACATCCAGATTGTGCAAAAGACGTTCCTTCCTCGAAGAAGGATTTGGGCACAAGGATGGAACAACAATCTCCTGATTGATATTCCTGTTAGTGACTACCTTAGGTAAGAACCCAGGCTTAGTACGCAGAACTACCTTATCCGAGTGAAAAATCAAATAAGGAGAATCACAATGTAAGGCTGATAACTCAGAGACTCTTCGAGCCGAGGAAATAGCCATTAAAAATAGAACTTTCCAAGATAACAACTTTATATCAATGGAATGAAGGGGTTCAAACGGAACACCCTGTAAAACGTTAAGAACAAGGTTTAAACTCCATGGTGGAGCCACAGCTTTAAACACAGGTTTAATCCTGGCCAAAGCCTGACAAAAAGCCTGAACGTCTGGAACTTCTGACAGACGCTTGTGTAACAGAATGGACAGAGCTGAGATCTGTCCCTTTAAGGAACTAGCGGATAACCCCTTTTCTAAACCTTCTTGTAGAAAAGACAATATCCTAGGAATCCTAACCTTACTCCAAGAGTAACCTTTGGATTCGCACCAATATAGGTATTTACGCCATATTTTATGGTAAATCTTTCTGGTAACAGGCTTCCTAGCCTGTATTAAGGTATCAATAACTGACTCAGAAAAACCACGCTTTGATAAGATCAAGCGTTCAATTTCCAAGCAGTCAGCTTCAGAGAAGTTAGATTTTGATGTTTGAAAGGACCCTGAATCAGAAGGTCCTGTTTCAGAGGTAACGACCAAGGTGGACAGAATGACATGTCCACCAGATCTGTATACCAAGTCCTGCGTGGCCATGCAGGCGCTATTAGAATCACTGATGCTTTCTCCTGTTTGATTCTGGCAATCAATCGAGGAAGCATCGGGAAAGGTGGAAACACATGAGCCATCCTGAAGGTCCATGGTGCTGTCAAGGCATCTATCAGGACCGCTCCCGGATCCCTGGATCTGGACCCGTAGCGCGGAAGCTTGGCGTTCTGTCGAGACGCCATGAGATCTATCTCTGGTTTGCCCCAACGTCGAAGTATTTGGGCAAAGACCTCTGGATGAAGTTCCCACTCCCCCGGATGAAAAGTCTGACGACTTAAGAAATCCGCCTCCCAGTTCTCCACTCCCGGGATGTGGATTGCAGACAGGTGGCAAGAGTGAGACTCTGCCCAGCGAATTATCTTCGATACTTCCATCATTGCTAGGGAGCTTCTTGTCCCTCCCTGATGGTTGATATAAGCTACAGTCGTGATGTTGTCCGACTGGAACCTGATGAACCCCCGAGTTGCTAACTGGGGCCAAGCCAGAAGAGCATTGAGGACTGCTCTCAATTCCAGAATGTTTATTGGAAGAAGACTCTCCTCCTGATTCCATAGTCCCTGAGCCTTCAGAGAATTCCAGACAGCGCCCCAACCTAGTAGGCTGGCGTCTGTTGTTACAATTGACCAGTCTGGCCTGCTGAATGGCATTCCCCTGGACAGATGTGGCCGATAAAGCCACCATAGAAGAGAATTTCTGGTCTCTTGAATGGAATGAAGGACACGGCATGCACTTTGAAGTTTTGTTAACCTGTCCTCTGTCAGGTAAATCTTCATTTCTACAGAATCTATCAGAGTCCCCAGGAAGGGAACTCTTGTGAGTGGAAAGAGAGAACTTTTCTCTTCGTTCACTTTCCATCCATGCGACCTTAGAAATGCCAGTACTATCTCTGTATGAGATTTGGCAGTTTGAAAGCTTGAAGCTTGTATCAGTATGTCGTCTAAGTACGGAGCTACTGAAATTCCTCGCGGTCTTAGTACCGCCAGAAGAGTGCCCAGAACCTTTGTGAAGATTCTTGGAGCCGTAGCCAGTCCGAATGGAAGAGCTACAAACTGGTAATGCCTGTCTAAAAAGGCAAACCTTAGATACCGGTAATGACTTCTGTGAATCGGTATGTGAAGGTAAGCATCCTTTAAATCCACTGTGGTCAAGTACTGACCCTCTTGGATCATGGGCAAAATTGTTCGAATAGTTTCCATCTTGAACGATGGAACTCTTAGGAATTTGTTTAGGATCTTTAAATCCAAGATTGGCCTGAAGGTTCCCTCTTTTTTGGGAACTACAAACAGATTTGAGTAAAACCCTTGTCCTTGTTCCAACCGCGGAACTGGATGGATCACTCCCATTAATAAAAGATCTTGTACGCAGCGTAGAAACGCTTCCTTCTTTGTTAGGTTTGTTGACAACCTTGACAGATGAAATCTCCCTCTTGGGGGAGAGGATTTGAAGTCCAGAAGGTATCCCTGAGATATGATCTCTAACGCCCAGGGATCCTGAACATCTCTTGCCCAAGCCTGGGCGAAGAGGGAATGTCTGCCCCCCACTAGATCCGGTCCCGGATCGGGGGCCCTCAATTCATGCTGTCTTAGGGGCAGCAGCAGGTTTTCTGGCCTGTTTGCCCCTGTTCCAGGACTGGTTAGGTTTCCAGCCTTGTCTGTAGCGAGCAACAGCTCCTTCCTGTTTTGGTGCAGAGGAAGTTGATGCTGCTCCTGCTTTGAAATTACGAAAGGAACGAAAATTGGACTGTCTAGCCTTGGCTTTGGCCTTGTCCTGAGGCAGGGCATGACCTTTACCTCCTGTAATGTCATCAATAATCTCTTTCAAGCCGGGCCCGAATAAGGTCTGCCCTTTGAAAGGAATATTAAGCAATTTAGATTTAGACGTAACATCAGCTGACCAGGATTTTAGCCACAGAGCTCTGCGTGCCTGAATGGCGAATCCTGAATTTTTAGCCGCAAGTTTAGTTAAATGTACTACGGCATCTGAAATAAATGAATTAGCTAACTTAAGGAATTTAAGTTTGTGTGTGATGTCATCTAGTGTGGATGATTGAAGTGTCTCTTCCAGAGACTCAAACCAAAATGCTGCTGCAGCCGTGACAGGCGCAATACATGCAAGAGGTTGCAATATAAACCCTTGTTGAACAAACATTTTCTTAAGGTAACCCTCTAATTTTTTATCCATTGGATCTGAAAAAGCACAGCTATCCTCCACTGGGATAGTGGTACGCTTAGCTAAAGTAGAAACTGCTCCCTCCACCTTAGGGACCATTTGCCATAAGTCCCGTGTGGCGGCGTCTATTGGAAACATTTTTCTGAATATAGGAGGGGGTGAGAAAGGCACACCGGGTCTATCCCACTCCTTAGTAACAATGTCAGTAAGTCTCTTAGGTATAGGAAAAACGTCAGTACTCGTCGGTACCGCAAAATATTTATCCAACCTACACATTTTTTCTGGGATTGCAACTGTGTTACAATCATTCAGAGCCGCTAATACCTCCCCTAGTAACACACGGAGGTTCTCAAGCTTAAATTTAAAATTTGAAATGTCTGAGTCCAGTTTATTTGGATCAGAACCGTCACCCACAGAATGAAGCTCTCCGTCTTCATGTTCTGCAAACTGTGACGCAGTATCAGACATGGCCCTTGCATTATCAGCGCACTCTGTTCTCATCCCAGAGTGATCACGTTTACCTCTTAGTTCTGGTAGTTTAGCCAAAACTTCAGTCATAACAGTAGCCATATCTTGTAATGTGATTTGTAATGGCCGCCCAGATGCACTTGGCGCTACAATATCACGCACCTCCTGAGCGGGAGATGCAGGTACTGACACGTGAGGCGAGTTAGTCGGCATAACTCTCCCCTCGTTGTTTGGTGAAATATGTTCAATTTGTACAGATTGACTATTTTTTAAAGTAGCATCAATACATTTAGTACATAAATTTCTATTGGGCTCCACTTTGGCATTAACACATATAGCACAGAGATATTCCTCTGAATCAGACATGTTTAACACACTAGCAAATAAACAGCAACTTGGAAATACTTTTCAAAGTAGTTTACAAATAATATGAAAACGAACTGTGCCTTTAAGAAGCACAGAAAATATTATAACAGATAAAATAATTAAGTTATAGCATCAATCTTTGTCAGAATATACAGTTTTAGCAAAGGATTGTTCCCCTCAGCAAATGATAACTAACCCAGGCAGCAGAAAAAAATACACAAATAAACGTTTTTTATATCACAGTCAATACAATCAGCACAGCTCTGCTGTATGATTACTTCCCTCAAAAAAGACTCTTGAGATCCCTGAACTCTGTAGAGATGAACCGGATCATGCAGGAAGAAAATGAACCTCTGACTGAGTTTTTCTGATGCATAGTGAAAGCACCAAAATGGCCCCTCCCCCACACACATAACAGTGAGAGAGATCAGTGAACTGCTCTAATTTAAATCAAAACTATTGCCAAGTGGAAAAAAAGTGCCCAAAACATTTTTTCACCCAGTACCTCAGAGAAAAAAACGTTTTTACATGCCAGCAAAAAAACGTTTTACCTCAATAATTAATTGTCATTTAAAACCTATTGCAAGTCCCTGCAAAATAGGTTAAGTCTATGTATACAGTTTAAAAGCCAGAGAAGTACCATTTCCCAGAAAAATGAAGTGTAAAATATACATACATGACAGCCTGATATCAGCTACATCTACTGCATTTAAGGCTGAGTTTACATTATAACGGTATGGCAGGATTTTCTCATCAATTCCATGTCAGAAAATAATAAACTGCTACATACCTCTTTGCAGATTAATCTGCCTGCTGTCCCCTGATCTGAAGTTACCTCTCCTCAGATGGCCGAGAAACAGCAATATGATCTTAACTACTCCGGCTAAAATCATAGAAAAACTCAGGTAGATTCTTCTTCAAATTCTACCAGAGAAGGAATAACACACTCCGGTGCTATTATAAAATAACAAACTTTTGATTGAAGATATAAAAACTAAATATATCACCATAGTCCTCTCACACATCCTATCTAGTCGTTGGGTGCAAGAGAATGACTGGGGGTGACGTAGAGGGGAGGAGCTATATAGCAACTCTGCTGGGTGAATCCTCTTGCACTTCCTGTAGGGGAGCAGTTAATATCCCACAAGTAATGATGACCCGTGGACTGATCACACTTAACAGAAGAAATGTGTATGCGGAAGGGCAGAGAAATAAATACTGCAGTGAATCAGAAGGTGGCAGAGCAGAGATGCTGAAACTAGAGAGGGGGAGACAGAGACAGAAAGAGAGGTCTAGGGGAGGAGGGAAAGGAGATGCTGCTTCAGGAGAAGATGAAGAAACGAGTAAGGATGATGCAGGGCTTTTCTGATAGACATCGAAAGGAGGGAGCTAAGAAGAGAGGGAAGAGGTGGTTAAAGAGGAAGATAGAGAGAAGAAAAGCATCAAAGGAAAATTGGAAGAGGTGTAAAACTATTAGGGTATTGGACATAACTGGAGGGTATATGCTAGCAGGGGGCAAGTAATAGACTGATGGTGAAAAGTAGGTTAAAGCTTATCAGTGAGAGTTACTAATTATAGCAATCTTGATCTTTGATAAACATTGACAACACTGATGCAGTCTTACATGTATATTACTCTATGGGACGGTTGTCATTAGCTGGAGAACTCAATGGAAATTATGTGTAGAAATATTGAGAATGAACATTCAGCGATTAATTTGTGCTGCTTTGTATTATTATGTTTGTATTACAAGTCAAAGAGTAAACACACACACATGCACATATTTTTGTAATAGATTATTAGCTCCTGTGCCAAGTACTTCTCCAGTATACTAATGCAGATGAAGACATACAGGCACAGTCACTCCTGGAAACTTATAAAGCATGAATTTCTTTTACAAGATATGACGAGTCCACGGATTTCATCCTTACTTGTGGGATTTATCCTCCTGCTGACAGGAAGTGGCAAAGAGCACCACAGCAGAGCTGTATATATAGCTCCTCCCTTCCCTCCCAATCCAGTCATTCTCTTTGCCTATATTAGTACTAGGAAGAGGTAAAGTGAGGTGTTAGTTTTATTTTCTTCAATCAATAATTTTTTGTTTTAAAATGGTGCCAGTGAGTACTATTTTTCTCAGGGAGAAAATTGACAGTTCTTTACTTCCCAAGAGGAGTGGGGACATTTGTCTAAGATCCATGATGGTTCCCACAGCGACTGAAGGTAGTGAAAGAAAATCTTCAGTGTGGAGAACGATGTCTTGCTACAAGCAACTTTGAGGTATGTTCAGTCGTTTTAGTTTCTGGGAGACTTGATGCACAGAACAGGCTGACATTTTTACCTTATGGGTAGGGGTAAGCAGTATACATTATGAGTAAAGTGTTACTGTACCTGGAATCCCTTATTTTTCTATTTATTTGACAAAGTTTGTAAAATGCTCTTTGTTTTTATCATGGGCTTGTTTTAAGACGCTGGGAGTTGCGGTCCTATTTAAGGTTGTTGGTGTTATGTATACACTGGCCGTGGGTGTACAGTGTTTAGGTGGTACCTGATATTATAGAGGACACATGGCTTGTATTAACGGACATGTTTTGTTTTTGTAATTAAGACCCATGCGGGTCTTGCTGAGCTTGAATGATGCCCATGGTGGGCGGGGCCTTCTTTTGAGCGCTCAGACGTGCGGCACAACCGGATCGTGTGGACGTTAGAGTCCTGATCTATTGTGGGGCTTAAGTTATCCGGAGTTACTAAGGACCTGAAAGGCTTCTCGAACATCAGCTGACTTCATTCCGGGGGCAGGTAGGTGCCACAGCAGAGCTGTGGCGTGGTGCAGAGGTTTAATAAAGTATTATACTCTTTTTTTCATTAAAGATGTTATTTTATTGATCTGTCATACTCTGCAAGCTATACAATACTGTTAGAGAGTTTGGGACACATATAAACACATTTTTATTGCCATAAAACCGTTGTGTTGAAGTTTTCAGAAAAATAGTTGCGCTTTTAAGATTTAAAGGCGCAGTACAGTTTTTTGCTGCATTATTTTTTGGCTATAATATAATTCAGATATAAAAGATGGTTTTATAAACGACTAAATTTGAGATTGCTAATCTGTTTAACATGTCTGACTCTGAGGAGGAAACTCATTGTTCTATGTGTTTAGATGCCACTGTGGAACCCCCTCTATCTTTTTGTCCCTCGTGTACTGAGAGGACCTTACAATGTAAAGCACAGATTTTATGTAAAGAAAATGTGTCTAAGGATGATTCTCAGTCTGAGGAGAATCAAGGTATACGGCTAACTTCTCCCCAAGCGTCACTACCTTTAACGCCCACCCAAGCGACTCCTGGTTCTTGAACCGCGTCTAATTCATTTACTCTGCAGGATATGGCTGCAGTTATGTCAACAACCCTTACAGAGGTATTATCTAAGTTGCCAGTGTTACAGGATAAACGCAGTAGGACAGAGGTCAATTTGCATGAGTCCTCTGATGCGTTGTTAGCTATTTCCGATGTACCCTCACAGGGATCTGAATTGGGGGTCAGGGAACTTCTGTCTGAGGGGGAGCTTTCCGATTCGAGAAGTGCTTTACCTCAGACGGACTCGGACGTCATGTCCTTTAAATTTAAGCTTGAGCACCTCTGTCTGTTACTTAGGGAGGTTTTAGCGACTGTGGATGACTGTGACCCTATTGTGGTCCCACCAGAGAAATTGTGTAAGATGGACAAATACTTAGAGGTACCTGCTTACACTGACGTTTTTCCAGTTCCTAAGAGCATTTAAGAGATTATTAAGAGGGAATGGGGCAGACCGGGTATCCCGTTTTCACTCTCTCCTAATTTCAAAAAGATGTATCCTATATCTGACACTGTTCGGGACTCGTGGCAAACAGTCCCTAAGGTGGAAGGAGCTATATCTACCCTGGCTAAGCGTACAACTATTCCTATTGAGGATAGTTGTGCTTTTAAAGACCCTATGGATAAGAAATTGGAGGGTCTTCTAAAGAAATTGTTTATTCATCAGGGTTTCCTTTTACAACCAACGGCCTGCATTGTACCAGTTACTACTGCGGCGGCCTTCTGGTTTGATGCTTTAGAAGAGTCTCTTAGGACTGAGACTCCTTTGGAGGATATTTTAGACAGAATTAAGGCTCTTAAGCTGGCTAATTCTTTTATTACAGATGCCGCCTTTCAGATTGCCAAGCTGGTGGCTAAGAATGCCGGATTTGCTATTTTAGCGCGTAGAGCTGCTGATGTGTCATCTAAGTCTAAGCTTTTGGCTATCACTTTCAAAGGGAAAACCCTATTCGGGCCTGACTTGAAAGAGATCATTTCTGACATTAAGGAGGTAAGGGTCATCTCCTACCTCAGGATAGAACTGCTAAACTGAGGGGTAAACAAAATAATTTTCATTCCTTTCGGAATTTTAAAGGAGTCCCCTCTTCTTCCTCTTCTTCCGCCAAGCAGGAAGGGAATTTTGCTCAGGCCAAGTCCATCTGGAGACCCAACCAGGCTTGGAACAAGGGTAAACAACCCAAGAAGCCCGCTGCTGCTACCAAAACAGCATGAAGGGGCGGCCCCGAATCCGGGACCGGATCTAGTAGGGGGCAGATTTTCTCTCTTTGCCCAGGCTTGGGTAAGAGATGTTCAGGATCCTTAGACACTGGAAATAGTGTCCCAATGGTATCAGCTGGAATTCAAAAGTTCTCTCCCAAGGGGGAGATTTCTTCTTTCATGATTGTCTGTAGACCAGACAAAAAGAGAGGCGTTCTTACGTTGTGTAAAAGACCTCTCTACTATGGGAGTAATTCGTCCCATTCCAAGACTGGAACAGGGACAGGGGTTTTACTCAAATCTTTTCGTGGTCCCCAAAAAGGAGGGCACGTTTCAACCCATTTTAGATCTAAAGAGTCTAAACAAGTTTCTCAGAGTCCCATCCTTCAAAATGGAGACTATTCGCACAATTCTGCTATTGATCCAGGAGGGTCAATATATGACTACCGTGGACTTGAAGGATGCATACCTTCTTATTCTTATCCACAAGGATCATCATCAGTTCCTAAGGTTTGCCTTCCTGGACAAACATTTTCAGTTTGTGGCTCTTCCCTTTGGGTTGGTCACAGCTCCCAGGATCTTCACGAATGTTTTAGGGTCCCTTCTGGTGGTTCTCAGGCCGCGGGGTATTGCAGTGGCGCCTTATCTGGACGATATTCTGATCCAGGCGTCGTCTTACCATCTGGCAAAATCTCACACAGACATGGTCCTGTCCTTTCTGAGGACTCATGGGTGGAAGGTGAATCTAGAAAAGAGTTCATTAATTCCACAGACCAAAGTTCCCTTCCTGGGAACTCTAATAGATTCCATATCCATGAAAATCTTCTTGACAGAGGTCAGAAAGTTAAAGATTCTGAATACATGCCGAGCCCTTCAGTCCAATCCTCGGCAATCAGTGGCCCAGTGCATGAAGGTAACTGGATTGATGGTGGCGGCAATGGACATCATTCCGTTTGCTCGTTTTCATCACAGACCGCTACAGCTGAGCATGCTCAGACAAATTTGTCTCCTCAGATAAATCTGGATCAGGAGACAAGAGACTCTCTTCTTTGGTGGTTGCCTCAGGATCATCTGTCCCAAGGGACGTGCTTCCGCAGACCCTCGTGGGTGATAGTAACGACAGACGCCAGCCTTCTAGGTTGGGGTGCAGTCTGGAATTCCCTGAAGGCTTAGGGTGTGTGGACTCAGTCGGAGTCACTTCTTCCAATCAATATTCTGGAATTGAGAGCAATATTCAATGCGCTTCAGGCGTGGCCTCAGTTGGCTTCGGCCAAGTTCATTCGCTTTCAGTCGGACAACATCACGACTGGGGCTTACATCAATCATCAAGGAGGAACAAGGAGTTCCTTAGCGATGACAGAGGTATCCAAGATAATTCAGTGGGCGGAGGCCCACTCTTGTTGTCTGTCAGCAATCTACATCCCAGGAGTGGACAACTGGGAAGCGGACTTTTTAAGCAGACAGACGTTTCATCCGGGGGAGTCGGAGCTCCATCCGGAGGTCTTTGCCACTCTGATCCTCAAATGGGGCAGACCGGAGTTGGATCTGATGGCATCTCGTCAGAATGCCAAACTTCCAAGATATGGGTCCAGGTCAAGGGATCCTCAGGCCGAACTGATAGATGCCTTGGCAGTACCTTCGTCGTTCAACCTAGCTTATGTGTTTCCACCGTTTGCTCTCCTGCCTCGGGTGATTGCTCGGATCAAGCAGGAGAGGGCTTCAGTAATTCTAATCGCGCCTGCGTGGCCTCGCAGGACTTGGTATGCCGATCTAGTGGAAATGTCCTCTCTGCCGCCATGGAAGCTTCCATTGAGGCAGGACCTTATCATTCAGGGACCCTTCCAACACCCAAATCTAGTTTCTCTACAACTGACTGCTTGGAGATTGAACGCTTGATTTTATCTAAGCGGTGGTTCTCTGATTCGGTCATTTATACTTTGATTCAGGCACGTAAGCCTGTTACTAGAAAGATCTACCATAAGATATGGCGTAAATATCTTTATTGGTGTGAATCCAAGGGCTACTCATGGAGTAGAGTTAGGATTCCCAGAATTCTGTCTTTTCTCCAAGAAGGATTGGAGAAAGGGTTATCAGTGAGTTCCTTAAAAGGACAAATCTCTGCCTTGTCAATTTTACTACACAAACATTTGGCAGATGTTCCAGACGTTGAGTCTTTTTGTCAGGCTCTGACCAGAATCAAGTCTGTGTTTAGATAATTTGCTCCACCCTGGAGTTTGAATTTAGTTCTTAAGGTTCTTCAAGGGGTTCCGTTTGAACCATGCATTCCATAAATATTAAGTTATTATCTTGGAAAGTTTTGTTTTTGGTTGCTATTTCTTCTGCTCGTAGAGTTTCTGAACTTTCAACGTTACAATGTGACTCGCCTTATCTTATCTTTCATTCTGATAAGGTGGTTTTACGTACCAAACCTGGGTTCCTCCCTAAGGTTGTTTCAAATAAGAATATTAATCAGGAAATTGTGGTTCCTTCATTATGTCCTAATCCTTCTTCTAAGAAGGAGCGTCTGTTGCATAACTTGGACGTGGTCCGTGCCCTGAAGTTTTACTTGCAGGCGACTAAGGATTTCCGTCAATCATCTTCATTATTCATTGTGTTTTCTGGAAAGCGTAGGGGCCAGAAAGCTACGGCTACCTTTCTTTCTTTTTGGCTGAAGAGTATCATCCATTTGGCATATGAGACTGCTGGAGAGCAGCCTCCTGAAAGGATTACGGCTCACTCCACTAGGGCTGTGGCTTCCTCATGGGCATTTAAAAACGATGCTTCTGTTGAACATATTTGCAAGGCTGCAATTTGGTCGTCTCTTCACACGTTTTCCAAATTTTCCAAATTTGATACTTTTGCTTCTTCTGAGGCTGTTTTTGGGAGAAAGGTTCTTCAAGCTGTGGTGCCTTCCGTTTAGGTTCCCGTCTTGTCCCTCCCTTTCATCCGTGTCCTATAGCTTTGGTATTGGTATCCCACAAGTAAGGATGAAATCCGTGGACTTGTCATATCTTGTAAAAGTAAAGGAAATTTATGCTTACCTGATAAATGTATTTCTTTTACAATATGACGAGTCCACGGCCCACCCTGTCATTTTTAAGACAGGCATATTTTTATTGTTATTAAACTTCAGTCACCTCTGCACCTTTGGCTTTTCCTTTCTCTTCCTAACTTCGGTCGAATGACTGGATTGGGAGGGAAGGGAGGAGCTATATATACAGCTCTGCTGTGGTGCTCTTTGCCACTTCCTGTCAGCAGGAGGAAAAATCCCACAAGTAAGGATGAAATCCGTGGACTCGTCATATCGTAAAGAAATAAATTTATCAGGTAAGCATAAATTTCCTTTTTCTTACATCTATATTAGACTTATCCCTTTATATTTGTTATCAACATTTCTTACTGAAAATGCTGTTATCATTGCTGTATGGGGGTTAAGAGGAGGCCCATGCCACTCCCTCCCCAAAATGCTTTTCTGATCCTAGGGATAGACAATTAAAGAGACTCAGCCTCTTGACTCATTGAAAAGAGGAGGCTTTCCCATTGCAAATTATGGAAAACAACTCACTGATTATTACAAGCACCCCTCCCCCATGCTAGATTCTGCTTACTTTTCTTTTAGGTGAGGTTGGTACAAATTTTGTTCTTAGGGATGTTGGGGTGGAGAGCAAAATTGCATGGGGGGGCAAGAAAATGTTTGCACAGGGTCGAATCAATATTAAAGACGGCCCTGCGTGTTATACGTTGTATACCCTGAAATTGTAGCAATTAACTGTTTGTATTATGATAATTGCGAAAGTGAAGGGCAACTGGGGTATCAGAGTCTGGATCTTCTATTGAACGTAAATGTTTTAGGAACCGCTTTTTTAGGGGCCTTGTCATTTGTCCTACATACTTCATATTGCATCCTTTGCACGTAAGTATATAACATAACTAGTATTACACTTTATGTAATTCCTCATTTTAAATCCTTTCTTACCATCTGTCAGGGTTTTTTTCCCTGTTTTGTGTGCCATGTGCTGCTGGCAGCCATTTTACTCACCTCTCTTCCTGATTATGGTGCATTGTGGGGGATCCTGCTCACTTCCTGCACTTCCTTTTATGGCCAGACTGGTTTACATCATCCGTGTGAGACAGGATGCAGTCTCAGAATTGTGATGTCATCACTTATTATTTAAAGGGCCTCTGTTCAGTATGCTTTGCCCTTGCGTTGTCTCAGACCTGTTTGTGAGAGCTCCTGTGTATTACCTGGCTGTCTGACGTCCCTCCTGGTTCCTGATCCCTGGCTTGTTCCTGACTCTGCTGTTCTCCTTGTTCCTGATTCCGGCTCGTCTGACTACTCGCTTTGGCTCCTGACTCGGCTCATCTGACTACCAGCTCTGGTTTTGATTCCTGGCTTGTTATTTGACTTGTGGACTTTTTATTATTTTTTGCTATTAATAAAGGTGTGATTATTTTTGCACTTCTCGTCTCAGTCTGATTCCTGGCATCCTGACACCATCAAAGGATGTAAACTTATTGCCCACAATAACATGTGTGCAGGACTTACACTGTTTACTTCCACACTTAAAGAAACCCTGTTTTAGAGGTAACCAATTAGTGTTCTCTTTTTTGGGTAACATTGATGAAGATAATATATGTCCTTGATTTTTTGGTTACAAATTGGCAACCATTTTCGACAATCTTACCCAAAACCTCATCCACTTTTAAAATTGGTAACGCCTTTATGATGATATCACAAATTGATTTGTTTTCTCTACTATAGGCAGTTATATAAACAAGCTTTCTTTGGAAATCCTCCTTATCATGATGCTGTGGTCTTAGTAGAGCTTTTCTCTCCATTTCATCTACCGGTCGTTTGACATTATCTAAATGTTGTAATGCATATCCTCTCTCCAAAAACCTTTCTGTGGATTTCTTAGTGTGTCTCATATGTCTCTTTCGTAGTGCAATTTCTCTTTGTTCTCATATATTGTCCTTTTTAAAGGAATTACCTGCCTTCATTTTCCTATAAAGTTCTACTTCTAAATTCTCTTTATGTATATTTGGTTTGAAGACTACATCCAAAAAAAGGAATACTTTGCTTACTGATTTCCATATGGTTCAGACTATTCTGTTGTAAATAATCAAAAACATTTATAAACTTCCTCTTCTCTTCCTTTATAGATGAACACCAGGTCATCTATATATTGAAAATAGTATTGAATTCTCTGCCTGAAGGGATTTTCATCGCCAAAAACACTGGTCAGCTCCCACCAGCCTAGATATAAATTGGTGTAGGTGGGGGTGAACTTCGCTCCCATGGCTGTCCCTTGTTTTTGGCGAAATAAATCACCCTCAAACATAAGAAAATTATGTGTTAATAAATATTCCAATGATCTTAAAATGAATTCTTTATTATGTGCATAATTGGTGAAGGATTCTAAGAAAAATTATATTGCCTGCAATCCTTTATTGTGAGGAAGTGATGCATAGGGGTCGATTTATGATGCTGCTTCCGACCCCCTCCGCTTCAGGTCTGCCTGAAGTGGAAGTTAAAAAGCAGAGGTCCTAAAACCGCTGCTCCTTAACTCGTCCGCCACCTCTGAGGTGGCGGACAGCAATCAGCCCGATCAGGTTGATTGACACCCCCTGGCCGCGAATCTGCAGTGGGCGGCATTGCACCAGCAGTTCACCAGAACTGCTGGTGCAATGATAAATGCCGACAGCATATGCTGTCTGCATTTATCGATGTGCGGCAGGACGAACATTATACGATACAGCGTATCATGTCCATCCGCACCTTAATAAATTGACCCCATAGAGTGAAACAACATCAATATTAACAATATAATAATCCTCCTACCGTTTGATTTTTTCACTCTGTGTGATCAAATCAGTCGTATCACTAATGTAACTCTTAAATTGACAGTCTAGTCAAAAATAAACTTTCATGATTCAGATAGGGCATGTAATTTTAAACAACTTTCCAATTTACTTTTATCATCAAATGTGCTTTGTTCTCTTGGTATTCTTAGTTGAAAGCTAATTCTAGGAAGGCTCATATGATAAATTCTAAGCCCTTGTAGGCCGCCTCTTATCACATGCTTTTTGATTTGCTTTTCACAACAGGGGAGTGCTAGTTCATGTGAGCCATATAGATAACATTGTGATCATGCCCGTGGCTTGTGGCAGACATTGCCCTATTTGACTAAAATGCAAGTCAATAGATAATAAATAAAATGTCATGTGATCAGGGGGCTATCAGAAGAGGCTTAGATACAAGGTAATCACAGAGGTAAAAAGTATATTAATGGGGCGTGTCTCTGGGTAGCACCTTGAATGGTAGCAATATTGGTAGCTCCGTGTGGATCACTGATAATTTGCCTGTTACCAGTGAATTAAATGATCATCTAGTTATATCATCCTAAAACTCAGACTCTACTGATCAAGATAATTCGACAGCTGAACTTTTTGAGAGAACACAACAGTAGCACACCAATCTGGAGCGTTGAGGCCTAAGGCAAGCTCTTAACTGAGTGGCTCTTAACACCCCCCCCCCCCAGGTAATATTACAGGCCGGTGCATAGTCACTGTAAAAACGACTTCACTTCAAACCAACATTACCCGTGATTATTTAGTACCGTACATGCTATACGCTACAGATAGGAGAATTGAGAGCCTTTTCAACCACGCACGCACCTATCAAAGATGGCGTCTGTCGCCAACATACTACTTGAGGCTGTGGCAAGCTTATTACATGAGCACCATGAGAAGATACTGCAAACCTGGTCTGCTGAATGGAGTAACCTCCGTGCGCTAACTCAGCAAATTGGGCATCGACGTCTGATTCCAAACGAGTCACCAGAGCAACCCGACAAAGCTTCAATTGTTCAGAAGCTCATCCCCGGCCTGCCAAATCCTCCACCCCAAGACCAGGTTCAGGTTAAGGCAACTCAGAATTTTAACGTACCCGTAAACAATTCTCGAGCTAATTACCCAGATGGCAGCTACACCCCTCCTTCCCTAAGGGGAGAATGGAGTCATCTCACCTCTTAATGACTCCCACACCTCTCATCCCTAACCCCTTTCTCCCCCCCCCTCAATTTTTTTTTCTCTCTCTCTCTCCTCTCCTTTGCTAGACCATCAAGGTAACTGAGACCGAGCAATTAATTGATTATATGATAATATAATATAAGAGTTGGGGTATTTTAATTAGATAGTATTCCCGCAAGGTTAGCCTTGTGGGCTAGTTTAGTTTAGGATAGACAGGAGAGAAGTTTTAATCTCTCCATAAAATATAAAATGTGAGAGTTGTAGGCATGTGAGTCTTGTGACAACCGAGTAAAATGTACTGCATACATTACTGATCTCATGTTAAAGATAAAATTATTCAAACCAAAGATTGTCAGCAGCAATGTTCCAAATGTGGTGATGTATTGTATAAATAACATTTCTGAGATTCATGATGTATTGCTGGGGTAACTGTTTGTACTCGCATGTTTATTTTCTCTCCTAATAAAAAAAAAAAAAAAAAAAAATACACCCCTCCATGAAGCAACTGATGACAAGAGAACCGGAGACTGATGTCATAGCGGGTGCGGGTGTCACACCCCTTGACCTAGAGGCGACTCACCGTTCCCTGAACCTCAGAGACACAGTCTGTTCCAGGAGCATGAAGACTGGGGGTTGATGGTCCTGCAGAGCTACATACCATAGTCGTGCAGTCCACTGTTGCGGAGGAGGAGATGGTGGCCAGGGGAGAGAACCCCACAGGTTTCGCTTTACATGAGATGAAACCGGCTTCTACTCTGAAGCATCTCAGGTGGTACACACTAGAGAAGACTGGCCAGATAACTGGGTATGGTTTGATCCCTAAGGCAAATCCGAAACCTGTGAGAGAACCCACAGTACGAGACACTTACACCTCCTTAATTCCAAGTGGCTCACAGAGAGATCGGCTTTTTAGGCGGACCTGCGGGATTGCATTGAACTTCTGCAGTGTTAATGGGTTAACTGGGCAACAAATGCGAGTCGACCCCTGAAGACACGTTTTGTAGATGCTGAGGTGGCCAGCTTGACTCAGAGATGCGGAGTGGGTTAAGACATATACATTCTGAAAGTCTCATTAGACATACCTTGGGTGCTGCTTTTTTTGGACTCTTTATACTTTTATTTCTGTTATCTACATAAGGGTCATGAGTCAGTCAGACCCAGTAAAAGTTTATATATTTTTTTTTCCATCCCTGCTAAACATCCAATATCTTATCCGGTGCTTATGTTTATATTACCTAGATATGCTGTTTATATTCATATCGCTAGCACATTTACTATATGCTGGGCTATATACAATTTATATGCAGCTATATAATACTCCATGCAGAGCCGCGTTAATTTTTAGCCATATTAACCCAAATCCAGTATGCATAGACAGGTATGTAATGGTAACATAAGGCTGGGATTACATGTCACTCATTATATACAGGGAAATGGTTTCTACACAAGGATATTATAGTAATCTTATAAGCACGCTACTAAACTACCTGTGGCAAGGCAGTCATACTAGCTAAAGATGACTAAGATCTTAAGTACTGAAACCAAGAATAAACTAATAAACAATGCTACCCCAAATATATCTGAAACAGATGAGGCAGCCTTATAGCATATTTATGAGTGTCTACTGTTAATGTTTGATTTTTATGTACATGACTTTATTCTTTTACTAGCCTGTTAACCTATTTATCCTTGATATGTGGTTCAGTATATTTTGCAATAGTACATTTTAGCAGCTACGGCTAGGATATTTGATACTAATGTACCCTTAAAAAGTAAAGGGAACTCTAATCTATAGCTATGTTTATTATATTACAGAGCGCCCCCCACTAGAGCTCCCCCCACTAGGGGTCAGCAAAGATTTCCCCTGCTTTTGGGTAAAGTTTGTGAGAATATTTTTATGGTAGCACTCACTATGGGTATGCTGTGCTGTATGGGTACTAAGTCTTTCCACTAGATGACAATGTAGTTTCAATCATAAGATTTGCTAGTGAAACAATATTTACCTAGCCTTTATGAGACATAAGACTTGCGTATTCCTGTTAGACCTGCGCCTTTCTCCCCACACAGTCTTTTCTGTCATTTACTAATAGTTAAGAACATATCCTCAGGCACTATCCTTACTTATGGCTCAATAGCAACTGGTACCTGTTTTAGTAACTCGCCATACTTAAGTGTTGGTTAATTACCATTCTAAATCACATCTCAGGTCCAAGAGTGGACTATTTTATTATTTTCCTTCCTCCTCATTGCCCCCACTATGCCATACTAATATTCTAGGGGGTCCAAGAGTGGCCTCTATATTCCTCTGGGGGTAAACGCTATATTTTGTATTTTATCATATTCTAAGGGGAGCTCACTAGAACAGAAAACATGAGGTTGAATTTTTTTTTTTTTTTTCATTTGCATTTCTAAATAACATTTGTATTCCTTTCTAGTCTTGATTGTGTTTCGAGATTTTGTGCAAGTCAATGTTTTTTCTTTTTCTTTGTCATTGATATGATCTCTTCTTCTTGTATTTGCATGTTATGCGAATTATTGCCTAATGGTTATTGTATGTATTAAACCTCAATAAAAATGTTTATAAAAATAAAAAAAAAGTATATTAATATAACAGTGTTGGTTGTGCAAAACTGGGGAATGGGTAATAAAGAGATGATCTATCTTTTACAACAATAAAATTACTGGTGTAGACTGTCCCTTTCAGTTCCAATACAATTGGTTGTAAATATGCATCTATCATTGCACATAAGGGTTCATTCAAAGATCCTATTCCTGCCACTGTTGGACGACCTGGAGGAGAGATTAAACTCTTATGTATTTTAGGTAGATAGTGAAAGATTGGCCTTATAGAATGTTCAACTAATAAATATTCTACATTTTCTTTAGTCAGTGTTCCACACATAATACCCCAATCCAGCAAATCATAAAGAATGTGTCTATATAGAAATGTGGGATTGGTATGCAACTTTTCATAAACATTTAAATCCAACAACTGTCTACATTCTTCAGCCATATAGTCAACATGATTGAGCACAACATCCCCCCCCCCCCCGCTTTATCTAAATTTCGCACCACTATTGATTGATTAGAGCCTAACTGTTTAACTGCTATTCTCTTTTCTCCAACATTGGTGTGTCCGGTCCACGGCGTCATCCTTACTTGTGGGAATATCTCTTCCCCAACAGGAAATGGCAAAGAGTCCCAGCAAAGCTGGCCATATAGTCCCTCCTAGGCTCCGCCCACCCCAGTCATTCTCTTTGCCGTTGCACAGGCAACATCTCCACGGAGATGGTTAAGAGTTTTTTGGTGTTTAAATGTAGTTTTTTATTCTTCTATCAAGTGTTTGTTATTTTAAAATAGTGCTGGTATGTACTATTTACTCTGAAACAGAAAAGGATGAAGATTTCTGTTTGTGAGAGGAAGATGATTTTAGCAGACAGTAACTAAAATCGATTGCTGTTTCCACATAGGACTGTTGAGAAGTAACTTCAGTTGGGGGAAACAGTTAGCAGACTTTTCTGCTTAAGGTATGACTAGCCATATTTCTAACAAGACCATGTAATGCTGGAAGGCTGTCATTTCCCCTCATGGGGACCGGTAAGCCATTTTCTTAGTCAAGCAAACAGAATAAAGGGCTTAATATGGGCTATAAAACTGGTAGACACTTTTATGAGCTAAATCGGTTGCTTTATTTGGGCATTTTATACATGTTTATGCTGATAATTCACATTTATAAACTTGGGGAACGTTTTTTAACGGCAGGCACTATGTTAGACACCTTTTCCAGTCAGGGAGGGCCTTCCCAGTTGTAGGCTGAGCCTCATTTTCGCGCCATTACTGTGCAGTTGTTTTTTGAGAGCAAGACATGCAGATGCATGTGTGAGGATCTGAAAGTAGCTGGAAAAGTTTCTAGAAGGCGTCACTTGGTATCGTATTCCCCTCTGGGCTTGGTTAGGTCACAGCAAAGGCTATAGCTGGGACTGTATAGGGGTTAAATTTGTAAACGGCTACGGTTCCGTTATTTTAAGGGTTAAAGCTCTGAAAATTGGTGTGCAATACTCTTAATGCTTTAAGACACTGGTGAAATTTTGGTAATTTTTGAACAATTCCTTCATACTTTTTCACATATTCAGTAATAAAGTGTTTTTTGTTTAAAATTTAAAGAGACAGTAACGGTTTTGTTCTAAAACGTTTTTTGTGCTTTATTGACAAGTTTAAGCCTGTTTAACATGTCTGTGCCTTCGGATAAGCTATGTTCTATATGTATGAAAGCCAATGTGTCTTCCCATTTAAATTTGTGTGATAATTGTGCCATAGCGTCCAAACAAAGTAAGGACAGTGCTGCCACAGATAATGAAATTGCCCAAGATGATTCCTCAGATGAGGGGAGTAAACATGATAATACATCATCTCCTACTGTGTCTACACCAGTTTTGCCCACGCAGGAGGCCCCTAGTACATCTAGCGCGCCAATGCTTATTACCATGCAACAATTGACGGCTGTAATGGATAACTCCATAGCAAATATTTTATCCAAAATGCCTACATATCAGAGAAAGCGCGATTGCTCTGTTTTAAACACTGAAGAGCAGGAGGGCGCTGATGATAATTGTTCTGTCATACCCTCACACCAATCTGAAGTGGCCATGAGGGAGGTTTTGTCAGATGGGGAAATTTCAGATTCAGGAAAAATTTCTCAACAAGCTGAACCTGATGTTGTGACATTTAAATTTAAACATCTCCGCGCACTGCTTAAGGAGGTGTTATCTACTCTGGATGATTGTGACAACTTGGTCATTCCAGAGAAATTATGCAAGATGGACAAGTTCCTAGAGGTTCCGGTGCACCCCGACGTTTTTCCTATACCCAAGCGGGTGGCGGACATAGTGAATAAGGAGTGGGAAAAGCCCGGCATACCTTTTGTTCCCCCCCCCCTATATTTAAGAAATTATTTCCTATGGTCGACCCCAGAAAGGACTTATGGCAGACAGTCCCTAAGGTCGAGGGGGCAGTTTCTACTCTAAACAAGCGTACTACTATTCCTATCGAGGATAGTTGTGCTTTCAAAGATCCTATGGATAAAAAATTGGAGGGTTTGCTTAAAAAGATTTTTGTACAGCAAGGTTACCTTCTACAACCCATTTCGTGCATTGTTCCTGTCACTACAGCAGCGTGGTTCTGGTTCGAGGAACTAGAAAAGTCGCTCAGTAGAGAGACTCCATATGAGGAGGTTATGGACAGAGTTCACGCACTTAAGTTGGCTAACTCTTTTATTTTAGATGCCGCTTTGCAATTAGCTAGATTAGCGGCGAAAAATTCAGGGTTTGCAATAGTGGCGCGCAGAGCGCTTTGGCTAAAGTCTTGGTCAGCGGATGTGTCATCCAAGACAAAATTGCTTAACATCCCTTTCAAAGGTAAAACTCTATTTAGACCAGAATTGAAAGAGATTATCTCAGACATTACTGGGGGAAAGGGCCACGCCCTTCCACAAGATAGGCCTTTCAAGGCCAAGAATAAGTCTAATTTTCGTTCCTTTCGCAATTTCAGGAACGGACCGGTCTCTAATTCTGCATCCTCTAAGCAAGAGGGTAATGCTTCACAACCCAAACCAGCCTGGAAACCGATGCAAGGCTGGAACAAGGGTAAGCAGGCCAAGAAGCCTGCTGCTGCTAACAAAACAGCATGAAGGAGTAGCCCCCGATCCGGGACCGGATCTAGTAGGGGGCAGACTATGTCTCTTTGCTCAGGCTTGGGCAAGAGATGTTCAGGATCCCTGGGCACTAGAAATAGTTTCTCAGGGTTATCTTCTGGAATTCAGGGAACTACCCCCAAGGGGAAGGTTCCACATGTCTCACTTATCCTTAAACCAAATAAAGAGACAGGCGTTCTTACATTGTGTAGAAGACCTGTTAAAGATGGGAGTGATACACCCAGTTCCAATAAAGGAACAAGGAATGGGATTTTATTCAAATCTGTTCGTAGTTCCCAAAAAAAGAGGGAACTTTCAGACCAATTTTGGATTTGAAGATCCTAAACAAATTTCTCAGGGTACCATCGTTCAAGATGGAAACAATTCGAACGATTCTACCCACTATCCAGGAAGGTCAATTTATGACTACCGTGGATCTAAAGGATGCGTACCTACATATTCCTATCCACAAAGAACATCATCAGTTCCTAAGGTTCGCCTTTCTGGACAAACATTACCAGTTTGTGGCCCTCCCATTCGGGTTAGCCACTGCTCCAAGGATTTTCACAAAGGTACTAGGGTCCCTTCTAGCGGTTCTAAGACCGAGGGGCATTGCAGTAGTACCTTACTTGGACGACATTCTAATACAAGCGTCGTCCCTGTCAAAAGCAAAGGCTCATACAGACATCGTTCTGGCCTTTCTCAGATCACATGGATGGAAGGTGAACATAGAAAAAAGTTCTCTGTCTCCGTCAACAAGAGTTCCCTTCTTGGGAACAATAATAGATTCCTTAGAAATGAGGATTTTTCTGACAGAGGTCAGAAAGTCAAAACTTCTAAGCACTTGTCAAGTTCTTCATTCTGTTCCACGTCCTTCCATAGCGCAGTGGGAAGTAGGGTTGATGGTTGCAGCAATGGACATAGTTCCTTTTGCACAAATTCATCTAAGACCATTACAACTGTGCATGCTCAAACAGTGGAATGGGACTATACAGACTTGTCTCCAGTGATTCAAGTAGATCAGAAGACCAGAGATTCACTCCGTTGGTGGCTGACCCTGGACCATCTATCCCAGGGAATGAGCTTCCGCAGACCAGAGTGGGTCATTGTCACGACCGACGCCAGTCTAGTGCGCTGGGGCGCGGTCTGGGAATCCCTGAAAGCTCAGGGACTATGGTCTCGGGAAGAGTCTCTTCTCCCGATAAACATTCTGGAACTAAGAGCGATCTTCAATGCTCTCAGGGCTTGGCCTCAGCTAGCAAAGGCCAGATTCATAAGATTCCAATCAGACAACATGACGACCGTTGCGTATATCAATCATCAGGGGGGAACAAGGAGTTCCCTGGCGATGAAAGAAGTGACCAAAATAATTCAATGGGCGGAGGATCACTCCTGCCACCTATCTGCGATCCACATCCCAGGTGTGGAAAACTGGGAAGCGGATTATCTGAGTCGTCAGACATTCCATCCGGGGGAGTGGGAACTCCACCCGGAGATCTTTGCCCAACTAACTCAATTATGGGGCATTCCAGACATGGATCTGATGGCGTCTCGTCAGAACTTCAAGGTTCCTTGCTACGGGTCCAGATCCAGGGATCCCAAGGCGACTCTAGTAGATGCACTAGTAGCACCTTGGACCTTCAACCTAGCTTATGTATTTCCACCGTTTGCTCTCATTCCCAGGCTGGTAGCCAGGATCAAACAGGAGAGGGCCTCGGTGATCTTGATAGCTCCTGCGTGGCCACGCAGGACTTGGTATGCAGACCTGGTGAATATGTCATCGGTTCCACCATGGAAGCTACCTTTGAGACAGGACCTTCTTGTTCAGGGTCCATTCGAACATCCAAATCTGGTCTCCCTCCAGCTGACGGCTTGGAGATTGAACGCTTGATTCTATCAAAGCGTGGGTTTTCAGATTCTGTGATAGATACTCTGGTTCAGGCCAGAAAACCGGTAACTAGAAAGATTTACCATAAAATATGGAAAAGATATATCTGTTGGTGTGAATCCAAAGGATTCCCATGGAATAAGATAAAAATTCCTAAGATTCTCTCCTTTCTACAAGAAGGTTTGGAGAAAAGATTATCTGCAAGTTCTCTAAAGGGACAGATCTCTGCTTTATCTGTCTTACTACACAAAAGACTGGCAGCTGTGCCAGATGTTCAAGCATTTGTTCAGGCTCTGGTTAGGATCAAGCCTGTTTACAGACCTTTGACTCCTCCCTGGAGTCTAAATCTTGTTCTTTCAGTTCTTCAAGGGGTTCCGTTTGAACCTTTACATTCCATAGATATTAAGTTACTATCTTGGAAAGTTTTGTTTTTGGTTGCTATTTCTTCTGCTAGAAGAGTTTCAGAGTTATCTGCTCTGCAGTGTTCTCCACCCTATCTGGTGTTCCATGCAGATAAGGTGGTTTTGCGTACTAAGCCTGGTTCCTTCTTTATGTCCGAATCCAGTTTCAAAGAAGGAACGTTTGTTACACAATTTGGACGTAGTCCGTGCTCTAAAATTCTATTTAGAGGCTACAAAAGATTTCAGACAAACATCTTCTTTGTTTGTTGTCTATTCTGGTAAAAGGAGAGGTCAAAAAGCGACTTCTACCTCTCTTTCCTTTTGGCTTAAAAGCATCATCCGATTGGCTTATGAGACTGCCGGACGGCAGCCTCCTAAAAGAATCACAGCTCACTCCACTAGGGCTGTGGCTTCCACATGGGCCTTCAAGAATGAGGCTTCTGTTGACCAGATATGTAAGGCAGCGACTTGGTCTTCACTGCACACTTTTGCCAAATTTTACAAATTTGATACTTTTGCTTCTTCGGAGGCTATTTTTGGGAGAAAGGTTTTGCAAGCCGTGGTGCCTTCCGTTTAGGTAACCTGATTTGTTCCCTCCCTTCATCCGTGTCCTAAAGCTTTGGTATTGGTTCCCACAAGTAAGGATGACGCCGTGGACCGGACACACCAATGTTGGAGAAAACAGAATTTATGCTTACCTGATAAATTACTTTCTCCAACGGTGTGTCCGGTCCACGGCCCGCCCTGGTTTTTTAATCAGGTCTGATGAATTATTTTCTCTAACTACAGTCACCACGGTACCATATGGTTTCTCCTATATTTTTCCTCCTGTCCGTCGGTCGAATGACTGGGGTGGGCGGAGCCTAGGAGGGACTATATGGCCAGCTTTGCTGGGACTCTTTGCCATTTCCTGTTGGGGAAGAGATATTCCCACAAGTAAGGATGACGCCGTGGACCGGACACACCGTTGAGAAAGTAATTTATCAGGTAAGCATAAATTCTGTTTTCTTTTGTTAGATTATCATGTGTATAAACATCATGATTTTGTATTGTGACATCATGCAATTGTAATTCTTTTTCGACGGTCTTTTGAAAGACCTCTATACTGTTGTTATGAATATGCGTGGGATACAAGGAAGATTTCTTTTTGAACGATTTTAAATTAACAGCTTCATTACTGACAATTAACTTCACATGTGCACTTTCTCACTCTAAAGATAATAAATCTAACTTGGCACATTTGTCTATAAAAGTAGAATTATCATTTCTTGCATTAATGTCATTTGCTATAGGCTCACCCTTCTCAAAACTTATTGAAGTAGAATAAAAAAAAACATTTCTCTTGTTAAGTATAGTCAGTCCACGGGTCATCCATTACTTATGGAATATATCTCTTCCTAACAGGAAGCTGCAAGAGGATCACCCAAGCAGAGCTGCTATATAGCTCCTCCCCTCACATGTCATATTCAGTCATTCTCTTGCAGCCTAACTAAAGATAGGTCGCTGTGAGAGGTCTGTGGTGTTTTTTAACTTAGTTTATTTCTACAATCAAAAGTTTGTTATTTTAAATGGCACCGGAGTGTGCTGTTTGTTCTCAGGCAGCATTAGAAGAAGAATCTGCCTGCGTTTTCTATGATCTTAGCAGACGTAACTAAGATCTACTGGCTGTTCTCATCTGAGGAGTGAGGTAACTTCAGAAAAGGGGAATAGCATGCAGGGCCCCCCTGCAAATGAGGTATGTGCAGTAAATTATTTTTCTGAGGAATGGAATTGACTGAGAAAATACTGCTGATACCAATGTAAAGTAAGTTCAGCCTTAAATGCAGTGATAGCGACTGGTATTAGGCTGATGAGTGTGTGTACACTGATTGTATTTTTCTAAGGAATGGAATTGACTCTGGAAATACTGTTAATACTGAAATAATGTATGAGCCTTAACTGCAGTAAAAGCGACTGGTAGCAGGCTTATTAATAACAATTCATAACTTTTCAAATGTATGTTTAAAACGTTTACTGGCATGTTAATCGTTTTTTGTGAGGTACTTGGTGATAAAACTTATTGGGGCATGATTTTTACCACATGGCCATCTTTGTTTTCTGCATAGAAACAGTTATCTGAGCTTCCCCACTGTTGTAATATGAGTGGGAGGGGCCTATTTTAGCGTTTTTTTTGCGCAGTAAAAATTCAGTCACAATCTGTCTACTTCATCCTCCATGATCCAGATCGTCTCTAGAGAGCTCAGGGGTCTTCAAAATTCATTTTGAGGGAGGTAATCAGTCACAGCAGACCTGTGACAGTGTGTTTTGACTGTGATAAAAGTCAATCTTTACATGTAAAGACATTATCACCAGACAACGAGGGGGAAGTTATGCCGACTAACTCTCCTCACGTGTCAGTACCTTCGCCTCCCGCTCAGGAGGTGCGTGATTTTGTGGCGCCAAGTACATCAGGGAGGCCCTTACAAACCACTTTGCAAGACATGGCTACTGTTATGACAGAAGTATTATCTAAATTGCCAGAATTAAGAGGCAAGCGCGATAGCTCTGGGTTAAGGACAGAGCGCGCGGATGAGGTGAGAGCCATGTCAGATACTGCGTCACAGTTTGCAGAACATGAAGACGGAGAGCTTCATTCTGTGGGTGACGGATCTGATCCAGGGAGACTGGATTCAGAGATTTCTAATTTTAAATTTAAGCTTGAGAACCTCCACATATTGCTAGGGGAGGTATTAGCGGCTCTGAATGATTGTAACACGGTTGCAATTCCAGAAAAATTATGTAGGTTGGATAGATACTATGCGGTACCGGTGTGTACTGACGTGTTTCCTATACCTAAAAGGCTTACAGAGATTATTAGCAAGGAGTGGGATAGACCTGGTGTGCCTTTTTCCCCTCCTCCCATATTTAGGAAAATGTTTCCTATAGACGCCACCACACGAGACTTATGGCAGACGGTCCCTAAGGTGGAGGGAGCAGTTTCTACTTTAGCTAAGCGTACCACTATCCCGGTGGAGGATAGTTGTGCCTTTTCAGATCCAATGGATAAGAAATTAGAGGGTTACCTTAAGAAAATGTTTGTTCAACAAGGTTTTATCTTACAGCCCCTTGCATGCATTGCGCCTGTCACTGCTGCGGCGGCATTCTGGTTTGAGTCTCTGGAAGAGGCCATTCGCACAGCTCCATTGGATGAAATTATGAACAAGCTTAAAGCACTTAAGCTAGCTAACGCATTTGTTTCTGATGCCGTCGTACATTTAACCAAACTTACGGCTAAGAACTCCGGATTCGCCATCCAAGCGCGCAGAGCGCTATGGCTTAAATCCTGGTCAGCTGACGTGACTTCTAAATCTAAATTGCTTAATATTCCTTTCAAAGGGCAGACCTTATTCGGGCCCGGCTTGAAAGAAATTATAGCTGACATTACGGGAGGTAAGGGCCATGCTCTACCTCAGGACAGGGCCAAATCAAAGGCCAAACAGTCTAATTTTCGTGCCTTTCGTAACTTCAAGGCAGGAGCAGCAAAAACAGGAAGGAGCTGTTGCTCGTTACAGGCAGGGCTGGAAAGTTAACCAGTCCTAGAACAAGGGCAAGCAGGCCAAGAAACCTGCTGCTGCTCCTAAGACAGCATGAAGAGAGGGCCCCCTATCCGGAAACGGATCTAGTGGGGGGCAGACTTTCTCTCTTCGCCCAGGCTTGGGCAAGAGATGTCCAGGATCCCTGGGCGTTGGAGATCATATCTCAGGGATATCTCCTGGACTTCAAAACTTCTCCTCCACGAGGGAGATTTCATCTTTCAAGGTTATCAGCAAACCAAATAAAGAAAGAGGCGTTTCTACGCTGTGTACAAGACCTCTTACTAATGGGGGTGATCCACCCAGTTCCGCGGACGGAACACGGGCAAGGATTCTATTCAAATCTATTTGTGGTTCCCAAGAAAGAGGGAACCTTCAGACCAATCTTGGACTTAAAAATCCTAAACAAATTCCTAAGAGTTCCATCATTCAAAATGGAAACTATTCGAACCATCCTTCCCATGATCCAAGAGGGTCAGTACATGACCACAGTGGACTTAAAGGATGCCTACCTTCACATACAGATTCACAAGGATCATTATCGGTACCTAAGATTTGCTTTCCTAGACAGGCATTACCAGTTTGTAGCTCTTCCCTTCGGGCTCACTTCTGGCGGTACTAAGACCGCGAGGCATAGCGGTGACTCCGTACCTAGACGACATTCTGATACAAGCGTCAAGTTTTCAAACTGCCAAGTCTCATACAGAGATAGTTCTGGCATTTCTGAGGTCGCATGGGTGGAAAGTGAACGTGGAAAAGAGTTCTCTATTACCACTTACAAGGGTTCCCTTTCTAGGGACTCTTATAGATTCTGTAGAGATGAAAATTTACCTGACAGAGGCCAGGTTATCAAAACTTCTAAATGCTTGCCGTGTCCTTCATTCCATTCCACACCCGTCAGTAGCTCAGTGCATGGAAGTAATCGGCTTAATGGTAGCGGCAATGGACATAGTACCATTTGCTCGCCTGCATCTCAGACCACTGCAATTGTGCATGCTAAGTCAGTGGAACGGGGATTACTCAGATTTGTCCCCCCTACTAAATCTGGATCAAGAGACCAGAGATTCTCTTCTATGGTGGCTTTCTCGGCCACATCTGTCCAAGGGGATGACCTTTCGCAGGCCAGATTGGATGATTTTAAAAACAGACGCCAGCCTTCTAGGCTGGGGCGCAGTCTGGAACTCCCTGAAGGCTCAGGGATTATGGACTCAGGAGGAGAAACTCCTCCCAATAAATATTCTGGAATTAAGAGCAATATTCAATGCTCTCCTAGCTTGGCCTCAGTTAGCAACTCTGAGGTTCATCAGATTTCAGTCGGACAACATCACGACTGTGGCTTACATCAACCATCAAGAGGGAACCAGAAGTTCCCTAGCGATGTTGGAAGTCTCAAAGATAATTCGCTGGGCAGAGTCTCACTCTTGCCACCTGTCAGCGATTTACATCCCAGGCGTGGAGAACTGGGAGGCGGATTTTCTAAGTCGCCAGACTTTTCATCCGGGGGAGTGGGAACTTCATCCGGAGGTCTTTGCTCAACTGATTCATCGTTGGGGCAAACCAGATCTGGATCTCATGGCGTCTCGCCAGAACGCCAAGCTTCCTTGTTACGGATCCAGGTCCAGGGACCCGGGAGCGGTGCTGATAGATGCTCTGACAGCCCCTTGGGTCTTCAACATGGCTTATGTGTTTCCACCATTCCCGATGCTTCCTCGTTTGATTGCCAAGATCAAACAGGAGAGAGCTTCGGTGATTCTGATAGCGCTTGCGTGGCCACGCAGGACCTGGTATGCAGACCTAGTGGACATGTCGTCCTGTCCACCGTGGTCTCTGCCTCTGAGACAGGACCTTCTAATTCAGGGTCCTTTCAACCATCCAAATCTAATTTCTCTGAGGCTGACTGCATGGAGATTGAACGCTTGATTCTATCAAAGCGTGGCTTCTCGGAGTCGGTTATTGATACCTTAATACAGGCTAGGAAGCCTGTTACCAGAAAAATTTACCATAAGATATGGCGTAAATATTTATATTGGTGCGAATCCAAGAGTTACTCATGGAGTAAGGTTAGGATTCCTAGGATATTGTCCTTTCTACAAGAGGGTTTAGAAAAGGGCTTATCTGCTAGTTCGTTAAAGGGACAGATTTCTGCTCTGTCTATTCTTCTACACAAACGTCTGGCTGAAGTTCCAGACGTTCAGGCTTTTTGTCAGGCTTTAGCTAGGATTAAGCCTGTGTTTAAGACTTTTGCTCCGCCGTGGAGCTTAAACTTAGTTCTTAACGTTCTTCAAGGCGTTCCATTTGAACCCCTTCATTCCATTGATATCAAGCTGTTATCCTGGAAGGTTCTGTTTTTGATGGCTATTTCCTCGGCTCGAAGAGTCTCTGAGTTATCTGCCTTACATTGTGATTCTCCTTATCTGATTTTTCATTCAGACAAGGTAGTTCTGCGTACTAAACCTGGGTTCTTACCTAAGGTAGTTACTAACAGGAATATCAATCAAGAGATTGTTGTTCCATCACTGTGTCCTAACCCTTCTTCAAAGAAGGAACGACTTTTGCATAATCTGGACGTAGTCCGTGCCCTGAAGTTCTATTTGCAGGCAACTAAAGATTTTCGTCAAACTTCTTCCCTGTTTGTCGTTTACTCTGGACAGAGAAGAGGTCAAAAGGCTTCGGCTACCTCTCTCTCTTTTTGGCTTCGTAGCATAATACGTTTAGCCTATGAGACTGCTGGACAGCAGCCTCCTGAAAGGATTACAGCTCATTCTACTAGAGCTGTGGCTTCCACCTGGGCCTTTAAAAATGAGGCCTCTGTTGAACAGATTTGCAAGGCTGCAACTTGGTCTTCACTTCACACTTTTTCAAAATTTTACAAATTTGACACTTTTGCTTCTTCGGAGGCTATTTTTGGGAGAAAGGTACTTCAGGCAGTGGTTCCTTCTGTTTAATGTTCCTGCCTTGTCCCTCCCTTCATCCGTGTACTTTAGCTTTGGTATTGGTATTCCATAAGTAATGGATGACCCGTGGACTGACTACACTTAACAAGAGAAAACATAATTTATGCTTACCTGATAAATTTATTTCTCTTGTAGTGTAGTCAGTCCACGGCCCGCCCTGTCTTTAAGGCAGATCTAAATTTTAATTAAACTCCAGTCACCACTGCACCCTATGGTTTCTCCTTTCTCGTCTGCTTTGGTCGAATGACTGAATATGACATGTGAGGGGAGGAGCTATATAGCAGCTCTGCTTGGGTGATCCTCTTGCAGCTTCCTGTTAGGAAGAGATATATTCCATAAGTAATGGATGACCCGTGGACTGACTACACTACAAGAGAAATAAATTTATCAGGTAAGCATAAATTATGTTTTTTAGCAATAGAGATCTAACAAATTTGCTCAAAACAATGATTGTCTGAAAGAGATTAAAATGAGACGTTAAGTGCAAAGTTCAAGCCTAAATTCAAAACCTTAATTAATGTGTGCTTCATTTAATTCAACTGTAGACAAATTAATCCCATTCTTAGACTCTAAACATATTTCTAACCCTGAGCCTTCCTCTGCCTCCTTGGATAGAGATCTTGTCTCTCTGCTCTTTCTCCCCTGTTTAGGTTTGTTCTTACTTCTTCCTCTTCTATGTATCTTTTTCATATTTTCTTTACTTTAGAATGAATCATACCACTTTGTTTTATTGAAATCCTAGAGATGGAAGCTACTGTTTCATCACTGACTTTAGGGGTCTTTAGTACAAAGGTGGCACTACCGTCTGTTCTACTAGTTACTTCTAACATATTCTCAAAATCTAATGGATCTTTGTACTCTCAGTTCTATTTGGTACTCCTCTGAGGGGCCTATTTATTATGGTGCGAGCGGATCATGTCCACTGCACATCGATAAATGCCGACAACTTCTGTTTCCAGTGAGCCCCTTAATCTTTTCCATCCCCTTGTATGTGTCCACTTATATACTCTGCCTTTATCATTATCTTCCTTATCGCTAGAGATTTTGATTTTCTTAAAATGCCATAGCTTATCCTTAAACTCCCTTATCGCCTTTTTGTAAGGCTTTATTTATTGCCAACAGGTGGTACAATAACAAGTGGTGCAACCATTTCACACCACACAGGGTGTATCATAGAAACACATTACCAAAGAAAAAAATAAAATAAATGACAAAAAGATTGTATAGAACAATATACTTTTAACAACAATAAGATCAATCTACTCAGAACATATTTGTTGCTTTGAAAATTTCTGTTACCACAATGTTGGAGATTTTATGTTTAAATCAAAACAGCACTGTCTTAGAGTTATTACAATATCCCTATAGAAATAAAAAAAAATGTATTTGAGTTGTACATATCCTCCCCGTCCATCTCCCCCCACCCCTCCCTCTCCTTTTTAGTTTTTACTATAGATTTTAATAAGGTTCTCTATAGCAAGATAAACAACACACTGGAAATTCTTCTAATAGCACAAATTCTGCAAAACTGTCCAAACTCAGAAAGGGAGAGAGTATATACGTTTTTGGATATTTAATGGATATGATGGGTAGCCAACCCAATAGGAATTTTTTTTAAAAATTTCCTTTGCTGATTTCAAATGAAAAGATTCAAATATTATTTGATTTTGCATTTCGTTAATAACCAATGAGAAAGAAGGAGCTGAGGTGGCTTTCCAATTTTTTACTATCAGGTGTCTAGTCAATAGAATTTTTGTATTCAGTATTTTAGTCTGTAGGCCAACGTCTGGGGTCTGTGTATTTAGAAAAATAATAATTTCTGGCTCAAACATGACATTTATAAATATAGTTTATTTAGCTAGAACACAATTTTTTTCCAGATTTGTAACATTTTAGGACAATACCAGAACATATGAAGTATGTCTGCTTTAGTATATGGACATCGCGAGCATCTAAATAATTGAGAGGGAAACATTCTTGATAATCTAAAGGGGGTAATATAGTAATTGTTAATAAGTTTCACATGGGATTCCTTCCAGCTCATTGATAACTGACATTTTGTATTGTAGTGAAGCTTAGTTTGATTTTTCAGTGTCTAAAGTTGGGAAATAAAGTTTCCAAATATCACGTTGAATTAAGAGATGATAGGCTTTGTTTAGTAAGCATAATGTCATACATAAGAGAGATAGAGGAAAGGCCAGCCGATTTTTTTTGTATACATATTTTGATATCAGACCATGCAATGTATCGATTCATGTACCATCTCATATTATCGATATAGTGTCTTAATTGTAAATTGGCAAAAAAGTTATTTCTAGGTAGGTCAAACTGTTGAGAAAGAGTCTCAAAGGTTACAATATGTCCATTATTTGATAGTGTTTGATGCATAAATTTAAGGCCTTTTTTTGCCCATAACTTAAAGGAGGCCTGATTAAAGGGACAGTCTACACCAGAATTTTTATTGTTTTAAAAGATAGATAATCCCTTTATTACCCATTTCCAAGTTTTGCATAACCAACACAGTTATAATAATATACTTTTAACCTCTGTGATTATCTTGTATCTAAGCCTCTGCAAACTGCCCCTTTTTTCAGTTATTTTGACAGACTTGCAGTCTAGCCAATCAGTGCCTGCTCCCAGATAACTTCACGTGCACTAGCACAGTGTTATCTATATGAAATACGTGAACTAACACCATCTAGTGGTGAAAAACTGTTAAATTGCAATCTGAAAGAGGTGGGCTTCAAGGTCTAAGAAATTAGCATATGAACCTCCTAGGTTAAGCTTTCAACTAAGAATACCAATAGAACAAAGCAAAATTGGTGATAAAAGTAAATTGGAAAATTGTTTAAAATTAGATGCTCTATCTGAATCATGAAAGTTTATTTTGGCCTAGACTGTCCCTTTAATTCCTGGAATGAAACCCACGTTGCCTATTATGGGTAAAAATTCAGAGAAAGAATAATCCATACCTAGCAAGGAACATAGCTTATGCCATGCCAGAATAATATTTTTTTATAGAGATTAAGCATTCAATGTTAGAGGGTAAGTTTCTATGAGAGCAATGAATAATGGCTCCAAGAGTAAAAGGATATATGAAAGGAAGAGAAAATATTAGTATCTGCCAGCCAATCTACCGCAATTTTAGCTATTTTAGCCATTTTAGCTAATATAGCAATGTTATATATAGTAATATTAGGCAGCGCAAGGCCGGCCATGATACGTGGTCGCATCATCTTTTTAAGCGAGATACCAAGTTTCTTATCTTTTCAGATAAATCTGGAAAACATAGTATGTAACTTGCACAGATCTACCAGAGCTATAAAAAGTGGTACATTTTGTAATGGATACAATAAACGGGGAAAGATAATTGTTTTGATTAGGCTCACTCGCACTGATACTGATATAGGAAGCAAAACCCATGTTTCTAGATCTGTTTTAATCTTTTGAATAAGGGGTTGAAAATTTAACTTATACCACATGTTCGGATTAACATGGAGATATATGCTAAGATATTTAAGTGAATCTACAACTTTAAAAGGGTAATCTTGTAAACTGGACCTAGTTTTGTTAATCCACATAAGTTCGCTTGTATCATAGTTTATTTTTATTTTTTTATTTTTTTTAAAGTAAATTTTTATTGAGGTCAAAAGTCATGAGAATAACAAGGTATTGATCAAACATCCAAAATGAAATTGGCAATACAGATGTTCACTGTACATAGCATAATGATGTAAACAATACATGAAAGCATACAAATTGGAAATAATAAACAACAGACGCCTCAACATTTTCAATAATACTGTAGGATATCATATACCTGTGAATAAGAAAGGCAAATAACAATACCAATAGTTTGTTTAATGTAAAGCGATAATTGATGATCTTGGTGACCCAAACAAGGGGTAACAAGGAGTGAGGAGGGAAAGGAAGGAAATGGAAGGGAGAGGGTGGGATAGGAGAGAAGGAGAGCAAGGGAAAAGAGAGAGGGAAGAGAAAAAAAAGAAAAAAAGGGAAGGGAAGGGGGGGAGAGGAGGGAAGGGAGGTCATATATTCCCTAAGGCTTCCAGAATAGGAACCCGGGATTAACCAATGATTAGTTATGCTTGAGACACACATTAATTATTTTTCCGGACTCATGGGAGATAGGGTACTGCCTTAGGGTCCTCTCGGAGGGTCTGTTAGTTGTCTCCAGGAGTCCCAAATCTTGGGCATTCCATTTGCTCAAAGTAGGACATGATCTTGACTATGTCTGCCCATCTTGGGGCTATCTTTTGTTTCCAGAGTCTAGCAACCGCCAGCTTGGCAGCCGATAATAGGTAAATGCTCAGGAAAATGTTAGAGATGGAGTGTGACTTAATGCCTATATGGAATAGCAAAGTTTGTGGGGAGTTGCCAATCAGAGGGTCAAGCGCTAAGCACTTGTTTAGGATTGTGGTCCAGAAAGGTTGTAATGTCGGAGTATCATAGTTTATTTTATACCCAGAAAAAGAGCTAAAAGTATTTAGTCTTTGTAGAATTAATGGAATTGTTTGTGATGTGTTATCTATAAAGATCAACAGATCATCTGCATAGAGAAGAATTTTAAAACTATGTGTCCCCATCTTCAATAGTATCCCTAAGTCAAATTGCTAATGGCTCGAGCGCCATATTGAAAAGGAGAGGAGATAACAGACATCCCTGTCTTGTACCTCTTCCTAGGACAATTTTTGGAGTAAGGGTGCCATTATTTAGTAAATAGGATATTGGCTTATTGTATATATTATAAATAAAATATACAAACTGATTCTTGAAGTCGAATTAAGCAACTGATCTGAATAGGTGTTTCCAAGCAATCGTATCAAAAGCCTTTTCGGCGTTGAGCGTAACAATTGCTGCGTCGTATCTAAGTTGTCCGTTATTATATTTCTCTATATTCCACATATAATCTATAAAATTTATAACTTTACTGATATTTTTAGAAGAATTCCTTGATATCATAAAGCCTGTTTGATCTGGGTGTATGATCTTATCAAGACAAGATGAGAGTCTAGTAGCTATAATGGCAGCCAAGATTTTATAACCTGCATTCAATACAGATATAGGTCTGTATGAAGCAGGATCTTCAATATTTTTACCTTTTTTTAGGTATCAAGGAGATGTTAGCTGCAGAAAAATAATTCTAGGTAGGATTATTTAAAAAATAGTAGTTATTAAAGAGTTTCTCAAGTGTATATTTAATATTGTCAGCTAATATTTTCAGATATTCTACTGGCAAACAGTCCGGACCGGCAGCTTTATTTAGCTTAGCCTTCTCTTTAGCCTTCAAGATTTCATCTATTGAAATAGGCATATTTAATGCTGTTAGATCCGTGTCTGTAATTTTGGGTGTTTTAATTTTAGACCAGAAATTTTCTTGGTTTAACCTATTAATTTTTTTCTCAGAATGTAATTGTTGATAGTATGTATAGAAAACTATACTTATCGCTTTAGAGTCTGTATATCTATTTTTCCTTCTTTGATAGCTAATATATAATATTTCTTTTTTCTATTTTTTACAAGTTTAGTTAGATATTTAGCTGAACATCCGTGAAACCCTCTGTAGTGCATATTTATTTTTAATTCCTCTTCTTGCTATTTTTGTTTTAATAATACATCTCTCTCTTCCTCTGCTTTAATATATTTATTCCAGTTATAATTGCTATGATGCATATAATATTTTCCTTATGCATTTCTGACTTGGTTAGCGAGTTGGATTGCAGTAGCATTAGCTTTCTTTTTTCTAAGATACATGTACGGTTTGATCTCACCACGTAACTTAGAAGCTTCCCAAAAATGTTCTATCTTATTAAAATGTGCAATATTATATGTACAGTAATCTTTCCATTTCTGTTTTAACCAGAGTGAAAATCTGGAGATATTGTACAGATATCTGGGGAAGAAAAAACTTTGATTTTTATCCTTGGGTCCAACTGGTGTATCGAATACAATTGATATAATTAAATCCTTTATATGCGCATCTAATTTTAAAATGGATAGTGATTCTGAGATTAATAGATAATCAATTCTAGAAAAAAGTTTTATAGGATTTAGATTCACATGTAAATGTAGACTAATCAGGATTTTTAATCCTCAAAATATCTATTAATTTCAGTTTATTACAGAATTTTTTTAAATATTTAGCCTGGTTATTATATTCTTTCCGGTGTTTTATACCAAATCTTTCTACCTCAGGGAAAAGAGACATATTAAAGTCGCCTCCTAAAATAATATTTTGACTTATGAAAGCAAATATTTTAGCCTTAATTTTGTCCCAAAATCAGGGGGAAATCTTATTTGGACTGTAAATATTGCACAAAATTAGATTGGTCTTATTGATTTGAATTTGTAGTATAATGTGACTTGCTTCTATGTTTGTTTCTATGTTGATAATCTTATACGTCAGTTTTCTATTTATAAGAATAGCAACACCACTCTTCCTACTTGTACAAGGAGTAGCTATTACTTTACCCACCCATTTAGATTTTAATTTGGGTATTTCACTGTCTTTAAGATGTGTTTCTTGTAGGAAGACCACACTCGGGTTAAATCTGCCTAGTTTTTTTATCATGAGTTTACATTTTATTGGAGAAGTTATTCCTCCGATATTCCAGGAAATAACATTTAAATTTTCCCAAAACTCTGTCATTAAAAACATTATAGCTTTCACTGCAGTGCAAGGAGAGGGGGAAAGAGGACGAGTGAGAGCGGATAAAAAAAATAAAGAGGTACAACACTCTCAAATAAAACCTGAACCATATATACATAATAAAGGGCATACGTAGCAAGGAAGTCCCTTCATTTTTGTAATATAGAGAGAGTACTTTCTGCTTCCATACATATCAAATTCTCTTTTTAGTGAGGAAACATCAACCATTTAGACCTGTATTACATCTAGAGCTTGAAAAAAAGAGTACCTTTAACATAGTAACATAGTAGATGAGGTTGAAAAAAGACCGAAGTCCATCGAGTTCAACCTATACAAATCAAAAAATATATACAAAAACCCTTGTTAAACTTAAATAATCCCACTAAAAGGTGACCCATTTAATACTAGCAATCATATCCATGAATTTTGTTTACAGACAGAAATGTATTATCCAAATAATTTTTAAATGTATCTAGGGAATTGGCATTCACTACCTCTTTTGGTAATGAGTTCCACAATTTTATTGCTCTTACAGTGAAAAAACGTTTCCGTTGCAGGAGATTAAATCTCCTTTCCTCCAACCTTAAATTGTGACCTCTTGTCAGAAACTATTTTCTTGGAATAAACAGAGCTTCTGCAATCTCGGTATATGGGCCTTGAATATATTTATATAAAGTAATCATGTCACCTCTTAAGCGCCTTTTTTCTAAAGAAAACAGACCCAGTTTGGCTAGCCTCTCCTCATAGGTTAAATTCTCCAATCCCCTTATTAGCTTTGTGGCCCTTCTCTGAACTTTTTTTAGTTCTGCAATATCTTTTTTTTGCGATTGGTCCCCAGAACTGCACTCCATAGTAGAATGTCATTTATCAGCAATAAAATCTCTAGCTTCTGCTATAGAATTAAAAGTACTCCTATCACCATTTCTTTCAACTACTATTCTGGCGGGGTATAACATACATGCATTTAATCCTTTATTTATCATTTGTGTACAATAGGGGGCCATGTTTTTTTTCTCTTTAGGGCTGTTTTATTCTAAAAGTCTTGGAATAGTAATATTTTTTTATTCGCAAAAGTAAATGTTTCAAATTTTTTATAAAGTCTGACCATTTAAATTTTATCTTGGAACCTAAGAAGTTTAAAAATGCACGTTCTACTTCTTAATGTACCATTGTGACAAAACCAATCTCGCCACTGTACATTGGAGGGCCTGTTATGGAACATTCTTTGGGCTGGAGGTACATGGGCTTAAGGATACCCAGAGACTGCATGGAAATATGGAATTTTATATGCTGGACACCCCATGTACTTTCATACCTCTGTCTTATGTCTATGTCACCCTGTATCCATAAATACAGGATGGGTACAGGGTGTGAGTGCCCCTTGTGGGAGCAATTGTGACTCTATAAGCAAAGTGGGCATAAAAGACTTTATAGCTAATAAGAACTGTTCCTATATTCTGTAATAAGATGTATTCTATGTATGTTTAAGATCTGATTGTGTCTCAGGAGTCTGTCTGGGTAAACTGATTGTGTCATTGTGTGATTATGTTAACTAGACTGCCCAACATCAGATTGTCTGAGTAAACGTTCTTCCCTAGTTAATTAACTTAATATGTTAATCTGTTTTACCTGTGAATAGACAATTGTTTGATGCATTGTTCATATGTTTGCCTTACTGTTAAACCAATGCCCTTTGTAACCTGAAGCCAGGGTGTATAAATCTGTGTGCTGCCTTCAAATAAAGCATATATTCTGTTTAAACCTGAAACTGGCTGGGTTGTGAATTGCTGATTGTCTATGCAGGACATTGTTCATCTGGGGTTAACCCTTGGTACACAGTTGGTACCGTAACATTGGTGGCAGCGACGGAATGAACCTTATCGCCCAGAAGAGCAACTACACAAGCCAGTAACCTCAGGAAGAGGGGGATTATTACAATACTGACTAAGATGGAAAAGAGAAAAGTAAATTTTGCAGCTTTTAAAAACTTCCTGGAAACAGAAGGAGAGATTGATGGGTACCTTGCGGATTTTGAGAGGCAATGTGCACTACACAAGGTACCCGCAGAGGACTGGGTCACGATATTATCTGGAAAATTATCCGGCCGGGCCAGAGAGGCTTTTCGGGCCATTCCAGATGAGGAAGTCAGGGATTATAATACTGTAAAAGAGGCTCTGCTCTCCAGGTATGCGGTTACACCGGAGGCATACCGGAGACGGTTCAGAGACACTGTTAAATTAGCTGGAGATTCCTACCTTGAGTGGGCATGTAAGGTGCACCGCACAGCAGCTCACTGGATAGCGGGGTGCCAAGCCATATCTGGGGAAGAGGTGCTGCAGCTATTCCTGTTGGAACATTGCTTCGACAAATTACCCGCAGGAGTTCGAGAGTGGGTTCGGGACCGTAAACCCTCCACCCTGCAGGAAGCGGCTCGCTTGGCAGATGAGTATACGGATGCCCGCAAACTGGACATTGCTACCACTAAGCCCCCTGCTAGAGTGGAGTACAGACCCCCAGTCACCCCAGCAGCTGCCAGTTACCAAACCCCGGCGCACCGCTATACCACACGGCCTCCGGCCACGAACTACCCTCAGAGAGCCCTGTTCAATTCGCGGGGCTACTCACAACCTATTCGGTGCTTTAGATGTAAGCAACTAGGGCACAAAAGACCAGAGTGTCCCCTAAACGCAGCGAACCAAGCGCAGTCCTGGAGAAGACCCGCCGGCGGAATCCCACGTAATCCTCAGCCTGCGGCCCGCTACGTAGAGGCGCAAGAATGCTGGAGCATCCTACATGAGGCAGACCTTGTGCAAGCTGCCCACCGGAATAACCGGCAACTGGTTAAAGTGAATGGGAAGAAGGTCAGTGGTCTACGGGATACTGGTGCTACCATGACCTTGCTTCAAAAGAACTTGGTGTCTGAGAAACAGTACACTGGAGACACTGTGGCTGTGAGGGTAGCAGGGGGCGATGTGTTCAGCCTACCTGTTGCCAGGGTACATTTGGATTGGGGAGTGGGCGCTAGACCTGTGAATGTGGGGGTCAAGAAGGACTTACCTGCTGATGTTCTTCTTGGAAATGACTTGGCCCCCCTTGTTTCTGCCTACGCTCCTATGGGTCCCGCTGATGTTAACTCTGTGACTACCCGTGCCCAGATCCGTGCAGCAGAGACTGACCCACCTGCTGCTAAGCCCCAGGACGCTGAGCTCAGTAAATCTCTATCCGCTATTGATATGTGGAGGTCCCGTTACAATGCGCTGATGAAGGAGAAGAGGAGCGCAGAGGAAAAAGCACGTTTAGAACAGGAATCTCTGCTAGACAAGCTGCACCGACAAACTGCAGAAAACACCAGCTTGAGAGTGGAACATGAAACATTAAAGACAAACTTAGTGACACTGGAGGAGAAGCTGACGCTGGCTCATAGTGAGGTGCAGCAACTCAAGGGCACCCTATGTCAGTATGAAGGGATTGTGGATACCTATAAAGAGCAGGTACAGAAAACTCGTAAAGAAGCTGATGGGATTTTGAAGGACTGTTTGGCCCTGGTCTGGGCACTGAGGAATTTGAACCCTTGTTTGTATGGACAGGAATTCTCTCTCATAACGGGAATACAGATGGATTGTCCCAGCAAACTGACATGCCTACCAGGCGCTCTGGTGGTATATGCCACAGTATATACCCTGGACAGCCGAGCATGACAAACCAGAGGGAGAGGAGTTTGATGGTCCTGTCCCCCAGCAACACGGCTGTTTAGCCAAAGGGGAGACGATTGGTCTCCCCCTCCAGCAGCACAGCTATGTATCCGAAGGGGAGACAGTCGGTCTTCCCCTCCAGCAACCAGGCTCCCACCAGGCTACTTCCATGGTAATGCTGGCACCCGGGCAGAGTACAGCTGGTCTCTGCCCACCTCGCAACCCACCAATTCAGCGTACCAGTCCCCCACACAGCTGTGGTGAGGCACCTGGACATGGACAAGTTTTCCCCGTACTCAGGTGTAGTAACCATTTATTGTGGGTGGGCTGTACTACTAATTGTGTTTTATGGGTGGGTTGCTGGACTAACCAGGGCACTGACCGGCAGGAGGTCAGATACCCTGTTAGTCTGTTTGGAAAAGGGGAGAGATGTGACAAAACCAATCTCGCCACTGTACATTGGAGGGCCTGTTATGGAACATTCTTTGGGCTGGAGGTACATGGGCTTAAGGATACCCAGAGACTGCATGGAAATATGGAATTTTATATGCTGGACACCCCATGTACTTTCATACCTCTGTCTTATGTCTATGTCACCCTGTATCCATAAATACAGGATGGGTACAGGGTGTGAGTGCCCCTTGTGGGAGCAATTGTGACTCTATAAGCAAAGTGGGCATAAAAGACTTTATAGCTAATAAGAACTGTTCCTATATTCTGTAATAAGATGTATTCTATGTATGTTTAAGATCTGATTGTGTCTCAGGAGTCTTTCTGGGTAAACTGATTGTGTCATTGTGTGATTATGTTAACTAGACTGCCCAACATCAGATTGTCTGAGTAAACGTTCTTCCCTAGTTAATTAACTTAATATGTTAATCTGTTTTACCTGTGAATAGACAATTGTTTGATGCATTGTTCATATGTTTGCCTTACTGTTAAACCAATGCCCTTTGTAACCTGAAGCCAGGGTGTATAAATCTGTGTGCTGCCTTCAAATAAAGCATATATTCTGTTTAAACCTGAAACTGGCTGGGTTGTGAATTGCTGATTGTCTATGCAGGACATTGTTCATCTGGGGTTAACCCTTGGTACACAGTTGGTACCGTAACAACCATCTTCGTTAAACTTCCTAGGACCTACTCTATGAGCTCTTTCTATAGCTAACGGAAGTTGTTGGGGGGGAAATCCTAAAGCCTAAGGTAATAAAATTGACGTAAAGTTTAATACATTTTCATATTCTAGCGTTTCTGGAAGACCCACTATTCTTATATTATTGTGCTTGCCGCAATCTTCCAGATCCTCCAGGCGAGATTGTAAGTTTTTGATTTTAGATTCTTGTTTTGAAAGAACATTCTCCTGTGTATTTACAAGATCTTCATTTTTATGAGATGTAGCGGGGACCTGTTGCGGTATAACCGCAAGCCAAAATGGGCGATTAGACTTCCAGCTCCGGTGGGCAGAAAGCCATACAAGGTGCCACAACCAGCAAGCACAAACCCCCAAAAAAGCATTGGGGTTAAGTGGCAGGGAGCTGAAATATTGATCTCTAGGTGCTCAACTGAAACGCTGACATGGGGCGAGTTGCTTCATAGCTCCACCCCCAACAGAAGTAAAAAAACTTGACCAATTACCTAATGTGCTGACCAGACACCGCTTGGCTAGATGTTTCATGCCCTTATCACCTTTTTGATTTTTTCATCATATCCTTTAAATTCTGGGTTTTCAGAAAAAGGACATATATGATCCTGCCCTTTTTTAATTTATTATATTAACTTTGCTCTTTGTTGCTTTCTATATTCTATAAAGATATCCAGTAGGACTAAGGAACAGTTCGTTAATAATTTGTTCCACTTGTTAATAAAATTCGTAAGCCCCTTGGACTACATAGAAACTTTATGTATATGGTGAATGTTTTAACATCAATTTCCAATCTGCCATCTTGTTTCAGTAATTTGTCCATTTTAAAAACAGTCTTAATCTTTGTAATCCTTCTGTTCATTTTTACATCATCAAAATCATCACAATCCTCATATGTATCCTCAAATTTCTGAAATACAAAACTCTCAGATGCCATTGTATTTAAATCTACTAGTGTAGACAAAAAGCACACATTGGGGCATATTTATTAAAGGCCTGTCCAACATGATCCGATCAGCGGATCATGTCCGACAGACCTCGCTGAATGCGGAGAGCAATAAGCTCTCCATATTCAGCATTGCACCAGCAGCTCGTGTGAGCTGCTAGTGCAACGCCACCCCCTACAGATTTGCGGCCAATCGGCTGCCAGCAGGGGGTTGTCAATCAACCCAATCGTACTCGATTGGGTTGATTTGTGGCGATGTTTGTCCGCCTCAGAGCAGGCGGACAGGTTATGGAGCAGCGGTCTTCAGACCGCTGCTTCATAACTGGTGTTTCTGGCGAGCCTGAAGGTTCACCAGAAACACAGGGCTTTAAGCTCCGTACAGAGCTTGATAGTTAGGCCCCAATGTCTTAAGTAAATCAATTATACTCCAGACCGTCAAGAATAAATTAATACATCCAGGAACATATTAAATAAATTCTGGGATGGAATAAACCTGACAATAAGAAACATTTAAATAGTAAATTTTGCCAATAAATACAAAATTCTTAACAGCAAATGTATTAAGGTGTCTTGATATATTTCTATGTACAATATCCACAACGTACCTGATAATAGAGATACATGTCACAGTTATATTATGCTCACAGCCCCTCAATGGCCGGTTAAAGCAACACAGAGAAACACACACATACACACAGAGAAACTCTCTCTCTTTCACACATACACACAGAGAAACTCTCTCTCGCACATGCAAACACAGAGAAACTCTCTCTCACACGCACACACAGAGAAACTCCCTCTCACGCACACACAGAGAAACTCTCTCACACAAACACACACAGAAACTCTCTCACACACACACACACAGAAACTATCACACACACACACAGAAACTCTCACACACACACACACACACACATAGAAACTCTCATGCACACACAGAAACTCTCTCTCACACACGCACACACAGAGAAACTCCCTCTCACGCACACACACAGAAACTCTCTCACACACACACACACACAGAAACTATCACACACACACACAGAAACTATCACACACACAGAAACTCTCTCTCACACACACACACACATAGAAACTCTCATGCACACACAGAAACTCTCTCTCACACACGCACACACAGAGAAACTCCCTCTCACACACACACACACACACAGAAACTCTCTCTAACACACACATAGAGAAACTCTCTCTCAAACACACACATATAAACTCTCTCACACATACACATAGAAACTCTCCCACACACACACACGGAAACTCTCACACATACACACACGGAGAAACTCTCTCACACACATACACAAAGAGAAACCCTTTCTCACACATACGCCTAGATTTAGAGTTTTGTTGGTAAAGACCCGCGTAGCTAACGCTGCTTTTTTTCCCAACGCACCCTTAAGACAACGCTGGTATTTAGAGTTGTCTGAAGGGCTGCGTTAGGCTCCAAAAAGGGTTCATTGGGCCAAATGTACCGCCACTTCATCCCTCAATACCAGCGTTGCTTACGGTAGCGGTAAGCTGGCAAAACGTGCTTGTGCACGATTCCCCCATAGAAAACAATGGGGCATTTTTGGATGAAAAAAAACCTAACACCTGCAAAAAAGCAGCGTTAAGCTCCCAACGCTGCCCCATTTTGTCCTATGGGGAAACACTTTCTAAGTCTGCACCTAACACCCTAACATGAACCCCCAGTCTAAACACCCCTAATCTTACACTCATTAACCCCTAATCTGCCGCCCCTGCTATCGCTGACACCTGCATTATATTATTAACCCCTAATCTGCCGACCAGACCTCGCCGCTACTCTAATAAAGTTATTAACCCCTAAACCGCCACACTCCCACCTCGCAAACCCTATAATAAATAGTATTAACCCCTAATCTGCCGACCAGACCTCGCCGCTACTCTAATAAATGTATTAACCCCTAAAGCTAACCCTAACACCCCCCTAAATTAAATAAAATTTAAATCTAACTAAATAAATTAACTCTTATTAACTAAAGTATTCCTATTTAAAACTAAATACTTAACTGTAAAATAAACCCTAATATAGCTACAATATAATGAATAATTATATTGTAGCTATTTTAGGATTTATATTTATTTTACAGGCAACTTTGTATTTATTGTAACTAGGTACAATAGCTATTAAATAGTTATTAACTATTTAGTAGCTACCTAGTTAAAATAATTACAAAAGTACCTGTAAAATAAATCCTAACCTAAGTTACAATTAAACCTAACACTACACTATCAATAAATTAATTAAATAAATTACATACAATTAAATAAACTAAACTAAATTACAAAAAAAAAAAGATTAATTACACCTACTCTAAGCCCCCTAATAAAATAAAAAAAGCCCCCCAAAATAATAAAGGTCCCTATCCTATTCTAAATTAAAAAGTAACCAGCTCTTTTACCAGCCCTTAAAAGCTTTTTGCGGGGCATGCCCCTAAGTAATCAGCTCTTTTGCCTGTAAAAAAATATACAACCCCCCCAACATTAAAACCCACCACCCACATACCCCTACTCTAACCCAAACCCCCCTTAAATAAACCTAACACTACCCCCCTGAAGATCTCCCTACCTTGAGTCGTCTTCACCCAGCCGGGCACCGATGGACCAAAAGAGGACATCCGGAGAGGCAGAAGTCTTCATCCTATCCGGGCAGAAGAGGACATCCGGACCGGCAGACATCTTCATCCAAGCGGCATCTTCTATCTTCATCCATCCGGAGCGGAGCCATCTTCTTCCAGCCGACGCAGATCCATCCTCTTCAACCGACGCCTACTCGCCGAATGAAGGTTCCTTTAAATGACGTCATCCAAGATGGCGTCCCTCAAATTCAGATTGGCTGATAGGATTCTATCGGCCAATCGGAATTAAGGTAGGAAAAATCTGATTGGCTGATCCAATCAGCCAATCAGATTGAGCTTGGATTCTATTGGCTGATCGGAACAGCCAATAGAATGCAAGCTCAATCTGATTTGCTGATTGGATCAGCCAATCGAATTGAACTTGAATCTGATTGGCTGATTTAATCAGCCAATCAGATTTTTCCTACCTTAATTCCGATTGGCTGATAGAATCCAAGCTCAATCTGATTGGCTGATTGGATCAGCCAATCAGATTTTTCCTACCTTAATTCCGATTGGCCGATAGAATCCTATCAGCCAATCGGAATTCGAGGGACGCCATCTTGGATGACGTCATTTAAAGGAACCTTCATTCGGCGAGTAGGCGTCGGTTGAAGAGGATGGATCTGCGTCAGCTGGAAGAAGATGGCTCCGCTCCGGATGGATGAAGATAGAAGATGCCGCTTGGATGAAGATGTCTGCCGGTCCGGATGTCCTCTTCTGCCCGGATAGGATGAAGACTTCTGCTGCTCCGGATGTCCTCTTTTGGTCCATCGGTGCCCGGCTGGGTGAAGACGACTCAAGGTAAGGGGGGTTTGGGTTAGAGTAGGGGTATGCGGGTGGTGGGTTTTAATGTTGGGGGGGTTGTATTCTTTTTACAGGCAAAAGAGCTGATTACTTAGGGGCATGCCCCGCAAAAAGCCCTTTTAAGGGCTGGTAATAGAGCTGGTTACTTTTTAATTTAGAATAGGGTAAGGACCTTTATTATTTTGGGAGGCTTTTTTATTTTATTAGGGGGCTTAGAGTAGGTGTAATTAGCCTAATATTCTTGTAATCTTTTTTTTTTTTTTGTAATTTAGTGTTTGTTTTTTTTTGTAATTTAGTTTAGTTTATTTAATTGCATGTAATTGTAGGTAATTTATTTAATTAATTTATTGATAGTGTAGTTTTAGGATTAATTGTAACTTAGGTTAGGATTTATTTTACACGAAATTTTGTAATTATTTTAACTAGGTAGCTATTAAATAGTAAATAACTATTTAATAGCTATTGTACCTAGTTAAAATAAATACAAAATTGCCTGTAAAATAAATATAAATCCTAAAATAGCTACAATATAATTATTCGTTATATTGTAGCTATATTAGGGTTTATTTTACAGGTAAGTATTTAGTTTTAAATAGGAATACTTTAGTTAATAAGAGTTAATTTATTTTGTTAGATTAAAATTATATTTAACTTAGGGGGTGTTAAGGTTAGGGTTAGACTTAGCTTTAGGGGTTAATACATTTATTAGAGTAGCGGCGAGGTCTGGTCGGCAGATTAGGGGTTAATACTTGAAGTTAGGTGGCGGCGATGTTAGGGAGAGCAGATTAGGGTTTAATACTATTTATTCTAGTGTTTGCGAGGCGGGAGTGCGGCAGTTTAGGGGTTAATACATTTATTATAGTGGCGGCGAGGTCCGGTTGGCAGATAAGGGGTTAATAAGTGTAGTTAGGTAGCGGCGACATTGGGGGCAGATTAGGGGTTAATAAATATAATATAGGTGTCGGCGATGTTAGGGGCAGCAGATTAGGGGTTCATAGGGATAATGTAGGTGGCAGAAATGTGCGGTCGGCAGATTAGGGGTTATAAAAAATTATAGTGGCGGCGATGTGGGGGGACCTCGGTTTAGGGGTACATAGGTAGTTTATGGGTGTTAGTGTACTTTAGAGCACTTTAGTTAAGAGCTTTATAAACTGGCGTTAGCCCATAAAGCTCTTAACTACAGCCTTTCCATGGGCGTTAGGAGTCTTGTCGGTAGAGGGTCTACCGCTCACTTCAGCCAAGACTCTAAATACCAGCGTTAGGAAGATCCCATTGAAAAGATAGGATACGCAATTGGCGTAAGGGGATCTGCGGTATGGAAAAGTCGCGGTTTGAAAGTGAGCGGTAGACCCTTTCCTGCCTGACTCTAAATACCAGCGGGCGGCCAAAAGCAGCGTTAGGATCCCTTAACGCTGCTTTTGACGGCTAACGCAGAACTCTAAATCTAGGCGATAGAAACTCTCACACACACACAGAAACTCTATAGATATCTAAATCTTCTCAGATGTACTTTCTTTTTAGTGATACGATGAGTCCACGGATCATCTAATTACTACTGGGAATATCACTCCTGCCCAGCAGGAGGCGGCAAAGAGCACCACAGCAAAGCTGTTAAATATCACCTCCCTTCCCTCCCACTCCAGTCATTCTCTTTGCCTACGTTAGTCCAAGGAAGTGGTAAAGTTAGAGGAGTGGGAACTCCATCCGGAAGTGTTTTCCAGCCTGATTCTCAAATGGGGTCAGCCGGAATTGGATCTCATGGCATCTCGACAGAATGCCAAGCTTCAGAGGTACGGATCGAGGTCCAGTGACCCTCAGGCAGTACTGATAGACGCCCTGGCTGTACCTTGGACCTTAAGTCTAGTATACCTATTTCCTCCGTTTGCTCTTCTTCCTCGGGTCATTGCTCAAATCAAGCAGGAGAGGGCTCAGTCATCCTCATTGCAACAGCTTGGCCTCGCAGGATTTGGTATGCAGATCTGGTGGACATGTCATCTCTTCTACCGTGGAGACTTCCGTTGAGGAAGGACCTTTTAATTCAAGGGCCCTTCCTTCATCCAAATCTAGTTTCTCTGAAGCTGACTGCTTGGAGATTGAACGCTTAATTTTATCCAAGCGGGGCTTTTCAGAATCGGTCAAAGAGACCAGGATTCAGGCTCGTAAACCTGTAACTAGAAGGAATTACTACAAGATATGGTGTAAATATCTCTATTGGTGTGAATCCAAGGGCTACTCTTGGAGTAGAGTTAGGATTCCTAAAACTTTGTCATTTCTCCAAGAGGGTTTGGAGAAAGGATTATCAAAAAGTTCCCTAAAGGGTCAAATATCTGCCTTGTCTATTTTGTTACATAAGCGTCTGGCGGACGTACCAGACGTGCAATCTTTTTGTCAGGCCTTGGTCAGGATCAGGCCTGTGTTCAAACCAGTTACACTTCTGATGGAGTCTTAATTTAGTTCTTAAAGTTCTTCAAGGGGCTCCGTTTGAGCTTATGCATTCCTTAGATATTAGGTTGTTATCTTGGAAAGTTTTGTTTCATGTTGCTATTTCATCTGCTCGTAGAGTGTCAGAGTTCTCGGCATTGAAGTATGAGTCTCCTTACCTTATTTTTCATTCGGATAAGATAGTTTTACGTACAAAATTAGGATTTCTTCCTAAAGTATTTTCTGACCAGAACATTAATCAGGAGATTGTTGTTCCTTTCTTGTGTCCTAATCCTTCTCAGAAGGAACGGCTTCTGCACAATTTAGATGTGGTACGTGCGCTAAAATTTTACCTACAGGCAACTAAGGATTTTCGTCAGTCTTCTGCCTTATTTGTGGTTTTCTCGGGAAAACATAAGGGACAGAAAGCCACGGCTACTTCTCTTTCTTTTTGGCTGAAGAGTATCATACGCTTTGCCTATGAGACTGCTGGACAGCAGCCTCCAGAGAGAATTACGGCTCATTCCACGAGGGCTGTTGCTTCCTCATGGGCATTCAAAAATGAAGCTTCTGTGATAACCGATAATAACAGATTTGCAAGGCTGCAACTTGGTCCTCTCCACACTTTTTCAAAGTTTTATAAATTTGACACTTATGCCTCGGCTGAGGCCGCTTTTGGGAGAAAGGTTCTTCAAGCAGTGGTGCCTTCCGTTTAGGTTCCCTGTCTTGTCCCTCCCTTATCATCCGTGTACTCTAGCTTGGGTATTGATTCCAGTAGTAATTAGATGATCCATGGACTCATCGTGTCACTAAAAAGAAAATAAATTAATTTTTACCTGATAAATGTATTTCTTTTTTGACACGATAAGTCCACGGCCCGCCCTGTTCTATATAGACAGGTTGTTGGTTTGTTATAAACTTCAGACACCTCTGCACCTTGTTACTTCCTTTCTCTCCTTTACTTTGGTCGAATGACTGGAGTGGGAGGGAAGGGAGGTGATATTTAACAGCTTTGCTGTGGTGCTCTTTGCCACCTCCTGTTGGGCAGGAGTGATATTCCCAGTAGTAATTAGATGATCCGTGGACTCATCGTGTCAAAAAAGAAATACATTTATCAGGTAAGCATAAATTTTCTTTTTTAAAGAGACACTCAAGTCAAAATTAAACTTTTTTGATTCAGATAGAGCATGCAATTTTAAACAACTTTCCAATTTACTTCCATTAACAAAATGTGTCTTTTTATATTTACACTTTGAGTCACCAGCTCCTACTGAGCATGTGCAAAAATTCACAGAATATACGTATATGCATTTGTGATTGGCTGATGGCTGTCACCTGATACAGGGGGAGTGGAAAAATACATAACTTTGAAATTTGTCAGAAAAAAAATCTTCTACTCATTTGAAGTTTAGACTAAATGCTATTGCATTGTCTTTTTATCATGTATTTGTTGATTGTGGAAATCTACTGTATTTACTGGTCCTTTAAGGGATCATTTCAATACTGCATTATTGGCAATACAAAGGATATATAAACAAAACGTTTCAGTAATCAACCTCCGAGCGGGTGGGTGAGAGAGCTCAGCCCATTTGAAAGGTGTATTCCTGCAGCAAGTCTGAATAAAATGAACTATTGTGAGCTTCTTTCCTTAGCACATTATCCATTTAAATACGTGTTAATTGGATGTTGGTTGTGCATACATAGCAGAATAAGGATGGCAACACGGATTATGTGTGTGCATAGAAGTGTTTTCAATTCTAGATTAACATGTTTTATAGGAATTTAACAAATCCATAGTGATACAGCTTGAGCTACAACTACTTTGTTACATTATGGTAAAACCCAAATGGTTTCTTAGATACTGATTACATTTCACGTTTAAAGTAGGTATATGCAACCAAACATTTTTCTTTCTTTCTTTTTTGATTCAGATAGAGTACAATTAAAAAAATAAGTTTCCAGTTTACTTATCAAATTTACTTTATTTTTATTCTACTCTTTTAAGAGAATACAGAGGTAGGTAGCATGCTCTTTATTTAATAATTGCACTATATGGCAGCAGTTTTGCACAATGTGTAATATTGTTAAAACAAATAGTCCATGAAAAAGCCAAGCGACTATTTGGTGAAACGATCATTGGATTTGAGCGTGTGATGTCACGTTGTGGACGGAGCCCAACCTTCTGAACTGCAAACCGTAATCATAGACATTGTTTACAATATACGTCTGTGTAATATATGGAGGTTCTAGCTGTGGTTGTTCTCTGTAAACCCCTGTGATTTTAACACGTTTTAATAAATTGTTTTAACATTCATCTGAGTTCACTTCTCTCTGCTCCTGCTGGTATACAACTTACATGTGCATTAACCCTGTAGTCTCACAGGACTTCACCATTGGCAGCATTGATCTGTTTTATTTGAGGTTAACCCTTGGAGTTTGACTGCAGCATTCATTTCCACTGAGAAGTATTCCCTGTAATCACTTATGCACATTTGGAGTTGGGATAGAGGGGCCGATTTAACAAATGTCTGTCCGACATGATCTTGTGCAATGTCACCCCCTGCAGATTCGCAGCCAATTGGTCGCTAGCAGGGGGTGTCAATCAACACGATCGTATCTGATCGGGTTCATTGCTGTCCGCCTCTCAGAGCAGGCGGACGAGTTAAGGGGCAGCAATCTTAAGAAACAGGGGCCATTCGACCCTTGTTAAATCGGCCCCTTAGTCTCCAATTGACTTGTTTGGACATCCTTTTTGCACTAACACATTGTTTTTTGTTTGATTTATTTTTGTTTGTGTTTTAACAGGTTAATCATTTTCTTTTTGTGTAATATTGTTAAAAGCATTCATATATGTCAAACTTAACCTAATATTTATTTATTCTGTCATCCATAACATCATCATATATTATTTTAACATAACAAAAATCATCAATAACATCATTAATTACATGACATAGCACATAATTGTTTGTTAGGTCATATAAGAGACGTGTTTGTATGAGGAAACTGTTACTATTTTGCATAGATAATATTTGTGTTGTTTTCTTTCTGTTAATTAAAGGGACAGTAAAGTCAAAATGAATCTTTCATGATTCAGACAGAGCATGCCATTTTAAACAACTTTCCAACTTCTGTTATCTACTTTGTTTCTTTTTCTTGCTGTAGTGAACCTACTTAAAAGAGGGCGCTGGTGCAAAAAATTGTTTTGGGCCCCTACAAAGGAAACTTAAAAGTAAGCAAGAGTAATAATATACACGCTGCTCTGTATAATGATTTTGAGGATATACGGATGGATCTGCAGCTTGCGCTAATAAAAGGCTCCCCTGCATTAGAATTGTACACATTCTGCCGATGACTATTTATAGATTAGCTGTTATGCCCCCCCCCCCAGCACATGGGCCCTAGTGCCCACTGCACCAATGGTAGTTCCACTCCTGTTCTCTTGGTATCCTTTATTGAAAAGCATACCTATTTAGGCTCAGGAGCAGCACTGCAGGGCCAGCTCTATCTATAATGGGTCCTGGAGGGACCATGGGACCAAGGCAGCAGTTAACGGAGACATCACATGGGGAGAGTATGGTTGCCTTAAATCAGTGGTCGTCAACAAGTGGTCCGGAGATGTTGGTGGTCCTTGACACCATCAAGCAGGAATTAATCAACTCTGATGCTGTTACCCCCGTCGCGCCGCAACTCCCTACATTGCCTGGCTGGACATCAGTGAAAACCGACGGAGGAGGAGTTAAATTACAATCTCCCTACGAACGTTGCATAGTACAACTTGCGTAGCTAGATGGTATTTTTAACTTCTCCTGCACGGCGCGTTGTTCAGAGGAAGATGCTTCCTTTCTAAAGCCAGCAGGGGTTGGTATAGTCTTGGCTTGAAATAGTGGAAATATATAAAAAAAAAAAAAGAAAATCTTAAAAAATTCTCTCTTATATTTCATTTATTTTATTCCCTTTTCCTGTCTTTTTGTTAATTAAATATCAATTGTTTTTCATTCTAATAATTTTCCCGCGCACAAAGCCATTCCACCTGAATTCCAGTAATTGCCATCCAGCAGATCAGCCATATCTCACCAGTATTATAGTAATTGCCAGTAACATCAGTCATGGTTAGCTCATATCCATATTCAGAGCTTTCTGATCTAAACTTAAAGGGACAGTCTACACCAGAATTTTTATTGGATTATGGAATTCTTAATGGTGCGCAAATTGCCCCTTGCACTATCACCTATCTGCTCCCAAAGACAGATATATAATGGAAAGATACAAGAAATATATAAATTGGTGAGAGTGCGCTAGCAACAGGGGATGTGTCACTGGTATAGGCAAATATATAAAATCAATAAAGCAAATAAGTGATAAAATAGAAACACATTTATATCAATAAACACATAGGTAGAATCCTGAATTGGTTCAATTGTGCTAAACAGCAGCAGGGAATGTGTCACTGATATAGGCAAATGTTGTTTGTATTTTAGAACAAATTTGCTTTATTGATTTCATAATATATTCAAACACATTTATTTCAATAAACACATAGGTAAAATCCTAATTTTATGACCGGTCTTAAATATTTAAGAACTTAAAGAGTAAAGACAAGTATTTCAATAATTTAAAAATGCTATTGCATAGAGTTAAAAGAAAATTGGGGATTTACAGATACAACTTGTTTGCAAGTTTAGAAATATAGTGGTGCACCACTCTTTATGTTGCGGTAGTAGCTGAATAGCCGATATATCGCCAATCCACCTTATTATTTTGGTACAAAAGGTTTGACTGTTTGCACACAAAACAAAGTAAAGTCACACTTTGAGAAGAAAAGTAAAAAATGTGTACATATATGAATCGTTTCAATAAACGACTAGTCCCAATTGTATTTTCCTTTAAATATACGTTCCTTGTGCCTGTATAATTTCTTAGTTCTGTAGTTTATAAAGTGCCCAGTATCATTTTGATGTAATAGTTCGTAGTTGGATCGTGTGTATAATTGGCAATATCGGCTACTTTACCTTTGCATGCCTTTCGGTATCTTCGTGGGTATGTCTCCTCCACTCACCTTCTGGCATAGGTAACACTGCAGCCTCGCTGATAGTCGTTTGATGTCACACACCAATTTTTTCTCCTGAAAGTAGATCCGGCTTCCACTCTGCGCAGAGAGTATCTGTAGATTTGGATGAAGAAAAATAGTGCCAATGCAATCCTTTGCAATCCTTGGTCACTATGTATTCCTTTTGTTGGGCAAAGTTAGATTCCTGTAGGCAGTAGGACCATCAACGCGTTTCACCACCACAGATCTTGAGAAAGCCACAGCAAGTGGTGAAACGCGTTGATGGTCCTACTGCCTACACTCCTTTTATACACAAAGCTCATCTTTATAATACACTGGACAATCTCACAATTTTCCCGCCCCTCTAGACCGGCGCCTCCATAGAGGTTTCGGGGTGATACCGGGGGAGCGGCAGCACTTCCAGTATGTCATTTGAAAGACCGGAGATACAGCCCGTTGAAATTATGGGAGTAGGGGTGTCCAAAACCCCTGGTTCGCAAAGGAGCTCCCCTCTGGTAATTCCCCCACCTCTTGTCCTCCCTAGGGGCTACTAATCCCCAAAAGAGCAGAGCTCTGGAGCACATGGTTGCTGGAGCGACAAGGGGTAAAGTTAGCGGGTGTCCTGCTGTTCTGTGACCGACCGGGAGTTCCAGGAGCCCGGCCAGCCTAAGAGGGGTTAGGAGGGTGTCCATTGTGAGGTGGCTGACCGGGAGTTCCAGGAGCCCGGCCAGCCTAGAAGGGTTTTCCTGGTGATACACCAGCTCTTCTCTTGACAAGTTTAGAACACAAAACAAGCAACCAAAAGCTTCCAGAGATTGTGGATGCTCTGAGGAGCCCCAAACCACTGAGAAACAACAGGGGTGAGGTTGTAGGGGGGTGGGGAGTAGCCTTAGCTGTGTGGTATACGTGACATCTCCCCCCTCCAGTTTGGCAGACCTGGCTAGACCCTTAATGGGTCGGCCTGGGGCTGTCCGACTGTGGCCCTCCACTTCTCGGTTGCTGGGAGAGGTTATCCCATCTCTCCTGGGCTTGGGGCCTCCTGGGGGGTTCCTGCTGGCATTTATCCCCTGCGCCCTAGGCTGCCTCCCTCTGTGATACTCTGTTGAGTACCGGCTGACCCACCCACAAATAAAGCCAGTGCCGGTTTCTCGGCTATATCACCACCCCATACTGTAGGTTGAGGTTGCACCTTGGTGGGGCAGGCAAGACTTGGGTGCCCAAACTGGTGGCACCAAATGCAGGGGCAGGTATCCAACAAAGCCATTGCCAGTTTCCCAGCTGTAGGTTGAAGTTGCTCCTTGGTGGGGCAAGCAAAACTTGGGTGCCTAAACTTGTGGCACCAACAGCATGAGCGGGTACCCCCCTGGCCTGCCCCCTGTGAGAAATACTCCAGGACAAGAAAAGGGTAGAGACCCTGCCAAGCTACTGAGGGGAGAGACCGTCTGTCTCTTCTCCCGAGAAGGAGATCTACCGCTGGGGAGGGAGGTCGGCTACCTCCGCTCCATGGGAAACTGCTCTGCCACTGGGGAGGGAGACCGACTGTCTCCTCCCCCGGGAAGGGGTTCTGCCACTGGGGAGAGTTATAGACATCCATCTCTCCCTGCAAGGGGTTCTGTGTAAGGGGAGGGAGGACGACTACCTCCGCTCCAAGGGGATGGCTCTGCCACTGGGGAGAGAAACCAATTGTCTCCTCTCCCGGGAAGGGGTTCTGCTGCTGGGGAGAGTTATAGACATTCGTCTCTCCCTGTAAGGGGTTCTGTGTAAGGGAAGGGAGGATGACTACCTCCTCTCCCTGGGGATGGCTCTGCCGCTGGGGAGAGAGATCGGTTGTCTCCTCTCCTTGTACCTGGCTGTGACGCTGGGGAGAGAGACCGACTGTCTCCTCTCCCTGGAAGGGGTTCTGCCACTGGGGAGAGTTATCAGCATCCGTTTTTCCCTGCAAGGGGTTTTGTGTAAGGGGAGGGAGAACGACTACCTCCTCTCCCTGGATTACCAGAGGTGCTGCAGGGGCTGGGCAGAGGCCAGCGGCTCTCTGCCCTGTTGCCATCGCTTCTGCTAGGGTGGCCCCCTGGTCCAAGACCATAAGCTCAAAGCCAGACTGCTGATCAGGATCCAGCAGCCCTGGTTCCCTTTTTCTTGGTTGCTACTCCTCCATGGTCGAGCTCCATGAATCCCAGAGGGCTGCACCCCAGATCTGTATACCCTTGGCACGCTGCTCAACGAGATCTAGCAGCCTCTTGTATTCTTTGACCAGTGCCTCTTCCTGGTCAGAGGTTTCCTCCAAGAGATCCAGCAGTTCCTCTTGGAGCCCAAAGATATCCTCCAGACCCTGGTCCGTCTCGCTCCCAAACTGTGGGTCCTCTGTCCTTTTTGCAAACAGTAATCCAGGGCCGCCAAAGCCCTTTGTGGGGGAGGCATCCTCCAGCCATGGCTGCGCTTGCATAGCGAGCCATTGGAGGGCCCGATAGCTGTCCTCCACCCACATCTCTTGCTGGACCAGTCTGTGCAGAACAGATAGCCATTCCTTCTTTGGCTGTTTTCCCAGAAAAGGCACTCTCAAGGCCCACCAAACCCGGAACCGCTGGTCATTCGTGGGGAGGACCTTTCCATCATCCCGCTCCTGTTGAAGAGCCTCCCCCCGCCAGAGGTCTCGGGGGGCAATGTTCCTCCATCCCAAAACATCCTGCTCCAAACAAGGATCATTAGTTCCGGTCAGCATCTTTTGTACTCTCCTTAGGAACTCTGCCTCCATATTTACTGGCTACTGTGGCGCTTCTCCTCTGTCAGCAGGAACCTTGTAAAAGAAGCAGATCCCACCACTGCCAACCAATGTGACAGATACCCCAGCATTCACACTTGGCATTATTGACAACAAAGAAAAGATTTTCCTGTGTGTGCACAAACCAAGGGTATGCAAATCTACAGTATTGACTGGTCCTTTAAAGGACCAGTCAACACAGTTGATTTGCATAATCAACAAATGCAAGATAACAAGACAATGCAATAGCACTTAGTATGAACTTCATATGAGTAGTAGATTTTTTTTCTGACAATTTTAAAAGTTATGTCTTTTTCCACTCCCCCTGTACCATATGACAGCCATCAGCCAATCACAAATGCATACACGTATCATGTGACAGCCATCAGCCATTCACAAATGCATACACACTTAATCTTGCACATGCTCAGTAGGAGCTGGTGACTCAAAACATTTAAATATAAAAAGACTGTGCACATTTAGTTAATGGAAGTAAATTGGAAAGTTGTTTAAAATGGCATGCTCTATCTGAATAATGAAAGTTTAATTTTGATTGAGTGTCCCTTTAACTGTTTCAAACCTTCAGCAAGGCTGAGAGCAATGTTAAAAATATACAATAAAAACAGATACGGAAATGCTATCTGGAAGAAAAAGGAGCAGATTTAAACAGTTTGGATACTGATTCATTTTCAAATATATAGTTATACAGACTTATTAGATACTTATTTTGTATATGTTACTAGATACATTGCTGGGTATTATTTTATATTTTACTGTTGGTAACAATAGTAATATTGGCTCTTCCTTGTAATGCTCTTTTTGTGACTTGTATTGAGTGCAATGTTGGTAATGGGTATAGAGTGGAAGACTAATGGGAATTTGAGTAATATTTATAGTGATGGCATTGGTGATGTTGCTGCAGATCATGTGTAAAAGTGACAAAGGATGTTATATACGGACTAATAGGTAATGTATTTGAAAGTGCAGAATGACTGCTACAAAGCTACAGAATGTATTGGCTTTCTTGTGACAGTTCTATGCACAAATCAAGAAGTATTTCAATGTAAAAAAAAATAAAAAAAATCCCCGATTCAAACCTGTAATGTATGAAAAAAATAAAGTAAATATATATAATGTAAAAATGTCTAACAGACTATTGTTTAATTCACATTTCTTTTAAAGAAGGGATAGCAGAATGGTGGATTCCAGCTGTTTCTTTCTTTTGCTTTAGTTTCCCCTATAATCAAATTCAATTAAACAATCCCTGCAAACCTTCTCAATGGATGACAATAAAGCCAATTAAGCCTGAAATCACAGAGCCTTCCTGCACTTAAACTGCTAGAGACTATTGTGCAGAGGTTTTTTTATTCTGTGCTGGAGATTTTAACCTACACCTTTCACAACCATTATACATGCCCTGCACTGCAAGCATATCCAATACAACCTAGCAACCAGCCACTTACCCACTACAGACCATCCAAGAGATGACTCACAATATGATTGTTCTTCTTTCTGCACTAGAGGAGCCTGAAACACATTGTGCAATTCATTTCATGACAAGGGGTTAAGGAATAATGTTAAGACTAAACAGCATATGAATGCCCCCACCTTCTGTTATTCTTACGCCTATATTGTTATATTAAATATATTCTTAATGTGTCATTTTAGATACTTAATAGCAGCCAGAATATGTATTCTACACTGTGAAAAATAATATAGATGCACTTTCCATGAATAGAATAATATGTGTCCTATTTAGTTATATGTATATTAATCGGATTTTTCCATTCTTCTCTTCTACCTCCTAGGACACTAGGCAAATGAAAATAAAACCTACGTTAGTAAACACACAACTTTTTATTTAGCAAAGTATTAAAAACCACTCACAGACAAAAAAAATTTTATAAAAGGGACATAAAACACAAAAATGTTTCTCTCATTATACAGATAGAGATTTTTTTTTTTTGAAAGTTCCCAATTTTCTACTATTATCAAATTTGCTTCGTTCTCATGTTATTCTTTGTTGCAGAAATATTGCTGCCATCTAGTGCTCCTGCTAATGTATAACACTGTAGAAAAACTGCTGCAGACACGTGCACACTCCTGAGCTTACATCCCTAGTTTTCCCAAAAGGATAACATAGAAGTACATTGGAAAGTTGTTTAAAATTGTATGCACTATCTGAACCATGAAAGAAAGCTTTGGGTTTTATGTCCCTTTAATAGTGTAAAAAGTATTTAGCGAGAATCTTTTATAATCCACAATCCTCCACTGAAGAGCACTATACACTTTTGCTATTTTTCAGAGTATCTTAAGCGATGGTGAAGTATAAATAAAACTTAAATGGATTGCACAGAGCATGACATTTTAAACTTTCCAAATTACTAGACGTGAATTATGACATCCTTTACCAAAAAATGCCAACATTAGCCACAGTGTACAACAACCGTCTGTTTTGGCACCACGTATATATGCAGAAAAAGTGCAACAAATATCTGTGCCAATCATTCAGTGCATGAATGCCTAAATTAAATGATTCATACAGAGTGTCGTGGCCTTTTGGAGTTGGTAAAAAAATCCTCCTAGAAGTCTGAAGACTGCTTCAACTGTACGTGGATTTTGGTGCTCCAATATGAAGCGTTTGCTATTTTGCACCACAAAAAGTTTGACCCCTCTCAAAACTGCACACTCGCTACTCAAGGCTAGAATCAGTGCACCCAGCGGTTTCCTTCTAGATAACTGCAATACAGACACCCCAATTTTTTTTCCTTGTGGAAACTTATGGTAATTTTGGACTGTGGCTGTCAGAGATTGCCCCTTCATTGGTTGAGTTTATTTAGAATGACCCTACAGTAACACACACAGGATTAGGGTTGCTGAAATGTGCATTGTGTTCTGCGTCTGTATCATCCAGATGATATTGCTCTGGAATACACCAAATAAGGTTTCAAAATCAATCAGTCTAATATTTGCCCCATCCATGAAATGTTACAGGAAAATGACTTGGCTGCAATATTTCAGGCATTAGGCAGCCATATTGGCTTGGAATGTTATTTAAATACCAAGTGTGAATGCAAACACGCTTGTGTTCTCACTGCAAATCTTCACTACCTACTTGCTGGCTAGCCCCATTGTAAGAAAGGAGAAAATAGAGCCAGGCAGTAATGCAGAAAAAAGTACTGGTATGTACAGAATACATCACTTTATATTTGGTCCATTTAATTAAGTTTTAATCTTTTCTTTTAATGTCTATAAGCATACAAAGAACACATTAAATTACAGAAAATAACATTAAAAGGGACATAGTACAATTGATTTTTCTTTGCATAAATGTTTTGTAGACGATCCATTTAAAAAAAGCCTATCTGGGTGTGTTTTTGTAAAAATGTATAGTTTTGCTTATTTTTAAATAACATTGTGCATATATTTAGACTCCTAACCAAGCCCTAAAGTTTTAGATGTATACAGACTTGAGACTGCTTCTGTTTGTCTAATGGGTCTTTTCATACACAGGGGAGAGGGAAGGGTCTGCTATTATCCCCTTTCAGTGGGTGTCTCAGGCTTATCTCGTTAACTGTGTTAAATTGGGAGCTTCTAAGTACGTTTTAAAAAGATTTTACACTGGATGTTATATCAGTGTATGTGCATATTATTCTTTAGTATTGTCTATTACATGCAGTTAAATCAAAATTGGTGTATACTGTCTCTAACTAAAATTAGGGAGAAAAAAAATGCTTAAAATAAAAAGAAGAAAACTTCCCATAAAATAAAAATATCCTGATTTGTCTTCTCATTTTTTTTCAAGCTCTACTTGACAATATTTTTCAGTGTTTGAAAACTCGCTGCCATTCGCTCAAATATCGGCAGCGTATTTTCCCTGCATCTCGTTTAGAATGCAAGTCAAAATAGAACATGAATGAAACCGAATACACAGCGCATCCTTTTGATAAGTGGCCTTTGGAGTTTTAGACAAAACTGAACATGCAGAGGTTACCAGCACATCAAGCTGCTGACAGTATATGATGCGGCTTTGGTGCCGTTTTCCCTTTGCATAGTCAGTATTGTGTGCTTCCTTCTGATAGTATTTTAGGCTCCAGATTTAATTTCTGAAATTTACTTCCATTTTTTTTTTTTTTTTTTTTTAAGGATTTTGGTTCATGGGACACCTCATTTCTTGATTAAATGGATACTGTACTGTGAAACTGGTTTCCTCTTAAAGGGAGAGTAAAGTCAAAATTAATCATTCATGATTCATTTACTTCTATTATCCAATTTGCTTTGTTCTCTTGGTATCCTTTGTTGAAAAGCATTCCTAAGTAGGCTCAGGAGTAGTAATGCACTACTGGGAGCTAGCTGTTGATTCTGACTGCACATATATAATCCTGTCATTGGTTCACCTGTGCTCAGGAGCTACCAGTAGTAGAGAGGACTCATGATACAGATAAGGCATCTTATTGAATCAGGCTCTAAGAGAGAGTAATAGAAAATGAAAATATCAATAACTATAGGTTCTAACATCACTTAGTACTAGGAATTTGTTCTTTTAGACAAAATTGCTAACTACCAAGGCAAAAATGAATGAGTTTTATTGGTTAATTTCTTAAAATCCAGAAAAAGCATCACAAAATAATAAGATAACTCAAAAAGCGTTCATATGTAAAACCTGATAACAAGGCAGCAGAATAAGGCCTTGCATATTTTACATAATCTAACCAAACTCTGTCCATTTATGTAATCCAAACCCCAAACACTATTAGATAAATAGAAACAGTGAATAGATTTTTTTTAACCCCTTCCCGCCGTTAGGACGTTCCATGCCGCCCTAACTGCACTGGGCTTTAGCGCAGTTTGGCTGTACTGAAGCTATAGAAACTTTCTAAATGGGATTGCGGGCTGGGGGGCGTACCCTAGCTTCATAGGCACTCCCCCTGACCCAATCCCATCACTGAAATCATGCGATCGCTTGTTTCCAATTTTTACTTATTTGTTTATACCGGAAATGTTCCCATGAAGACAAATAAGTCCCGGCGGGAAAGGGTTAAGGTAAAATTCCATCCATTTGTAAATATGCTTCTCTAGGAATCAACTGTTACAGAAGAAAAATGTTTTGCAAACATTCTGGAAAAAGACAGAGGGATTCAAATCAAGATGAAAAAAATAATCATTGGCAAGGTTAAGAATTAGTGATGTCGCGAACCTAAAAATTTGCGTTCGCAAACGACGGACACGAACTTCCGCAACTGTTCGCGAACGGGCGAACCGTCATAAACTTCAATAGGCAGGCAAATTTTAAAACCCACAGGGACTCTTTCTGGCCACAATAGTGATGGAAAAGTTGTTTCAAGGGGACTAACACCTGGACTGTGGCATGCCGGAAGGGGATCCATGGAAAAACTCCCATGGAAAATTACATAGTTGATGCAGAGTCTGTTTTTAAGCCATAAAGGGCATAAATCACCTAACATTCCTAAATTGTTTGGAATAACGTGCTTTAAAACATCAGGTATGATGTTGTATCAATCAGGTAGTGTAATGGTTACGCCCGCTTCACAGTGACAGACCAAACTCCCTGTTTAAAGGGACAGTCTACACCAGAATTTTTTATTGTTTTAAAAGATAGATAATACCTTTATTACCCATTTCCCAGTTTTGCATAACTAACACATTTATAATAATATACTTTTAACCTCTGTGATTATCTTGTTTCTAAGCCTCTGCAAACTGCCCCTTTTTTCAGTTCTTTTGACAGACTTGCAGTCTAGCCAATCAGTGCCTGCTCCCAGATAACTTCTCGTGCACGAGCACAGTGTTATCTATATGAAATACCTGAACTAACACCCTCTAGTGGTGAAAACTGTTAAAATGCAATCTGAAAGAGGTGGGCTTCAAGGTCTAAGAAATTAGCATATGAACCTCCTAGGTTAAGCTTTCAACTAAGAATACCAAAAGAACAAAGCAAAATTGGTGATGAAAGTAAATTGGAAAATTGTTTAAAATTACATGCTCTATCTGAATCATGAAAGTTTACTTTGTTCTAGACTGTCCCTTTAACACACCGCAAACAGTCCATTTGCACAACCACAAACTCCCCATTTGCACAAGGTTGGATACCAAGCTAGCCATGTCCCGTTCCTTGTCCTCACTGATGTCATTGAAGGTCTCTTCCTCCACCCAGCCACATACAACACCAAGGGTCCCCGAAAGGTGACAACAAGCCCCCTGGGACGCCTGCTGTGTTTGGTCTTCCACCTCCTCAAAGCCACCTTCCTCCTCTGACTCTTCTTCAGACTCCTCTCTCTGCGTTGCCTCTCTCTGCGTTATTATAAGGTGTGTTAAGTAGTACTATTCCTATCAGTGTAATCCCTGTTACGTCCCCTATCAGCGGAAGTGTATATGGCGTGGATTTTAGGAACCGGGAGATGGAAAAAGATGCTTGGTCGGTCCTCCTACTTCAAATTTGGGGCACTGCACGTGCAATCTACTGTGCCACCAGATATGAGTGGTGTGTTAAGTAGTACTATTCTGATCAGTTTAATCCCTGTTACATCCCCTATCAGGGGACGTGTATATGGCATGGATATGTATATGGCATGGCTGAAACACAAGTGGCTGTCAGATAACAGTCCGGCCATGAGATAGATAGATTTGATAGATACATAGATTAGATAGATAGATCAATAGATGCAATAGATACATTTGATAGATAAATAGATAGATTTGATAATTTCCAAGACAGAGAATTACAAGACGTGCGGTCTGGGACTCATGGTAAGGTTCCCAGAGGCAGTTGCGGCGCCCGAGGCTCTGATTAGAACAGAGCACTCTGGAACGTATCTGCCCTCGGCCGAAATCGGAACATTCTTTAGCTTTCTGTCTGTCGGACAAATGTCCGTCTCCCAAATGTCCGTCTGCATTTTGTCAGAGCACCGCGTGCAATCTACTGTGCCACCAGATATGAGTGGTGTGTTAAGTAGTACTATTCTGATCAGTTTAATCCCTGTTATGTCCCCTATCAGGGGACGTGTATATGGCATGGATTTTAGGAACCAGGAGATGGAAAAAGATGCTTGGTCGGTCCTCCTACTTCAAATTTGGGGCACTGCGCATGCAATCTACTATGCCACCAGATATGAGTGGTGTGTTAAGTAGTACTATTCTGATCAGTTTAATCCCTGTTACGTCCCCTATCAGGGGACGTGTATATGGCATGGATATGTATATGGCATGGCCGAAACACAAGTGGCTGTCTGATAACAGTCCGGCCACAAGATAGATAGATTTGATAGATAGATGCATAGATTAGATAGATAGATCAATAGATGCAATAGATACATTTGATAGATACGATAGACAGATAGATAGATTTGATAGATACGATAGATAGATTTGATAGATAGATTTGATAGATACATAGATTAGATAGATAGATCAATAGATAGATTTGATAGATAGATACATAGATTAGATAGATAGATCAATAGATGCAATAGATACATTTGATAGATACGATAGATAGATTTGATAGATAGATAATTTCCAAGACAGAGAATTACAAGACGTGCGGTCTGGGACCCATGGTAAGGTTCCCAGAGGCAGTTGCAACGCCCGAGGCTCTGATTAGAACAGAACACTCTGGAACGTATCTGCCCTCGGCCGAAATCGGAACATTCTTTAGCTTTCTGTCTGTCAACCAAAAGTCCGTCTGCATTTTGTCAGAGCACCGCGTGCAATCTACTGTGCCACCAGATATGAGTGGTGTGTTAAGTAGTACTATTCTGATCAGTTTAATCCCTGTTACGTCCCCTATCAGGGGACGTGTATATGGCATGGATTTTAGGAACCGGGAGATGGAAAAAGATGCTTGGTCGGTCCTCCTACTTCAAATTTGGGGCACTGCGCGTGCAATCTACTGTGGCACCAGATATGAGTGGTGTGTTTTTTGAAGCCACAGTGCAGCACCAGAGGCTGTAGCAGCGGCCAGAAAAATTGATGTTTGTTTCCCAGGCAGAAAGTGCCCTAAAACATTGCGTCTTGAACCCTAGTTGGTGGCGGATAAGTCACGCAAGTCATTCGGAGATAAAATGCAGCAGCGTGTGGACCATTTTTAGCCCAAGGCAGCTCATCTCATCAGGCCTTTTTTTAGTCGAATGTATCGCCCAATGTCAGTCCCTTCGGGATCCATCCCTCATTCATCTTAATAAAGGTGAGGTAATCTAGACTTTTTTGACCTAGGCGACTTCTTTTCTCAGTGACAATACCTCCTGCTGCACTGAAGGCCCTTTCTGACAGGACACTTGAAGCGGGGCAGGCCAGAAGTTCTATGGCAAATTGGGATAGCTCAGGCCACAGGTCAAGCCTGCACACCCAGTAGTCAAGGGGTTCATCGCTCCTCAGAGTGTCGAGATCTGCAGTTAAGGCGAGGTAGTCTGCTACCTGTCGGTCGAGTCGTTCTCTGAGGGTGGACACCGAAGGGCTGTAGCGATGCATAGGACTTAAAAAGCTCTGCATGTCCTCCATCAACAACACGTCTGTAAAGCGTCCTGTCCTTGCCGGCGTGGTCATGGGAGTCAGAGGATTACTTTCACCTCTTCCCCTGTTAGATTCCCATTGTGCTGTGACACTACCCTTATACGCTGTGTAAAGCATACTTTTTAATTTATTTTGGAACTGCTGCATCCTTTCCGACTTGCGGTAATTCGGTAACATTTCAGGCACTTTATGCTTATACCGGGGGTCTAGTAGCGTGGACACCCAGTACAGGTCGTTCTCCTTCAGCTTTTTTATACGAGGGTCCCTCAACAGGCACGACAGCATGAAAGACCCCATTTGCACAAGGTTGGATGCCGAGCTACTCATGTCCCGTTCCTCGTCCTCAGTGATCTCACTGAAGGTATCTTCTTCCCCCAGCCACGTACAACACCACGGGTACCAGATAGGTGACAACGAGCACCCTGGGATGCCTGTTGTGGTTGGTCTTCCTCCTCCTCCTCAAAGCCACATTCCTCCTCTGACTCCTCTTCCTTACAATCCTCTTCCAGCGTTGCCGCTGGTCCAGCAAGCGATGCTGATAAGGCTGTTTCTGGTGGTGATGGTGACCACAACTCTTCCTCTTCATGCTCATCTACGGCCTGATCTAGCACTCTTCGCAGGGCACGCTCCAGGAAGAAAACAAATGGCATCATGTCGCTGATGGTGCCTTCGGTGCGACTGACTAGGTTTGTCACCTCCTCAAAAGGACGCATGAGCCTACAGGCATTGCGCATGAGCATCCAGTAACGTGGCAAAAAAAATCCAGTTGGTGCGGAGTCAGCCACTGATCCACCTGTGTGTTCAGGGCGGACAGGAGTGCTTGTCCGGTGTGACTCTCTGCTTTCAGGCAAGTCAACCCCAAGACGGCTTGACACTGCCGTATCCGGGATGTGGAATAGTACCTGGGGAGCTGGGGGTGCCGTTGATGTGGAGCAAGACGCAGCAGCAAAATAAGACTCAGCCGAGGAGGTTATGGAAGAGGATGGAGTCGGAGGAGTAGAGGAGGTGGCAGCAGGCCTGCCTGCAAGTCGTGGCAGTGTCACCAACTCCTCTGCAGAGCCACACATTCCATGCTTGTCAGCTGTCAGCAGGTTTACCCAATGCACAGTGTAGGTGATATACCTGCCCTGACCATGCTTTGCAGACCAGGTATCAGTGGTCAGATGGACCCTTGCCCCAACATTGTGTGCCAGACATGCCATTACTTCCTTTCGCACAATCGAGTACAGGTTGGGGATTGCCCTTTGTGAAAATAAATTTTGGCCGGGTACCTTCCACTGCGGTGTCCAATAGCTACAAATTTTTGGAACGCCTCAGACTCCACCAGCTTGTATGGTAAAAGCTGGCGGGCTGAGTTCAGACAAGCCAGCTGTCAGACGCCGGGCAAGGGGGTGACTTTGTGACATTGGCTTCTTACGCTCAAACATTCTGGCATTCTGGTGGTGGCAACAGCATGCGTTGATTGGTGTGCTGTCTGGCTGACCCCGGGTGCCGATGCATGCTGTCTGACTGTGCCACTAGCTCCTTGCGATGACCTCCCCCTGCTTCCAACTCGTCTCCTCCTCTTCCTCTCTGTCTCCCCATCTGAACTTTCCCCCTGTTCTTCTCTTCTAGCGGGCACCCACATGACATCCACGGACGCATCGTCATCATCAACCGCTTCACCTGTATCTGACAAATCAACAAAGGAAGCAGCAGCGGGTACAACATCATCATCACACCATACATCCATGTCTGTAATGCTGCCTGGCTGAGACATATCACTGTTATCTACATCCTCTGTCAATGATGGTTGCGCATCACTCATTTCTTCCAACTGATGTGTAAATAACTCCTCTGACAGATCAAGTGAAGCAACTGTGGTGCTAGTGTTGGTGGTGGTGGCAGGCGGGCGAGTGGTAACTTGAGAGGTGCCCGAAGATAAGCTGGAGGAGGATGGTGCGTCAAGGTTCCGAGCGGAAGCTATAGAAGATTGGGTGTCCTGTGTTAAAAAGTCAACTATGTCCTCAGAACTTTTCGAGATCATGGTACGTGGCCTCTGAACACTGGGCATTATTCTAGGGCCAAAGGGAATCACAGCACCACAACCACGACGGCACCTGCAGGGTGCCCTGCCTCTGCCTGTCATTTTTTTTAAAAATGTACACTTACACTACTATTAAACAAGATATGAGTGGTGGCACTGGGCAAGTGGGCACAGTATACGCTGTGAGCCTGACACAAAAAAGCAGACTGATGTTTCACAGTCCAAATTTTTTTATTTTTTTTTAAATGTACACTTACACTACTATTAAACAAGATATGAGTGGTGGCACTGGTCAAGTGGGCACAGTATACGCTGTGAGCCTGGCACACATGCTGGAAGGCAGGCAACTGCAATTAGATTACACTAGCAGACTGATGTTTCACAGTCAAAAAAGTTTATTTTTTTAAATTTACACTACTGTTACACCAGATATGAGTGGTGGCACTGGGCAAGTGGGCACAGTATACGCTGTGAGCCTGGCACACACGCTGGCATGCAGGCAACTGCAATTAGATTACACTAGTAGACTGATGTTTCACAGTCAAAAAAGTTTTTTTTTTTTAAATTTACACTACTGTTACAACAGATATGAGTGGTGGCACTGGGCAAGTGGGCCTGGCACACACGCTGGCAGGCAACTGCAATTAGATTACACAAGCAGACTGATGTTTCACAGTCAAAAAAGTTTTTTTATTTTAATTTACACCAGATATGAGTGGTGGCACTGGGCACAGTATACGCTGTGAGCCTGGCACACACGCTGGCAGGCAGGCAACTGCAATTAGATTACACAAGCAGACTGATGTTTCACAGTCAAAAAAGTTTTTTTTGTTTTTTTTTAAATTTACACTACTGTTACAACAGATATGGGTGGTGGCACTGGGCAAGTGGGCACAGTATACGCTGTGAGCCTGGCACACACGCTGGCAGGCAACTGCAATTAGATTACACTAGCAGACTGATGTTTCACAGTCAAAAAAGTTTTTTTTGTTTTTTTTTAAATTTACACTACTGTTACAACAGATATGAGTGGTGGCACTGGGCAAGTGGGCCTGGCACAGACGCTGGCAGGCAACTGCAATTAGATTACACAAGCAGACTGATGTTTAAAAAAAAAAAAAAAAAAAAACTTTTTTGACTGTGAAATGTACACTACTGTTACACCAGATATGAGTGGTGGCACTGGGCAAGTGGGCACAGTATACGCTGTGAGCCTGACACACACGCTGGCAGGCAGGCAGGCAGGCAACTGCAATTAGATTACACAGGGGAAAAAAAAACAGACTGACGTTCTAGCCCTAAAAAGGGCTTTTTGGGTGCTGTCCTTACAGCAGAGATCAGATGAGTCCTTCAGGACTGTAGTGGACACTGAATACACTAGCCTAGCTATCAATTTCCCTATTAAATCAGCAGCAGCAGCTACACTGTCCCTCCTCTCACTAAGAAAGCAGCTTCCAAATGAATCTAAAATGGCTGCTGTCCAGGAGCTGGGAGGGTCTGCTGCTGATTGGCTGGAATGTGTCTGCAGACTGTGAGATACAGGGTCAAAGTTTACTCAATGATGATGAATAGGGGGCGGATGGAACATCGCATATGTTCGCCCGCCTTTGCGAACAACCTATGTTCGCCGGCAAACAATTCCTGACATCACTATTAAGAATATGTTCTGAAATGAGTTTGGAATAAATGGAAGAAAGGGGAAAATAACACCTTAACTTTGAATATAACATTCATGTGTGAAGTGTAGCAATTATTTGAGTAAAATGGTGAACCAATTTTAAACAAATTATGACTTACCAGATAATTTTCTTTCCTACGATACAGGGAGAGTCCATAGCTCCATTCATTACTTGTGGGAATACAGAACCTGGCCACCAGGAGGCGGCAAAGACACCCCAGCCAAAGGCTTAAATACCTCCCCCACTTTCCTCATCCCCCAGTCATTCTGCTGAGGGAACAAGGAACAGTAGGAGAAATATCAGGGTGAAAAAGATGTCAGAAGAAAACAACTTAAATTTAGGACCGCCCACCGGAGAGCACGGGCGGGAGCTGTGGACTTTCCCTGCATCGAAGTAAAGGAAATTATCTGGTGAGTCACAATTTATGTTTTCCTTCTAAATACAGGGAGAGTCCACAGCTGCATTCATTACTTGTGGGAAATTATACCCAAGCTACAGAGGACACTGAATGCTAACAATAGGGAACAAATAAGAGGCAGCCCAAACTGGGGGCACCGCAGCCTGCAAAAAAACCAAACTCCCAGAGGCTTCCTTGATAGAAGCTAAAAAAGAAAAAGAATGTTAGGAAGACCAAGTAGCCGCCCAACAATCAGAACCATAGAATCTCATATCAGACTCAAAAAGATGTCACTGCACTCTAACTGAGCCACAAACCTCTGAGGAGGCTCGTATCCCTCTGTCTCCTAGAACTAGTGAAAAACACTCCTCCCCCAACAAGGAGGAAGCCACCCGCTTCCAAAACCTTACACTCCCCAGATATGAAAAAAAATCCACTATTTTGATGAAGTCTGAAAGAACCCCAAAGTAAGATTCCCCCCAAAAAAGGAAGAACCTCTTCCCATTTGGACAAGGAATATAACAATCTTAGGGAGAAAAAACTCGGAAATAGCCTTATTAGAAGGATGACCCCAATAAGGAAGAACGTATTGCAAATTGCAACACAGAAACTATGACACATAGACAAACAATACAGACAAAATAGGTCCTTGAATAAGAATTCAAAGACCACCTCCTGTACAGGTACAAAGGTAACCTGATGCAACCCCTGAAGGACAAATCTTACCCCAAAAAGGAGCTAGGATTTGACTTGCCGGCCCTACCGCAGGCAGTGCGCCTTAGCAAAACAACTGAACACCTGGAAGATCAATGAACCTCTGGAACCGGAGCACAAACAGAGAGCAAAAACTGCTTGCGAAAACACATACCAGAGAAAGGAACTACAGCTGGTATCCTTCTGCAACCTTCCGCTTGCCAGGTAGCTAAGCTGGCTGCCCCTTCGAACAAGAACTAGCCAGACAAGCTTTTCTCCAGCTTACTCTAGAGGGGAAGAAGAATACTTCAGGATCCAGAAAAGAGTCAGGACAAGCTAGCTCCTCCCGACAAAAATAAAGGGAGTCCTCCACACCTAAGATAGGTGACAAGGAACCAGGTACGAACTGAAGGAAGGACCGAACTCTTCAGAAAAAAAGCTTCTCTCGGCTAGGTCCAAACGACCAATCGCAAATCGGAAGAAAAAGCCTCAAGGTGCAAGAGACCCTGACCCGGTAGATCCCTGCAACAAAGGAACTCTTATGGCAGGGAAGCCTCTAAACCATCATACGAACTCACGGGCAAAAAAAAAAGGGGAGCAACAGTCTCACTGACACCCACTCCAGATAGGATCGAGCCAACCTCGAAAAAGAGTGATAAGACCGAAAAGAAGAAGGTAAAAATAGACTTCCTCAGAATTAAGAAAACTGCCACAGCAGGATTCAAACTGCAAGCCTACAGCTTGCTAGGCCGGGAACTAATCCCTTAGGCCACTTAATCCAGCAGACCTCAGCTGAGAAACTCGATCTAATTTCTTCAGATACACATTCGAAAACTTCTGGATAGTCAGATGAAACAGATTATTGTAAGGAACATCCGTTCTGGAAGAGCACACTCAGACAAAGGATTGCTGCCAAGAGCAGTAGTGGGCCTCTGCAGCTGGATTCGAACCATCAACCCTCGAGTTGCAAAGCCACAGAGGTAACCACCTAGGCTACACTGTACTGCTTTAGACAGGAAAGATATCCTTCTTCCCAAATCCAGGTAGAGAGAACCGTGTATTCTCTCTGAACAAAGAGAACTAATAAGCTCTGCTTAAAATCGTCAGACCCAAAAAAAGGAAGGGAAACCCTTCCCCTTAGCGTACCAGTCACCAACAGTGTAGTGACACTGTGAAGAGTACAGGGACAAGACTCCAAAAGTCACCTAGTCCAGAAAGTTTGAATGAAAACCTCAACTACGGCCTCTATGACCGGTCCATATGATCCAGCAACAAGTGTCCATCCAGAAGAACCTAAGACAGGTCCTGCCTGTCCTTCGGTATAGATGGACCCGCTCTGCCTGTATCAGAACAACTACAAAGAGCTCCTTCGCTAGAGTAGCAGGGAAGAACAGACTTAACTACTACCCAAAACAGGACCTGCCCGTCCTCAAGGGTACGACATGTCTGTCATAAAAAACAAACAATTGGCATTTTCTTAAGTTCCAGCAGTGCTAGGAAAACTGAGAATAAAGTAAAGAAAATAAGCTCAGAGGCTTAAATTGTTATCCCTAGATAATCGAGGGAATCATCACCCCGAACAGAGACCTAGAAGCTTCCATCGGAAGACTCCAACCATCACGACCATCAAGTCAATATAACCAAAAACAACCCAAGTGACGAAACTCCAAAAAAGAGTTAGAAGACTGAGATCCACCTGACGGATCAGGACTGAAAACCTCAAGCATCGCCAAAATCTCTCTCAGAAGTAAACGCAGGCGTGCCACTCTAAATCTAAAAGCCAAATCGACCTCAGTTGGAGGAGTCAAAATCAGGCAACACCGACCCCGGAGGTTCTCTCTCTGAAGCCTTAGAGGGAACCGAACCCCAAATGACTGATTGGGCACAATCGTCATTTTACACGATGACCCATGGTTAGGAGAGCACAGATTAACACTTTGCTTGCACGTAGCAGGAAGAGGCAAACTCATTATAGCCATAGAAATGGCCATGTGAAAATGCGCAGTAACCTCCGGTGGAAAAAGTCTCCCTCAGAAGGAGGAATGGTACTTAGGGGAACTGCATGTGTAGGATAAGATACCAGGGAACACACTTAACGGGACGAGGGATCCTCAGAGGTAGACGGCTCAGTGGTCTCAGTTGAAGAGAACACCCTATTGCGGCATACGGAACATAATTGAGCAGGCTGGTCTACCTAGTCCTCCTCACAATATACGTAGGTATCAAAATCTGTATCAGAGTAATCCTCTAGAATATCAGAATCCTCCATAATTCTAATTAAGAGTTTTAGTCAAAAAAACAACTGGCACCTTAAACCCTAATGGCTGGGGCACTCACCACCTCCTATGACCCAGACAGGTAGCAAAATTAATTCTTCTCCGCAGACACTCGGTCAGGAATCGGAAAACAAGACGCGACTACTCCCAGTCACATGGTGCCTCATGCAGGACCGCCCCTGCTAATGAAAAGCGCGGCAACTTAATAAAATTGTGCAGCTCTGTATGTTCAGTATCAGCCTAAAATGTTTCCTACACATACGCAGTCAAAATCACATAAACATGATTAACAAGATCCCCCTGTTCAATAATCCCCCTCAGGAGATATTAACCCTTGATTCCATAAAGTTAAAGGAGTCCCACTGAGACCCTGTCTTCTATCGTTAACGTGTGTAAAAAATGAAACAATCTTACCGGAATCCAATCCGTGGAACAGCAACACTGTTCTTCAAGTTTGACAGATAGTAGCAGCGCCTCCGACATGGACTTGAGTGAAGAAAGCAGGCAGCGCAACTCGTCAACGCCGATTGCTTATAGGAGCTGTTAATCTGAGTCTGGATGGTTTCACAGAAAGACGCTCACTGCATCTCCAGACTCTAATTTTCATCAATGCTCTCACTGAGGGGCTGACCAGACTACCTAAAACTACAGTTCCATCCCGAAGGGCAAATACTCCTCCTAAGGAACTCTCCGAAAAACTTCCGACACTTCCAACCTCCTGTGACGAAAGGCAAAGAATGACTGGGGGATGAGGGAAGTGGGGGAGGTAGCATCTTAAGTTGGGATTTTGGACTAACACAGACCAGTTCGAAGGATTACATTGGATTTTAAATGGAATCTTTTAATCTGAATAGATCCGTTTTCAAATCTCTGTTCAGAGTAAGGATCTTGGTTCTCTATGGAGCTACATACTGCATCACATTTCTGGATAACCACGTGACTGCTTCACGTTACGACCCAGGAAGCAACGGACAGAGCTGGATAGACACCTTTGCCCGCTGTCCAGTACGGTAAGAGACCGGCAGTAAAACTATCCTGTATCCAACATTAAAGGTAGGCACGTGGAGGTGTACAGCCCTTTCTGGTTGTAATGGTATTGAAGAGACTAAGTACTACGTTAAGTGGTTTATAAACGATCCCTTAATCAGCAAGTTTCCTATGGATGACTCCTAAGAGACTGTTTATTGACCCTGTTCACTGTCTCTCATATAAGGAGACCGGTATTTAATTTGCACAATCCTCATTTGCACGATATATATTTATTGCCACAAGACTGTACTCTGAGCCACAATATTCTGAGCTATTTTGGTGTACTATGTGACTGGAATAACCAATTCTTAGTCCATTTTGTTTTGTTTATATCAGAGTATTTTCAATTATAGTTGTAGAAGTGATTTTAAATTTTGTGCTATTTTAGCAAGTATTTTGTGGTAAACATGACCGGTCATTGAACTTTTCTAAGTATTGTTCTTAGCACTATTTATTCAGTAATGTGCCTACATTGATAAACATATTTTGTATTATAAGCATCTATACATTATTATTGTTTTTATTTTTTATATATACATATATATATATATTATATCAATATATCATCTATTGCCTACCCCTTCCACGCCGTTAGCGCACATTTACTTCCCTTTAATTTGTATTATCTTGACCCTTTTTCTGTTTTTTTGGGAACAGAATTGTATATGTGCAGGGGCACAACAGTTAACCGCCTTTTGGTGATTAAATAGTAACTTCCTTCTGTGTGTGTTTGATAGGCAGTGACTTGTTTTGCAAAAGAAAACTTGTGGTTCGGAGTAAGTTTTTTAGCAGCACTACATAGTAATTACGAAGTAGACACATTATCCGTTCCCTTGTCGACACAGACAGCATCTTCCCAACTCACAATTAAAGGGCCACATACAATTTTTAACAACCTTCCAATTACAAGAGACAAATGTATGCATGGGCCAATCACCAAGTAGTTCCCACTAGTGTAGGATATGTGCGCATTCATTTTCAACAATGGATACCAAAAGAACAAAGCACATTTGAAAATAGAAGTGATTTTAAATGCGTCTTTAAATTACATGCTCTGATTCTTTCAAGTTTAAATTTGACTTTCCTATCCCTTTTAATTCCTTCATCACTCACATTCACCCCACCCCTACACCTCTATAGCCTTTGTTTCTTGCATCTATTTTCTAAGTCTATTTTATCTTCCAGAAGCACCGTTGCTATCAGTTGCAACTCAGTTACAAAATAGGCTCAGGATCTTATATTTGCACAAATCATAATCCTGATTAGGAAAACCAGGCATAGAGCCAGTCTATTCACCACAAAAAGGTGGCGGGGATCAGTGCTATTCATGAAATGAAAAAGAAAAAAACAAATTCTCTTTGCAAATCCTTTTTCAAAGTTAGGAGAAAACACAAAATAGCAACAGAACAAGAAGTACACAACTTGATCTGCAATGCAATGAATGTAGTGTTACAGCATACACTTTAACCCTTTACTGTGGGAGCTTTTTAGTATTAGGATAAGGAACTCTTACAAACCAAATTGCTCTGTTTCTTGGGAGATGAAGGACCAGCCCCCCCCCCCCCCCCCCATTTCATACACTCAAAACAAAATGGATAACCCTTAGATCAAAACACTTGCCTGTATCGGATGTGAGAACAGGAGCATGGCAGGAGTGTGAGAACCGCCATGATTGCTCACAAGGAGGCAGGAAATGTATAAAAGTGCCAAAACATAGAACACTTCCAAAACATTTTAGGGGCAGAGCAAGTCTTGAAGGGCAGTAAAATACCACAAGCGTTATTCAAGCTATCCATAGAGTATAAAATGGCAGCACCGCACAAACAATGGGTTTGTTACTAATAGTGCAGAGGGATATGCAACACAAGTCTAGCACATACACTTCACACAATGAATGTGGCTGCAAAACTCTGACTTATAGGATCCTAATATTTAAAGGGACAGTCTAGTCAAAATTAAACTTTCATTATTCAGATAGGACTTGTAATTTTAATCAACATTCCAATTTACTTTAATCATCAAATTTGCTTTTTTCTCTTGGTATTCTTAGTTGAAACTAAACCTAGGCTGACTCATATGTTAATTTCTAAGCCCTTGAGGGCTGCCTCAAGGGCTTTTTAAATCTCTTTTCAACACAAAGAGACAGAAAGTACACGTGGCCATATAGATAACACTGTGTACAGGCACAGGGAGTTATTTAAGATTTAGCACAAAACAATGCTAAGTTTAAGACAATCGATAATAAGCAGTCACAGTCATGTGATCAGGAGGCTGGAAGAAGGTTCCTAGATAAAAGGTAAAAAGTATATTAATATAACTGTGTTGTTTATGCAAAACTGGGGAATGGGTAATAAAGGGATTATCTATATTTTAAAACAATAGCAATTCTATTGTAGACTGTCCCTTTAATATATAAACTGTTGTAAAAAAAAGGGACTGTGGAAACCCTGAAGTTTTAAGACAAATATAAAATCCAGCATAACCAAATGCTGGGTTACCACTGACACAAATCTACGTGCACTGTTTCCAATTACTTATTTACCAGCTGTAGAGTAAAAAATGTATGAGAATTTGATTTTTAAGGTTTATTTGTGTATATAAAGTAGCTGATTTTGTGTTTTGAAGCCACAACCTAATAAAATGGGTTCAGCTTGTAGATATAATCAGAGCTCATTACTTTATCACATTGTGTACTTCTACAAGCCTCTTTATACCTGCTTCTTTATCTTATATCTTCTCGTAAATCAATCACCAATACTTGGAGAGAACAATGGAAATTTTAAATTGTATTACCTTATCTCTTGTATACCTCACTGGGAGTGTAATTTCTTCTACTGGCTGTGTTTACACAGCTTGGCCTTGAGGCCAAAAACTTTCAGAATAGGTGGGGATACCACAGGCTAAATCAACTATTTCAAATGCCAATATAAGGGTAATATAAATACTTTTAAACCATTTAATACACTTCAGCAGGTAAAGTGGCTCATTGGGAACAAATTAAAGGGGAAACATTTTTTGAGTAATCTGTCCCTTTAAACCAGATGAGAGGAAAACCAAGAGTGTAAGCACATAGTCTTGACATTTAGTTATGAACCCAGAGGATTCTCTCATGTTATAGATTAATATTGCAGCATCCTAAAAGGCTACTGGCTACCCTCAGAGAGTGGCAGTGACCATGAAGCTGCATGTGCGCTGCATTCAAAGGAATCGCAAAACCTTCATGCTGGAGCGGAGCTACAGCCCACAATTCCTCAAAATGGAAGCCAACAGGAAAAGTGTGTTACATGGGAGAGGGGCTCTTACCCCTGAGTGCAAAGCAATAAACCCCCAGTTTCAGAACATATCAATAGAGTAGAAAATAAACCGTATTACAAATGCTTCAGTGGAAGCAACTTTTAGCGAAATGTCAATTCAGTATTTCAAGTCAACACGACTCCGACTTAAAAAAAAAAAAAGACCTTGGAAGTTTAATTTGTTTTATATGTAAATGGCACAGCATGTTAGCTGTTCCTACTCTAGGGATTTGTTATTGAAATAGCAATTAGTTTAGAGAAAAAAGGGCAGCGGGACTAATGCACTGTTGCATCTCTCCATTTATTTCAAGTCTTAATGTGTTCTCCTGATTAGGTCTATCATGGATTAGTTACTTAGGACTTTTACTGAATATTCTATTAACCTATGTGAGCTTGATGAACTTTTTCCAAATCTGTATTACACATCCTCTATGACAATAAAAAAAATTGTGAAGGTGGGGGAATTACAGTACATCGGGCTTTACCCAGAGCCGCTATACGTATAAATTATTTTCTCCAGTAACAAAAAGGTGAACAGTCTTCTTTGACTGAAGCATCTGAGCTGTCCTCTCGGCTCCCACCACTGCAGCCAATCTCTGCGCATCATACTTAGAATACAGAATAGTGCATGTCCATGTGGCTTGCTGTCCTTGGTTTGATACCTTCATCATATTACAGATCTCACTGTAGAAGTGAGGATATGTAGGAAGTTCATAAAAAATAAGATTTCTGATACCCTTCAATGTGTATCTGAAAAGAGAAAGAGAACATAATAGTTTACATTTAATAGCAAGACATAAAAGCTTGAAATATTCATCTACTAAGTAAAATATATATTTTGTTTTAAATACTAACATCACAGAAAAGAAACAGAATTTGCAGCAACATTCTTAAATGCACATTCTAGTCAATTCTAGTCTAGTCAAACTAAAAGGAAATATCAAAACATTGCACTTTTTTTGTCTATGTAAACGTTTCCTCATCAGGCTTACAAAGGCATGTTGCTCTCTATCAATGGAGTTGAAGGCGTTGCCCATATCACCCTGTAAGCATTAGTAGAAAATACACAGCAGATACTGTTGCATTAGTTTCACTTTAAAACCGCTTTTACATATACGTTGTTCGAGAAGAAAAAATATTTTTTTAACCCCTTCACCCAAATGGGCGTATATATACGTCCAGCAGTACTTTGGCTATTGTACAGCAGGATGTATATAAACACGTCCTAGCTTTAGGAAGCTCAAGCACTCTCGGCTGTTAAGTTACAACCGAGATCTGGAGCGCCTGAAGTTTCAGGCATCTGCTGCATATGGAGCTGAAAGCAATCTGTGCTCCGGGTCCATATGAGGACAGATTATTATTGGTTATTTGTAGAGCACCAACAGATTCCGCAGTGCTATAAACATAGGCGGTATACAAGGTAACATTTATAGGGATCAAATGGGTAGAGGGCCCTGCCGAGAGTCGCATTGTTGTAGTCAGCTCTAATGAAGGTGATCAGCAAACAGTTGCTAGGGGGGTTCATGGCGGATAGCAATGGAGGAGAGGAACTGGTATTAGGAAAGGTTAGTGTAGGTTGTATGAATCCCTGAACAGTAGAGTCTTTAGGGAGCGCTTGAAGCTTTCAAAACTAGGGGAGAGTGTTGTGGAGCAAGGCAGAGAGTTCCACAAGATGGGAGCCAGTCTGGAGAAGTCCTGTAAATAGGAATGTGAGGAGGTAACACAAGAGAAGGAGAGGAGGAGAGTAGGAGGTTGTGAGCAGAGCGAAGGGGACGGGAGGGAGAGTATCTGGAGACAAGTTCTGAGATATAGGGGGAGCAGTGCAGAGGGACTTGTATGTCAGAGTCAGAATTTTGTGTTTAATCCTGGAGGCAAGAGGAAGCCAGTGAAGGGATTGGCCTGATCATTACAGACAGTGACACTATGTGTGTGTCTGTCTGTAACGATCGTTGCTGGAGCCGACGGGAGGTGGAGGTGAGTGATCGGTCCAGCAGGGGAGGCAGTAGGGAGAGGGAGGGATGGGACAGCTATGCTACAAAAAACATAATTTATGCTTACCTGATAAATTTATTTCTCTTGTGGTGTATCCAGTCCACGGATCATCCATTACTTGTGGGATATTCTCCTTCCCAACAGGAAGTTGCAAGAGGATCACCCACAGCAGAGCTGCTATATAGCTCCTCCCCTAACTGCCATATCCAGTCATTCGACCGAAACTAGCCAAGAAAGGAGAAACCATAGGGTGCAGTGGTGACTGTAGTTTAAAATTTAGACCTGCCTTAAAAGGACAGGGCGGGCCGTGGACTGGATACACCACAAGAGAAATAAATTTATCAGGTAAGCATAAATTATGTTTCCTCTTGTTAGGTGTATCCAGTCCACGGATCATCCATTACTTGTGGGATACCAATACCAAAGCTAAAGTACACGGATGAAGGGAGGGACAAGGCAGGTACTTAAACGGAAGGGACCACTGCCTGTAGAACCTTTCTCCCAAAAATAGCCTCCGAAGAAGCAAAAGTATCAAATTTGTAAAATTTTGAAAAGGTATGAAGCGAAGACCAAGTCGCCGCTTTGCAAATCTGTTCAACAGAAGCCTCATTTTTAAAGACCCAGGTGGAAGCCACAGCTCTAGTAGAATGAGCTGTAATCCTTTCAGGGGGCTGCTGTCCAGCAGTCTCATAGGCTAAGCGTATTACGCTCCGAAGCCCAAAAGAAAGAGAGGTTGCCGAAGCCTTTTGACCTCTCCTCTGTCCAGAGTAAACAACAAACAGGGAAGATGTTTGACGAAAATCTTTAGTCGCTTGTAAGTAAAACTTTAAAGCACGGACTATGTCCAAATTATGTAAAAGACGTTCCTTCTTTGAAGAAGGATTAGGACACAATGATGGAACAAAAATCTCTTGATTGATATTCTTGTTGGAAACTACCTTAGGTAAAAACCCAGGTTTTGTACGCAGAACTACTTTATCTGTATGGAAAATCAGATGAGGAGAATCACATTGTAAAGCTGATAACTCAGAGACTCTACGAGCCGAGGAAATAGCCATCAAAAACAGAACTTTCCAAGATAAAAGTTTGATATCAATGGAATGAAGGGGTTCAAACGGAACTCCTTGAAGAACCTTAAGAACCAAGTTTAAGCTCCATGGAGGAGCAACAGGTTTAAACACAGGCTTAATTCTAACCAAAGCCTGCCAAAATGCCTGGACGTCTGGAACCTCTGCCAGACGCTTGTGCAAAATGATAGACAGAGCAGAAATCTGTCCCTTTAAAGAACTAGCTGATAATCCTTTATCCAAACCCTCTTGGAGAAAGGACAATATCCTAGGAATCCTAACCTTACTGTATTAAGGTATCAATGACTGACTCGGAGAAGCCACGCCTTGATAAAATCAAGAGTTCAATCTCCAGGCAGTCAGTCTCAGAGAAATTAGATTTGGATGATTGAAAGGACCTTGTAGTAGAAGGTCTTGTCTCAGAGGCAGAGGCCAAGGTGGAAAGGATGACATGTCCACCAGGTATGCATACCAGGTCCTGCGTGGCCACGCAGGCACGATCAAGATCACTGATGCCCTCTCCTGTTTGATTTTGGCAATCAGTCGAGGGAGCAGAGGAAACGGTGGAAACACATAAGCCAGGTTGAAGAACCACGGTGCTGCTAGAGCATCTATCAGCGTCGCTTCTGGGTCCCTGGACCTGGATCCGTAACAAGGAAGCTTGGCGTTCTGGCGAGACGCCATGAGATCCAATTCTGGTGTGCCCCAACGATGAACCAATTGAGCAAACACCTCCGGATGGAGTTCCCACTCCCCCGGATGAAAAGTCTGACGACTTAGAAAATCCGCCTCCCAGTTCTCTACACCTGGGATATGGATCGCTGATAGATGGCAAGAGTGAGTCTCTGCCCAGCGAATTATCTTGGAGACTTCTAACATCGCTAGGGAGCTCCTGGTCCCCCCTTGATGGTTGATGTAAGCCACAGTCGTGATGTTGTCCGACTGAAATCTGATGAACCTCAGGGTTGCTAACTGAGGCCAAGCTAGAAGAGCATTGAATATTGCTCTTAACTCCAGAATATTTATTGGGAGAAGTTTCTCCTCCTGAGTCCACGATCCCTGAGCCGTCAGGGAATTCCAGACTGCACCCCAACCTAGAAGGCTGGCATCTGTTGTTACAATTGTCCAATCTGGCCTGCGAAAGGTCATACCTTTGGACAGATGGACCCGAGATAGCCACCAGAGAAGAGAATCTCTGGTCTCTTGATCCAGATTTAGCAGAGGGGACAAATCTGTGTAATCCCCATTCCACTGACTGAGCATGCATAATTGCAGCGGTCTGAGATGTAGGCGCGCAAATGGCACTATGTCCATCGCCGCTACCATTAAGCCGATCACTTCCATGCACTGAGCCACCGAAGGGTGCGGAATGTAGTGAAGAAGACGGCAGGAATTTAGAAGCTTTGATAACCTGGACTCCGTCAGGTAAATTTTCATTTCTACAGAATCTATCAGAGTTCCTAGGAAGGAAACCCTTGTGAGGGGTGATAGAGAACTCTTTCCCTCGTTCAATTTCCACCCATGCGACCTCAGAAATGCCAACACTATGTCCGTATGAGATTTGGCAATTTTGAAGTTTGACGCCTGTATCAGGATGTCGTCTATATAAGGGGCCACTGCTATGCCCCGTGGTCTTAGGACCGCCAGAAGAGACCCCAGAACCTTTGTAAAAATTCTTGGGGCTGTAGCTAACCCAAAGGGAAGAGCCACAAACTGGTAATGCCTGTCTAGAAAGGCAAACCTTAGGAACCGATGATGATCTTTGTGAAGCGGTATGTGAAGGTAAGCATCCTTCAAATCCACTGTGGTCATGTACTGACCCTCCTGGATCATAGGTAGGATTGTCCGAATAGTTTCCATTTTGAACGATGGAACTCTGAGGAAATTGTTTAAGATCTTTAGATCCAAAATTGGTCTGAAGGTTCCCTCTTTTTTGGGAACCACAAACAGATTTGAATAAAATCCCTGTCCTTGTTCCATCTGTGGAACTGGATGGATCACTCCCATTATTAGGAGGTCTTGCACACAGCGTAAGAATGCCTCTTTCTTTATCTGGTTTACAGATAATCTCGAAAGGTAAAATCTCCCTTGTGGGGGGGGAAGCTTTGAAGTCCAGAAGATATCCCTGAGATATGATCTCCAACGCCCAGGGATCCTGAACATCTCTTGCCCACACCTGGGCAAAGAGAGAAGTCTGCCCCCTACTAGATCCGTTGCCGGTTAGGGGGCCGTTCCTTCATGCTGTCTTAGAAGCAGCAGCAGGCTTTCTGGCCTGCTTGCCTTTGCTCCAGGCCTGGTTAGATTTCCAGGCCGGCTTGGATTGCGCAAAAGTTCCCTCTTGTTTTGTAGCAGAGGAAGTTGATGCTGCACCTGCCTTGAAGTTTCGAAAGGCACGAAAATTAGACTGTTTGGCCCTTGATTTGGCCCTGTCCTGAGGAAGGGTATGACCCTTACCTCCAGTAATGTCAGCAATAATTTCCTTCAAACCAGGCCCGAATAGGGTCTGCCCCTTGAAGGGAAAGTTAAGTAATTTAGACTTTGAAGTCACGTCAGCTGACCAAGATTTAAGCCATAGCGCCCTACGCGCCTGGATGGCGAATCCAGAATTCTTAGCCGTTAGTTTAGTCAAATGAACAATGGCATCAGAAACAAAGAATTAGGTAGCTTAAGTGTTCTAAGCTTGTCAAGTATTTCAGTCAATGGAGTAGCTGTCTGAAAGGCCTCTTCCAGAGACTCAAACCAGAACGCCGCAGCAGCAGTGACAGGAGCAATGCATGCAAGGGGCTGCAGGATAAAACCTTGTTGAATAAACATTTTCTTAAGGTAACCTTCTAATTTTTTATCCATTGGATCTGAAAAAGCACAACTGTCCTCGACAGGGATAGTGGTACGCTTTGCTAAAGTAGAAACTGCTCCCTCCACCTTAGGGACCGTCTGCCATAAGTCCCGTGTGGTGGTGGCGTCTATTGGAAACATTTTTCTAAAAATAGGAGGGGGGGAAAACGGCACACCGGGTCTGTCCCACTCCTTAGTAATAATTTCTGTAAAACTTTTAGGCATTGGAAAAACGTCAGTACACACCGGCACCGCATAGTATTTATCCAGTCTACACAATTTCTCTGGCACTGCAATTGTGTCACAGTCATTCAGAGCAGCTAAAACCTCTCCAAGCAACACCCGGAGGTTCTCAAGCTTAAATTTAAAAGTAGACATAGCTGAATCAGGTTTCTCCGAGTCAGAGACTGTTACAGAAGCATTAGTTATTTTGTTGTGAAGAAACTTATTTCCCAGCAGCAATGCCTGAACCAGCCAAGCCAGCGCCTAAGAAGGGCTCCAAGAAAACTGTAACAAGTATCATTTCATAAAGGGTTAACTCTGTTCAGTTTTGAGAAAACTATTTTCTGAGGCAGGTTTCCTAGCATATTGTGTACTGTAATTAAGTTTGTGATAAGCATTCACTGCTAGGTGATAAGAAGGACTCAATTGTTTTCTTGTGTGTACTTGTTATCTGCGGTGGCCTGTCCAAGGGCTTTGTCTAAATGTGTGATGGGGGATTTTATGCTTCCCCCCCTGGGAGTGCCCTGTGTGCATGTAACCTAAATAAAAAGCAGGCTGGGCATCCCAGTCCTCAGTTCTTGGTTGTCCCTCAATCGCAGCGTTGACTCGTTTTTGTGGGCAGAAGGGTATCCTAGCTGTACTACAGCTAAGGGGGATTATTCTACATTTGCGAGACTCATATAGAATACTATGGAAAGCAGTTTCTCCCCTCTTCAGCAATAGGAATCCAGGCTACTAAGCGGTCCATCTCTCAGCGAGACTAAGGGTAACCGTAACAGAGACGTCACCCACAGACTGAAGCTCTTCCTCAGCTTCTGCATATTGTGACGCAGTATCAGACATGGGCCTTAAAACATCTGCGCGCTCTGTATTACGTCTAACCCCAGAGCTATCGCGCTTTCCTCTGAATTCAGGCAGTCTGGCTAATACCGCTGACAGGGTATTATCCATGATTGCCGCCATGTCCTGCAAAGTAATCGCTATGGGCGTCTTTGATGTACTTGGCACCATTTTAGCGTGAGTCCCTTGAGCGGGAGTCAAAGGGTCCGACACGTGGGGAGAGTTAGTCGGCATAACTTCCCCCTCGTCAGAATCCTCTGGTGATAATTCTTTTAAAGATAACAGCTGATCTTTATTGTTTAAAGTGAAATCAATACATTTAGTACACATTCTCCTATGGGGTTCCACCATGGCTTTTAAACATAATGAACAAGGAGTTTCCTCTATGTCAGACATGTTTATACAGACTAGCAATGAGACTAGCAAGCTTGGAAAACACTTTAAATCAAGTTAACAAGCAATATAAAAAAACGTTACTGTGCCTTTAAGAGAAACAAATTTTGCCAAAATTTGAAATAACAGTGAAAAAAGGCAGTTAAACTAACGAAATTTTTACAGTGTATGTAACAAGTTAGCAGAGCATTGCACCCACTTGCAAATGGATGATTAACCCCTTAATACAAAAAAAACAGATTAACAAAATAAAAAAAATATGTTTTTTAAACAGTCATAACAACTGCCACAGCTCCTACTTTTGAAGCCTTTTGAGCACTTCAGAGATGTCCTATAGCATGCAGGGGACTGCTGAGGGAAGCTGAATGTCACAGTTTGTAATTTTAACTGCACCAACTGTAACTTTTATACTATAACAGTGGAAAGCCTCAGGAAACTGTTTCTAGGCAAAAATAAAGCCAGCCATGTGGAAAAAACTAGGCCCCAATAAGTTTTATCACCAAAGCATATATAAAAACGATTAAACATGCCAGCAAACGTTTTATATTGCACATTAATCAGAGTATATACCTCTGATAGCAAGCCTGATACTAGTCGCTATTAAATCACTGTATTTAGGCTTTAACTTACATTAATCCGGTATCAGCAGCATTTTCTAGCAAATTCCATCCCTAGAAAAACTTAACTGCACATACCTTATTGCAGGATACCCTGCACGCCATTCTCCCTCTGAAGTTACCTCACTCCTCAGACATATGTGAGAATAGCAGTGGATCTTAGTTACTTCTGCTAAGATCATAGAAAAACGCAGGCAGATTCTTCTTCTAAATGCTGCCTGAGATAAAATAGTACACTCCGGTACCATTTAAAAACAAACTTTTGATTGAAGAAAAAACTAACTATATTTTACCACTTTCCTGTTACTACCTCCAGCTATGTTGAGAGCTTGCAAGAGAATGACTGGATATGGCAGTTAGGGGAGTAGCTATATAGCAGCTCTGCTGTGGGTAATCCTCTTGCAACTTCCTGGTTGGGAAGGAGAATATCCCACAAGTAATGGATGATCCGTGGACTGGATACACCTAACAAGAGAAAAGAGGATCTGGGGGTGTGGGGGACCCTAAACAGGGGGAGGACACTGTGCTCCAGAAAATGTTCAAAATAATAAAAAAGAAGATTTATTTATTTTTAAAGGCAGTTTATAGGTACTGGCAGACAGCTGCCAGTACCTAAGATGGCACCTAACAGAGGGGTGATCCTACACTGCAGAAAATATTGTAAAAAATATTTTATATAAAAAAAAAACAACATAATTTATGCTTACCTGATAAATTTATTTCTCTTGTGATGTATCGAGTCCACGGATTCATCCTTACTTGTGGGATATTCTCCTCCCCTACAGGAAGTGGCAGAGAGAGCAGTACAGCAGAGCTGTCTATATAGCTCCCCCCTTAGCTCCACCCCCCAGTCATTCGACCGAAGGCTAGGAAGAAAAAGGAGAAACTATAGGGTGCAGTGGTGACTGAAAGTTTAAAAATAAAAATATACTACCTGTCTAAATAAACAAGGCGGGCCGTGGATTCGATACATCACAAGAGAAATAAATTTATCAGGTAAGCATAAATTATGCTTTCTCTTGTAAGATGTCTCGAGTCCACGGATTCATCCTTACTTGTGGGATACCAATACCAAAGCTTTAGGACACGGATGAAGGGAGGGACAAGACTGGGACCTTAAAAGGAAGGCACCACTGCTAGTAGAACCTCTCCCAAAAATAGCCTCCGAAGAAGCAAAAGTATCAAATTTGGAAAATTTGGAAAAAGTATGAAGCGAAGACCAAGTTGCCGCATTACAAATCTGTTCAACAGAAGCCTCATTTTTAAAGGCCCATGTGGAAGCCACAGCTCTAGAAGAATGAGCAGTAATTCTTTCAGGAGGCTGCTGTCCAGCAGTCTCATAGGCCAAACGGATGAAGCTTATCAGCCAAAAGGAAAGAGAGGTATCCGTAGCCCTTTGACCTCTCCGTTTACCAGAATAAACAACAAACAATGAAGATGTTTGACGGAAATCTTTAGTTGCTTGTAAGTAGAACTTTAAAGCACGAACCACATCAAGATTGTGCAATAGACCTTCCTTCTTTGAAGAAGGATTAGGACACAGTGAAGGAACAACAATCTCTTGATTTATATTCTTATTAGAAACAACCTTAGGAAGAAACCCAGGTTTGGTACGCAAAACCACCTTATCTGCATGGAAAATAAGATAAGGGGAATCACACTGTAAAGCAGATAGCTCAGAAACTCTTTGAGCCGAAGAGATAGCTACTAAAAACAAAACTTTCCAAGATAGAAGCTTAATATCTATGGAATGCATAGGTTCAAACGGAACCCTTTGAAGAACTTTAAGAACTAAATTCAAACTCCATGGCGGAGCAACAGGTTTAAACACATGTAAAAAAGAGATAATCCAATACTCGTCCACGGCAAGGGATAAAGTCACTCAGAGTCCGAGGTAAAAAAGATAAAAAGTAAATCTTTATTATGGACACTCCATGGGATAAAACATGCACAAAAAAATGAACTCAGCTAAGAGAACAAAAAGTGAAGTCTGACCGGTTTCGGCTCAGTGTGGCCGTAGTCATAGACACATAGCAGGTGTTCAGAATGAGCACCTGATATACCTGTTAACCACTCCCCTTAGGGGAGGGGTATAGAAACATAATTAAAAACAAACACATTACTCAAAGCTGTTGAGAAAAGGGATACATTATCATATATATATGTGTACAAAAGCTAACAATGGGCATAAGAATAAGATCTACGAACATAAACAATACTGTAAATATAGCGGTTAAGATAAATAGTTATAACTAATATTGCAGAAACACCTTTTAGCACGTATGTGCATATATGTTTAAATCTACATATAAGTTAAACAAAAAACCCATGCCAAGAACTAATAACTTTTACAGTATTGTAGATAAGCTGTTAAGATAAATAGTTATAATTTGTAATGCAAAACACCAATTTAACACATATGTGCCTAAAAATATAGATCTACATATAGGTTAGGTAAAAGACTATGGAGAAAGGACCATAAATAGTTTAAATCTGTAATGCAAAAACACCATTTTAACACCTATGTGCTTATGAATTTATGAATTTACATATAGGTCAGGTAGAAAACCATAATAGATGGAAAAAGGACCTAGTGAGAACAAAGAGAAAAATAATGATAAACTAATTATTAATGTTGATCTTATTAGCAATATAGGTAACTGGAGAGAAATATAGATGGTGTATAGAATGTAAATTAAACCATCTCCCTGTATTAACCAATAGTTACCTCAAACCCAGATTACCTCTGGAGAGCTACTAATAATCCATATTAAGGATCTCATTAAAGTAAAGGCATGTAAGGATCAATGTACCCACATGTTTTAGTCTAGTAAAGACATAAAGTAAGCACTATCTATGCCAATAATTTATAATGTCAAATTCAGAGTTAAAACCCCCAGGTACCAGGCTATCAAGCCTGTGTATCCAATAAATCTCTTGTCTGGAGAGGATGTGGAATTTATCACCCCCCCTTGGTGGTCTAGACACTAACTCAATAGCCTGCCACCTGAGGGTTCCAACATCTCCCAAATGAACTTCCAAGAAATGTCTGGACAAAGCTGAAACAGCCCTCTCCTGGGAGATATAAGAAAGGTGTTCCCTGATACGTTTGCCCACGGGCCTAGTGGTTCTGCCCACATATTGTTTGTTACACTGGGTGCACTCAATTAAATATATGACAAATTTGCTGCCACATTTAATGCAACCCCTAGTGTCAAAAACTTCTGATGTTCGTGCTGAGGTGAAGGTTTTGGAAACAAACATGTGGTCACATGACTTGCATGCCTTTTTGCCACATTTGTAAGTTCCTTTGACCCTCAGCCATGAACTACCACTATCTTGTTGGGGCAACATACTAGGGGACAGAATGTTTCCCAGCGTCAGATTACGTTTATAGATGAAATTGCAGCCATCATCCATAATTTCACGTAGTACTGTATCCCCACGAAGGATAGGCAAATTCTTCTCTATCACCTTACAGACTTTATTAAACTGATTGGAAAAAGCCGTCACTAAAGTGGGTTTAATTTTTGTAGAGGGTGAATTCGATAATTTACTGTCTCTTTGGCGTCCATGGACACTTGTCCTGTCCATCACTGAGACTTCCAAAAAGGTCTTATTAACCAATCTTTTGGGGTAACCCCTTGCCATCAGCCTGGATTTCAACTCTTCACTCTCCTCTAGAAAGTCCTCTCTCCGGGAACAATTTCTTTTTAACCGCATGAACTGGCCTTTTGCAATGCCTTTAAAAACATGCCTGGGGTGACTGCTTTTCGCATTCAGCAGCAGCGTGTTCCCGGAGATAGGCTTTCTATAGAGAGTAGAGAATACTCCCCTGGTGTCAACATCAAATTTCAATGTTACATAGAAATATTGATTGATACTAGTCTGGTTCCACTCAAAGGTGAATCTCAGACCTACATTGTTGGCATTAAACATATCAACTAATTTGTTTACTTGATCTCGATTGCCTGACCAGATAACCAGCAGGTCATCAATAAAGCGTAGGTATTTGACAATGTATTTAGTGTTATCTCTATTACCCCCAAAAACATGGAACCGCTCCCACCAACCCATGAACAGGTTGGCGTAGGAGGGGGCAAACTTAGCCCCCATAGCGGTTCCACGCCTCTGAAGGTAATACTTACTCTCAAACATAAAGAAATTGTGCTTGAGTAAAAAATCAACCGCTCTCAGTACAAAATCCCTATGTTGAAGGGATAAATTAGTCTCCTTTCTTAGGAAATATGATATTGCTTGTAGACCATACTCATGGGGTATGGAGGAGTACAGGGACACCACATCAATGGTGATCCAACTATACCCCTCCTCCCAAGAGACATCCTCTAGCCTAGAGAGCACATGGGTAGTGTCTCTTACAAAACTTGGCAATTTCTGGACCAATGGTTGAAGAAATTGGTCCACCCACTTGGACAGCGGCTCCAATAGGGAGCCAATTCCTGCCACTATGGGCCTTCCCTGTACATCCACCAGGCTTTTATGGACCTTTGGCACATGGTGGAAGATGGGCATTACAGGACAGTCTACCAGTAGACAATCATATGTCTGTTCATCAATAATTCCCATCTCCACCCCATCATCCAATAGGTCCCTTAGAATAGCCTTATACTGTGTTGTGGGATCCCTAGATAGTCCCATGTAGGCTTCAGGATCCTCTAATTGTCTCAATGCCTCTTTAATGTAGATATCTTTGTCGAGCAAAACAACACTACCTCCCTTATCTGACTGGCGAATAACCAACTCTTTGTTATTCTGTAATGTAGCTACTGCTTCCCTTTCCAGTCTAGACAAGTTAGATTGGCAGTCATGTTTCCTAGATTTGTCTAGCAAAGTAAGATCTTCAATGACCCTCTTGTGAAAAACTTCCAGGCCTTTGCCCCTAGTATGTAAGGGATAGAAATTAGACCTGGATTTAAGTTTATGTTGTTTCTTGCCTGTTAGTGTGGTAGAAGGACCATCCTCCTGGGTACCACTTAAGTCTTCCAGATCTATTAGTGCACAGGCATCACCAAAAGATAAGTCAATATTGCTCATCTCCTGGTGTTGTGTATTTACTTCATCAGAAATACCATTTACAGATGTGGAGAAAAACTTCCTCAGTGTGAGATCCCTCACCATCTTATTAACATCCAGTATAGTCTGGAATAAATCAAAGTCCCTAGATGGAACAAAATTCAGACCATACCCCAGGACCTTTTTCTCCACATCTGTTATCTGATAAGTAGATAGATTTATTACAGAGAAGTCATTCATTGATATCTGTGCCCCCTGGTGTTCCTGTTCTCTCTCACTGGGTACCTCTGAAACTGGGCATCTGCTTCCTCTATCCTTCGAGGATGACCCCTTCCTCCCCCTCTGGGTTGTTTCGGGCCCATTGAAAAACCTGTGTATTATGTCCCATATCATTAGTCATGGACTCCCTAGAGGTACTAGATTGAGAATAGTGGGACCGTCCCCTTCTCTGGCGACCTCTCCCACCCCTCTTAGGGATAGCTCCTATTCCTGCTCCCTTGGGATCTTTCAAGATACTTTTGGGCATAGAATTAATACAGAACTTAATTCTATGCCCAAAAAGTATCTTGAAAGATCCCAAGGGAGCAGGAATAGGAGCTATCCCTAAGAGGGGTGGGAGAGGTCGCCAGAGAAGGGGACGGTCCCACTATTCTCAATCTAGTACCTCTAGGGAGTCCATGACTAATGATATGGGACATAATACACAGGTTTTTCAATGGGCCCCGAAACAACCCAGAGGGGGAGGAAGGGGTCATCCTCGAAGGATAGAGGAAGCAGATGCCCAGTTTCAGAGGTACCCAGTGAGAGAGAACAGGAACACCAGGGGGCACAGATATCAATGAATGACTTCTCTGTAATAAATATATCTACTTATCAGATAACAGATGTGGAGAAAAAGGTCCTGGGGTATGGTCTGAATTTTGTTCCATCTAGGGACTTTGATTTATTCCAGACTATACTGGATGTTAATAAGATGGTGAGGGATCTCACACTGAGGAAGTTTTTCTCCACATCTGTAAATGGTATTTCTGATGAAGTAAATACACAACACCAGGAGATGAGCAATATTGACTTATCTTTTGGTGATGCCTGTGCACTAATAGATCTGGAAGACTTAAGTGGTACCCAGGAGGATGGTCCTTCTACCACACTAACAGGCAAGAAACAACATAAACTTAAATCCAGGTCTAATTTCTATCCCTTACATACTAGGAGCAAAGGCCTGGAAGTTTTTCACAAGAGGGTCATTGAAGATCTTACTTTGCTAGACAAATCTAGGAAACATGACTGCCAATCTAACTTGTCTAGACTGGAAAGGGAAGCAGTAGCTACATTACAGAATAACAAAGAGTTGGTTATTCGCCAGTCAGATAAGGGAGGTAGTGTTGTTTTGCTCGACAAAGATATCTACATTAAAGAGGCATTGAGACAATTAGAGGATCCTGAAGCCTACATGGGACTATCTAGGGATCCCACAACACAGTATAAGGCTATTCTAAGGGACCTATTGGATGATGGGGTGGAGATGGGCATTATTGATGAACAGACATATGATTGTCTACTGGTAGACTGTCCTGTAATGCCCATCTTCCACCATCTGCCAAAGGTCCATAAAAGCCTGGTGGATGTACAGGGAAGGCCCATAGTGGCAGGAATTGGCTCCCTATTGGAGCCGCTGTCCAAGTGGGTGGACCAATTTCTTCAACCATTGGTCCAGAAATTGCCAAGTTTTGTAAGAGACACTACCCATGTGCTCTCTAGGCTAGAGGATGTCTCTTGGGAGGAGGGGTATAGTTGGATCACCATTGATGTGGTGTCCCTGTACTCCTCCATACCCCATGAGTATGGTCTACAAGCAATATCATATTTCCTAAGAAAGGAGACTGATTTATCCCTTCAACATAGGGATTTTGTACTGAGAGCGGTTGATTTTTTACTCAAGCAAAATTTCTTTATGTTTGAGAGTAAGTATTACCTTCAGAGGCGTGGAACCGCTATGGGGGCTAAGTTTGCCCCCTCCTACGCCAACCTGTTCATGGGTTGGTGGGAGCGGTTCCATGTTTTTGGGGGTAATAGAGATAACACTAAATACATTGTCAAATACCTACGCTTTATTGATGACCTGCTGGTTATCTGGTCAGGCAATCGAGATCAAGTAAACAAATTAGTTGATATGTTTAATGCCAACAATGTAGGTCTGAGATTCACCTTTGAGTGGAACCAGACTAGTATCAACTATTTGGATGTAACATTGAAATTTGATGTTGACACCAGGGGAGTATTCTCTACTCTCTATAGAAAGCCTATCTCCGGGAACACGCTGCTGCATGCGAAAAGCAGTCACCCCAGGCATGTTTTTAAAGGCATTGCAAAAGGCCAGTTCATGCGGTTAAAAAGAAATTGTTCCCGGAGAGAGGACTTTCTAGAGGAGAGTGAAGAGTTGAAATCCAGGCTGATGGCAAGGGGTTACCCCAAAAGATTGGTTAATAAGACCTTTTTGGAAGTCTCAGTGATGGACAGGACAAGTGTCCATGGACGCCAAAGAGACAGTAAATTATCGAATTCACCCTCTACAAAAATTAAACCCACTTTAGCGACGGCTTTTTCCAATCAGTTTAATAAAGTCTGTAAGGTGATAGAGAAGAATTTGCCTATCCTTCGTGGGGATACAGTACTACGTGAAATTATGGATGATGGCTGCAATTTCATCTATAAACGTAATCTGACGCTGGGAAACATTCTGTCCCCTAGTATGTTGCCCCAACAAGATAGTGGTAGTTCATGGCTGAGGGTCAAAGGAACTTACAAATGTGGCAAAAAGGCATGCAAGTCATGTGACCACATGTTTGTTTCCAAAACCTTCACCTCAGCACGAACATCAGAAGTTTTTGACACTAGGGGTTGCATTAAATGTGGCAGAAAATTTGTCATATATTTAATTGAGTGCACCCAGTGTAACAAACAATATGTGGGCAGAACCACTAGGCCCGTGGGCAAACGTATCAGGGAACACCTTTCTTATATCTCCCAGGAGAGGGCTGTTTCAGCTTTGTCCAGACATTTCTTGGAAGTTCATTTGGGAGATGTTGGAACCCTCAGGTGGCAGGCTATTGAGTTAGTGTCTAGACCACCAAGGGGGGGGTGATAAATTCCACATCCTCTCCAGACAAGAGATTTATTGGATACACAGGCTTGATAGCCTGGTACCTGGGGGTTTTAACTCTGAATTTGACATTATAAATTATTGGCATAGATAGTGCTTACTTTATGTCTTTACTAGACTAAAACATGTGGGTACATTGATCCTTACATGCCTTTACTTTAATGAGATCCTTAATATGGATTATTAGTAGCTCTCCAGAGGTAATCTGGGTTTGAGGTAACTATTGGTTAATACAGGGAGATGGTTTAATTTACATTCTATACACCATCTATATTTCTCTCCAGTTACCTATATTGCTAATAAGATCAACATTAATAATTAGTTTATCATTATTTTTCTCTTTGTTCTCACTAGGTCCTTTTTCCATCTATTATGGTTTTCTACCTGACCTATATGTAAATTCATAAATTCATAAGCACATAGGTGTTAAAATGGTGTTTTTGCATTACAGATTTAAACTATTTATGGTCCTTTCTCCATAGTCTTTTACCTAACCTATATGTAGATCTATATTTTTAGGCACATATGTGTTAAATTGGTGTTTTGCATTACAAATTATAACTATTTATCTTAACAGCTTATCTACAATACTGTAAAAGTTATTAGTTCTTGGCATGGGTTTTTTGTTTAACTTATATGTAGATTTAAACATATATGCACATACGTGCTAAAAGGTGTTTCTGCAATATTAGTTATAACTATTTATCTTAACCGCTATATTTACAGTATTGTTTATGTTCGTAGATCTTATTCTTATGCCCATTGTTAGCTTTTGTACACATATATATATATGATAATGTATCCCTTTTCTCAACAGCTTTGAGTAATGTGTTTGTTTTTAATTATGTTTCTATACCCCTCCCCTAAGGGGAGTGGTTAACAGGTATATCAGGTGCTCATTCTGAACACCTGCTATGTGTCTATGACTACGGCCACACTGAGCCGAAACCGGTCAGACTTCACTTTTTGTTCTCTTAGCTGAGTTCATTTTTTTGTGCATGTTTTATCCCATGGAGTGTCCATAATAAAGATTTACTTTTTATCTTTTTTACCTCGGACTCTGAGTGACTTTATCCCTTGCCGTGGACGAGTATTGGATTATCTCTTTTTTACATTTTACTGTGGAATACAGGGATTCCACTTTCGCAAGCACGTCCAGGCTGACACGGGCTTCAGCTGGCCCTGATGACTACACAGTATTGGAGGAGGTGTGTGCAGCGGTGAGAGGCTGAGCAGTGTGAACCGGAATATAACTACAGGGATTGTACCCGGCTTTTTCGAATACAGCATTTCCCAGTAAACCGTGGATCTTTGGTACCGTGAGTACATATATATATATATACATACATGGCAACGTGTCTATATAACTGCTTGTTTGGCCTGACTATATATACTCCTTTCCGGAAATAAGGTACTTTTCACCTGGCTTTGAGCTACATTGCTGTTGTTGATACAGTAGCTGCCGGGTTGGGACTGTGAGAATATCCTAAACTCTGTCAGGCCAATTGAATGTGTATGCAGTTAACACTGTTTGTGTCTGAGTATCCGGCTTGATTTGAAGGCTTACCGTTACCGCAATTGTTTCTCTTGGATATGACACTATGCCTGCATGTTAAGAACAGTGCTGCAACTAATGAGAAATACGTTGTCTTGTTTCTTGGGGACTGTATTTAAAACATATATCTATTTTTTCTCTACAACACTGCATGTCGCGAAGGTGACAGCCTCCCTTTAGCACACAGAATAATTTTGAACTTTGCTACATTTGGCAACGTATGTTGCTCACTTTTTGATTAGGTTTAAACACAGGCTTAATTCTGACCAAAGCCTGACGAAATGCTTGAACGTCAGGGACATCTGCCAGACGTTTGTGTAGTAGAATAGACAAAGCAGATATTTGCCCCTTTTAGGGAACTAGCTGATAATCCCTTCTCCAAACCTTCTTGGAGAAAAGACAATATTCTAGGAATCCTAAACTTACTCCACGAGTAACCTTTGGATTCACACCAATAAAGATATTTGCGCCAAATCTTATGATAGATCTTCCTGGTGACAGGCTTTCTAGCCTGAATCAGGGTATCAATGACCGACTCAGAGAAACCACGCTTTGATAGAATCAGGCGTTCAATCTCCAAGCAGTCAGACGCAGAGAAACTAGATTTGGATGCGTGAAAGGACCTTGGATTAGAAGGACCCGCCTCATTGGCAGAGTCCACGGTGGAACCGAGGACATTTCCACTAGGTCTGCATACCAAGTCCTGCGTGGCCACGCAGGTGCTATCAGAATCACCAAAGCTCTCTCCTGCTTGATTCTGGCAACCAGATGTGGGAGGAGAGGAAACGGTGGAAATACATAGGCCAGATTGAAGGACCAAGGCACTGCTAGAGCATCTATCAGCACCGCCTTGGGATCCCGGGACCTGGACCCGTAACAAGGAAGTTTGGCATTCTGACGGGACGCCAACAGATCCAAATCTGGTGTGCCCCATAGCTGAATCAGCTGAGCAAATACCTCCGGATAGAGTTCCCACTCCCCCGGAATGAAAAGTCTGACGACTTAGGAAATCCGCCTCCCAGTTCTCTACTCCTGGGATGTAGATTGCTGAGAGATGGCAAGAGTGATCCTCTGCCCATCGGATTTTGGTTACCTCCATCATCGCTAGAGAACTCCTTGTTCCTCCTTGATGATTGATATAAGCTACAGTCGTGATGTTACCCGACTGAAACCTGATGAATTTGGCCGCAGCAAGCTGAGGCCATGCCTGAAGCGCATTGAATATCGCTCTCAGTTCTAGAATGTTTATCGGAAGAAGAGATTCCTCCCGAGACCATAAGCCCTGTGCTTTCAGGGAGTTCCAGACTGCACCCCAGCCTAGCAGGCTGGCATCTGTCGTTACAATGAGCCACTCTGGCCTTCGGAAGTACATTCCCTGAGACAGATGGTCCTGAGACAACCACCAGAGAAGAGAATCTCTGGTCTCCCGGTCCAGATGCAGTTGAGGAGATAAATCTGCATAATCCCCATTCCACTGTTTGAGCATGCATAGTTGCAGTGGTCTGAGGTGTAGGCGGGCAAAAGGAACTATGTCCATTGCCGCTACCATGAGTCCGATTACCCCCATACACTGAGCCACTGATGGCCGAGGAATGGAATGAAGAGCTCGGCAAGAAGTTAAGCGTTTTGATTTTCTGACCTCCGTCAGAAATATCTTCATTTCTACCGAATCTATCAGAGTCCCTAGAAAGGAAACTCTTGTGAGAGGGAAGAGAAAACTCTTTTTCATGTTCACCTTCCACCCGTGAGATCTCAGAAAAGCCAACCCGATGTCCGTGTGAGACTTGGCTAGCTGTAAAAACGACGCCTGAATTAAGATGTCGTCTAGATAAGGCGCCACTGCTATGCCCCGTGGTCGTAGAACCGCCAGAAGGGACCCTAGCACCTTTGTGAAAATTCTTGGAGCCGTGGCCAACCCGAAGGAAGGGCCACAAACTGGTAATGCCTGATTAGAAAGGCGAATCTGAGAAATTGATGATGATTTCTGTGAATAGGGATGTGTAGATACGCATCCTTTAAGTCCACGGTAGTCATATATTGACCCTCCTGGATCAGAGGTAGAATAGTCCGAATAGTCTCCATCTTGAATGATGGAACTTTGAGGAACTTGTTTAGAATTTTGAGATCCAAGATTGGTCTGAAAGTTCCCTCTTTTTTGGGAACCACAAACAGGTTTGAGTAGAATCCTAGCCCCTGTTCCTCTTTTGGGACTGGGCGGATCACCCCCATGGTATGTAAGTCTTCTACACGGCGTAAGAACGCCTCTCTCTTTGTCTGGTTTACAGACAGTCGAGAAATGTGAAATCTCCCCCTTGGAAGGGAGTCTTTGAATTCCAGAAGATATCCCTGGGACACAATTTCTAAAGCCCAGGGATCGTGAACATCTCTTGCCCAAGCCTGAGTGAAAAGAGAGAGTCTGCCCCTACTAGATCCGGTCCCGGATCGGGGGCTACCCCTTCATGCTGTCTTAGAGTCAGCTGCAGGTTTCTTGGCTTGTTTACCCTTGTTCCAAGCCTGGTTAGGTCTCCAGACTGACTTGGATTGGGCAAAATTCCCCTCTTGCTTTGAAGCAGAGGAAGCTGAAGCAGGACCACTCTTAAAGTTCAGAAAGGAACGAAAATTATTTTGTTTGGTCCTCATCTTATTTGATCTATCCTGAGGAAGGGTATGACCTTTCCCTCCAGTGATGTCTGAAATAATCTCTTGCAGTTCAGGCCCGAATAGGGTCTTTCATTTTAAAGGGATGTTCAAAAGTCTAGATTTAGATGACACATCAGCAGACCAGGACTTAAGCCATAACGCCCTGCATGCTAAAATGGCAAAACCTGAATTCTTTGCCGCTAATTTAGCCAGTTGAAATGCGGCATCAGTAATAAAAGAATTAGCCAACTTAAGGGCCTTAATTCTGTCCATAATCTCCTCTAATGGAGTCTCCATCTGAAGAGCCTCTTCTAGAGCCTCAAACCAGAAAGCAGCTGCAGTAGTTACAAGAACAATGCACACAATAGGTTGGAGAGAAAAACCCTGATGAACAAAAAACATAATTTATGTAAGAACTTACCTGATAAATTCATTTCTTTCATATTAACAAGAGTCCATGAGCTAGTGACGTATGGGATATACATTCCTACCAGGAGGGGCAAAGTTTCCCAAACCTTAAAATGCCTATAAATACACCCCTCACCACACCCACAAATCAGTTTAACGAATAGCCAAGAAGTGGGGTGATAAGAAAAAAAGTGCGAAGCATAAAAAATAAGGAATTGGAATAATTGTGCTTTATACAAAAAAATCATAACCACCACAAAAAAGGGTGGGCCTCATGGACTCTTGTTAATATGAAAGAAATGAATTTATCAGGTAAGTTCTTACATAAATTATGTTTTCTTTCATGTAATTAACAAGAGTCCATGAGCTAGTGACGTATGGGATAATGACTACCCAAGATGTGGATCTTTCCACACAAGAGTCACTAGAGAGGGAGGGATAAAATAAAGACAGCCAATTCCTGCTGAAAATAATCCACACCCAAAATAAAGTTTAACAAAAAACATAAGCAGAAGATTCAAACTGAAACCGCTGCCTGAAGAACTTTTCTACCAAAAACTGCTTCAGAAGAAGAGAATACATCAAAATGGTAGAATTTAGTAAAAGTATGCAAAGAGGACCAAGTTGCTGCTTTGCAGATCTGGTCAACCGAAGCTTCATTCCTAAACGCCCAGGAAGTAGATACTGACCTAGTAGAATGAGCTGTAATTCTTTGAGGCGGAATTTTACCCGACTCAACATAGGCAAGATGAATTAAAGATTTCAACCAAGATGCCAAAGAAATGGCAGAAGCTTTCTGGCCTTTCCTAGAACCGGAAAAGATAACAAATAGACTAGAAGACTTACGGAAAGATTTCGTAGCTTCAACATAATATTTCAAAGCTCTAACAACATCCAAAGAATGCAATGATTTCTCCTTAGAATTCTTAGGATTAGGACATAATGAAGGAACCACAATTTCTCTACTAATGTTGTTGGAATTCACAACTTTAGGTAAAAATTCAAAAGAAGTTCGCAACACCGCCTTATCCTAATGAAAAATCAGAAAAGGAGACTCACACGAAAGAGCAGATAATTCAGAAACTCTTCTAGCAGAAGAGATGGCCAAAAGGAACAAAACTTTCCAAGAAAGTAATTTAATGTCCAATGAATGCATAGGTTCAAACGGAGGAGCTTGAAGAGCTCCCAAAACCAAATTCAAACTCCATGGAGGAGAAATTGACTGAATGACAGGTTTTATACGAACCAAAGCTTGTACAAAACAATGAATATCAGGAAGAATAGCAATCTTTCTGTGAAAAAGAACAGAAAGAGCGGAGATTTGTCCTTTCAAAGAACTCGCAGACAAACCCTTATCTAAACCATCCTGAAGAAACTGTAAAATTCTCGGTATTCTAAAAGAATGCCAAGAAAAATGATGAGAAAGACACCAAGAAATATAAGTCTTCCAGACTCTATAATATATCTCTCGAGATACAGATTTACGAGCCTGTAACATAGTATTAATCACGGAGTCAGAGAAACCTCTATGACCAAGAATCAAGCGTTCAATCTCCATACCTTTAAATTTAAGGATTTCAGATCCGGATGGAAAAAAGGACCTTGAGACAGAAGGTCTGGTCTTAACGGAAGAGTCCATGGTTGGCAAGATGCCATCCGGACAAGATCCGCATACCAAAACCTGTGAGGCCATGCCGGAGCTATTAGCAGAACAAACGAGCATTCCCTCAGAATCTTGGAGATTACTCTTGGAAGAAGAACTAGAGGCGGAAAGATATAGGCAGGATGATACTTCCAAGGAAGTGATAATGCATCCACTGCCTCCGCCTGAGGATCCCGGGATCTGGACAGATACCTGGGAAGTTTCTTGTTTAGATGAGAGGCCATCAGATCTATCTCTGGGAGCCCCCACATTTGAACAATCTGAAGAAATACCTCTGGGTGAAGAGACCATTCGCCCGGATGCAACGTTTGGCGACTGAGATAATCCGCTTCCCAATTGTCTACACCTGGGAAATGAACCGCAGAGATTAGACAGGAGCTGGATTCCGCCCAAACCAAAATTCGAGATACTTCTTTCATAGCCAGAGGACTGTGAGTCCCTCCTTGATGATTGATGTATGCCACAGTTGTGACATTGTCTGTCTGAAAACAAATGAACGATTCTCTCTTCAGAAGAGGCCAAAACTGAAGAGCTCTGAAAACTGCACGGAGTTCCAAGATATTGATCGGTAATCTCACCTCCTGAGATTCCCAAACTCCTTGTGCCGTCAGAGATCCCCACACAGCTCCCCAACCTGTGAGACTTGCATCTGTTGAAATTACAGTCCAGGTCGGAAGAACAAAAGAAGCCCCCTGAATTAAACGATGGTGATCTGTCCACCACGTCAGAGAGTGCCGAACAATCGGTTTTAAAGATATTAATTGATATATCTTCGTGTAATCCCTGCACCATTGGTTCAGCATACAGAGCTGAAGAGGTCGCATGTGAAAACGAGCAAAGGGGATCGCGTCCGATGCAGCAGTCATAAGACCTAGAATTTCCATGCATAAGGCTACCGAAGGGAATGATTGAGACTGAAGGTTTCGACAGGCTGTAATCAATTTTAGACGTCTCTTGTCTGTTAAAGACAAAGTCATGGACACTGAATCTATCTGGAAACCCAGAAAGGTTACCCTTGTTTGAGGAATCAAAGAACTTTTGGTAAATTGATCCTCCAACCATGATCTTGAAGAAACAACACAAGTCGATTCGTATGAGACTCTGCTAAATGTAAAGACGGAGCAAGTACCAAGATATCGTCCAAATAAGGAAATACCACAATACCCTGCTCTCTGATTACAGACAGAAGGGCACCGAGAATCTTTGTGAAAATTCTTGGAGCTGTAGCAAGGCCAAACGGTAGAGCCACAAATTGGTAATGCTTGTCTAGAAAAGAGAATCTCAGGAACTGATAATGATCTGGATGAATCGGAATATGCAGATATGCATCCTGTAAATCTATTGTGGACATATAATTCCCTTGCTGAACAAAAGGCAATATAGTCCTTACAGTTACCATCTTGAACGTTGGTATCCTTACATAACGATTCAATAATTTTAGATCCAGAACTGGTCTGAAGGAATTCTCCTTCTTTGGTACAATGAAGAGATTTGAATAAAACCCCATCCCCTGTTCCGGAACTGGAACTGGCATAATTACTCCAGCCAACTCTAGATCTGAAACACAATTCAGAAATGCTTGAGCTTTCACTGGATTTACTGGGACATGGGAAAGAAAAAATCTCTTTGCAGGAGGTCTCATCTTGAAACCAATTCTGTACCCTTCTGAAACAATGTTCTGAATCCAAAGATTGTGAACAGAACTGATCCAAATTTCTTTGAAAAAACGTAACCTGCCCCCTACCAGCTGAACTGGAATGAGGGCCGTACCTTCATGTGAACTTAGAAGCAGGCTTTGATTTATTCCAGACTGGGGATGGTTTCCAAACTGAAACTGCTCCTGAGGACGAAGGATCAGGCTTTTGTTCTTTGTTGAAACGAAAGGAACGAAAACGATTGTTAGCCCTGTTTTTACCTTTAGACTTTTTATCCTGTGGTAAAAAAGTTCCTTTCCCACCAGTAACAGTTGAAATAATAGAATCCAACTGAGAACCAAATAATTTGTTTCCCTGGAAAGAAATGGAAAGTAGAGTTGATTTAGAAGCCATATCAGCATTCCAAGTCTTAAGCCATAAAGCTCTTCTGGCTAAGATAGCCAGAGACATAAATCTAACATCAACTCTAATAATATCAAAAATGGCATCACAGATGAAATTATTAGCATGCTGGAGAAGAATAATAATATCATGAGAATCACGATTTGTTACTTGTTGCGCTAGAGTTTCCAACCAAAAAGTTGAAGCTGCAGCAACATCAGCCAATGATATAGCAGGTCTAAGAAGATTACCTGAACATAGATAAGCTTTTCTTAGAAAAGATTCAATTTTTCTATCTAAAGGATCCTTAAACGAGGTACCATCTGATGTAGGAATGGTAGTACGTTTAGCAAGGGTAGAAATAGCCCCATCAACTTTAGGGATTTTGTCCCAAAATTCTAATCTGTCAGGCGGAACAGGATATAATTGCTTAAAACGTTAAGAAGGAGTAAATGAATTACCCAATCTATCCCATTCCTTAGCAATTACTGCAGAAATAGCATTAGGAACAGGAAAGACTTCTGGAATAACCGCAGGAGCTTTAAAAACCTTATCCAAACGTATAGAATTAGTATCAAGAGGACTAGAATCCTCTATTTCTAAAGCAATTAGTACTTCTTTAAGTAAAGAGCGAATAAATTCCATCTTAAATAAATATGAAGATTTATCAACATCAATCTCTGAGACAGAATCCTCTGAACCAGAAGAGTCCAAAGAATCAGAATGATGGTGTTCATTTAAAAATTCATCTGTAGAGAGAGAAGATTTAAAAGACTTTTTACGTTTACTAGAAGGAGAAATAACAGACAAAGCCTTCTTTATGGATTCAGAAACAAAATCTCTTATGTTATCAGGAACATTCTGCACCTTAGATGTTGAGGGAACTGCAACAGGCAATGGTACATCACTAAAGGAAATATTATCTGCATTAACAAGTTTGTCATGACATTTAATACAAACAACAGCTGGAGGAATAGCTACCAAAAGTTTACAGCAGATACACTTAGCTTTGGTAGATCCAGCAGGCAGAGGTTTTCCTGTAGTATCTTCTGGCTCAGATGCAACGTGAGACATCTTGCAATATGTAAGAGAAAAAACAACATATAAAGCAAAATAGATCAAATTCCTTATAAGACAGTTTCAGGAATGGGAAAAAAATGCCAAACATCAAGCTTCTAGCAACCAGAAGCAAATGAAAAATGAGACTGAAATAATGTGGAGACAAAAGCGACGCCCATATTTTTTGGCGCCAAATAAGACGCCCACATTATTTGGCGCCTAAATGCTTATGACGCCACATCCGGAACGCCGACATTTTTGGCGCAAAATAACGTCAAAAAAATGACGCAACTTCCGGCGACACGTATGACGCCGGAAACGGAAATGAATTTTTGCGCCAAAAAAGTCCGCGCCAAGAATGACGCAATAAAATGAAGCATTTTCAGCCCCCGCGAGCCTAACAGCCCACAGGGAAAAAAGTCAAATTTTTGAGGTAAGAAAAATATGATAATTAAAGCATAATCCCAAATATGAAACTGACTGTCTGGAAATAAGGAAAGTTGAACATTCTGAGTCAAGGCAAATAAATGTTTGAATACATATATTTAGAACTTTATAAATAAAGTGCCCAACCATAGCTTAGAGTGTCACAGAAAATAAGACTTACTTACCCCAGGACACTCATCTACATGTTTGTAGAAAGCCAAACCAGTACTGAAACGAGAATCAGTAGAGGAAATGGTAAATATAAGAGTATATCGTCGATCTGAAAAGGGAGGTAAGAGATGAATCTCTACGACCGATAACAGAGAACCTTATGAAATAGACCCCGTAGAAGGAGATCACTGCATTCAATAGGCAATACTCTCCTCACATCCCTCTGACATTCACTGCACGCTGAGAGGAAAACCGGGCTCCAACTTGCTGCGGAGCGCATATCAACGTAGAATCTAGCACAAACTTACTTCACCACCTCCCTTGGAGGCAAAGTTTGTAAAACTGATTTGTGGGTGTGGTGAGGGGTGTATTTATAGGCATTTTAAGGTTTGGGAAACTTTGCCCCTCCTGGTAGGAATGTATATCCCATACGTCACTAGCTCATGGACTCTTGTTAATTACATGAAAGAAATTTTCTTCAGGAGACCCTCTAATTTTTTATCCATAGGATCTTTGAAAGCACAACTGTCTTCGATAGGTATAGTTGTACGCTTAGACAGAGTAGAAATAGCTCCCTCCACCTTAGGAACTGTCTGCCATGAGTCCCGCATGGTGTCAGATATGAAACATTTTCTTAAAAACAAGAGGGGGAGAGAACGGAATACCTGGTCTATCCCACTCCTTAGTAATAATATTCGCAATCCTCTTAGGGACTGGAAAAACATCAGTGTAAACAGGAACCTCTAAGTATTTGTCCATTTTACACAATTTCTCTGGAACCACTATATGGTCACAATCATCTAGAGTCGCTAATACCTCCCTGAGCAATAAGCGGAGGTGTTCAAGCTTAAAATTAAAGGCCGTCATATCAGAATCTGTCTGAGGAAGCGTCTTTCCTAAATCAGAAATTTCTCCCTCAGATAACTAATCCCTCACCCCTACTTCAGAGCATTGTGAGGGCATATCAGATAAGGCTACTAAAGCATCAGACGGCTCAGCATTTTTCCTAAACCCAGAGCTGTCCCGCTTTCCTTGTAAACCAGGCAGTTTAGATAAAACCTCTGTAAGGGTTGTATTCATAACTGTGGCCATATCCTGTAAAGTAAAAGAATTTGACGCACTAGAGGTATTTGGCGTCACTTGAGCGGGCGTTACAGGTTGTGACACTTGGGGAGAGCTAGATGGCGAACCCTCATTTACTTCTGACTGAGAATCATCTACTGCTCTTTTTTTAACTGCTAATATATGTTCTTTATAGTTTATAGACACATCAGTACAATTGGGACACATACTAAGAGGGGGTTCCACAATGGCTTCCAAACATATTGAGCAAGGCTTTTCCTTGGTGTCAGACATGTTAAACTGGCTAGTAATGTAACAAGCAAGCTTGGAAAACACTGTAATCAAAGTAAATAACACTTAGAATTAAAACGGTACTGTGCCTTTAAGAGAAAAAAAGTTGCACAAATTCTGCAAAACAGTGTAAAAAAGCAGTAAACTTAACGAAATTTTTACAGTAGCATCATAAAGACTTAGTGACTTTGCACAGCTATGCAAATAAACAATTAACCCCTTAATGGCAAAACCGGATTGAAAAAAAATGTCAAAACCGGTAAAAAAAAGACTTTCAGCACCTTTCCACAGCTCTGCTGTGGCTCCTACCTGCCCTTCAGAACGATTTGTGGGGAAAAAAAACAGAATTTATGCTTACCTGATAAATTACTTTCTCTTGTGATGTATCGAATCCACGGATTCATCCTTTACTTGTAGGATATTCTCCTTCCCAACAGGAAGTGGCAAAGAGAGCACAGAGCACCCCCTCCAGCTCCACCCCCCAGTCATTCGACCGAAGGTTAGGAAGAAAAAGGAGAAACCATAGGGTGCAGTGGTGACTGTAGTTTAAACAAAAAAGCTACCTGACTTAATAGCCAGGGCGGGCCGTGGACTCGATACATCACAAGAGAAAGTAATTTATCAGGTAAGCATAAATTCTGTTTTCTCTTGCAAGGTGTATCCAGTCCATGGATTCATCCTTCACTTGTGGGATACCAATACCAAAGCTTTAGGACACGGATGAAGGGAGGGAACAAGACAGGTACCTTAAACGGAAGGCACCACTGCTTGTAAAACCTTTCTCCCAAAAATATCCTCAGAAGAAGCAAAAGTATCGAATTTGTAAAATTTGGAAAAAGTATGCAGCGAAGACCAAGTCGCTGCCTTACAAATCTGTTCAACAGAAGCCTCATTTTTAAAAGCCCATGTGGAAGCCATTGCTCTGGTAGAATGAGCAGTAATTGTTTCGGGAGGCTGCTGGCCAGCAGTCTCATAGGCCAAACGGATGATGCTTTTCAGCCAAAAGGAAAGAGAGGTAGCAGTCGCCTTCTGACCTCTCCTCTTATCAGAATAGATAACAAACAATGAAGGTGTTTGTCTGAAATCCTTAGTTGCTTGTAAATAGAACTTTAAAGCACGAACCACATCAAGAAGGATTAGGACACAGAGAAGGAACAACAATTTCCTGGTTAATATTCTTATTAGATACAACCTTAGGAAGAAAACCGGGTTTGGTACGCAAAACTACCTTATCTGCATGGAAAACCAGGTAAGGTGAATCACACTGTAAAGCAGATAACTCTGAAACTCTTCGAGCAGAAGAGATAGCTACCAAATACAAAACTTTCCAAGATAAAAGCTTAATATCTCTGGAATGTAAAGGTTCAAACGGAACCCCTTGCAGAACTGAAAGAACTAAATTCAGACTCCATGGCGGAGCCACAGGTCTATAAACAGGCTTGATTCTGACTAAAGCCTGACTAAACGCTTGAACGTCTGGTACCTCTGCCAGACGTTTGTGTAAAAGAATAGACAAAGCAGATATCTGTCCTTTTAAGGAACTAGCTGATAATCCTTTCTACAATCCTTCTTGGAGACAGGACAATATCCTGGGAATCCTAACCTTACTCCATGAGTAACCATTAGATTCACATCAAAAAAGATATTTTCGACAAATCTTATGGTAGATTTTCCTGGTGACAGGCTTTCTAGCCTGAATCAGGGTATCAATAACCGACTCAGAGAAACCACGCTTTGATAGAATTAGGCGTTCAATCTCTAAGCAGTCAGACGCAGAGAAATTAGATTTGGATGCTTGAAAGGACCTTGTATTAGAAGGTCCTGCCTCATTGGTAGTGTCCATGGTGGGACAGAGGACATGTCCACTAGGTCTGCATACCAGGTCCTGCGTGGCCACGCAGGCGCTATCAGAATCACCGAAACCCTCTCCTGCTTGATTCTGGCAACCAGACGAAGGAGGAGAGGAAATGGTGGAAAAACATAGGCCAGATTGAAGGACCAAGGCGCTGCTAGAGCATCCCGGGACCTTGACCCGTAAAGAGGAAGTTTGGTGTTCTGACGGGACGCCATCAGATCCAATTCTGGAGTGCCCCATAGCTGAGTCAGCTGGGCAAATACCTCCGGGTGGAGTTCCCACTCCCCCGGGTGAAAAGTCTGACGACTTAGAAAATCCGCCTCCCAGTTGTCTACTCCTGGGATGTGAATTGCTGAGAGATGGCAGGAGTGATCCTCCGCCCATCCGATTGCTTAGAGCCGGCAAAGAGAATGACTGGGGGGTGGAGCTGGAGGGGGAGCTATATGGACAGCTCTGCTGTGTGCTCTCTTTGCCACTTCCTGTTGGGAAGGAGAATATCCTACAAGTAAAGGATGAATCCGTGGACTTGACACATCTTACAAGAGAAAACTTCTTTTACAACCCTCAAACACCGCAGGAACCTCAGGAGAAGCAGTTAGATGTCTCTGAGGAAAAGAAACTGCGCAACTGAGGCGCGAAAATAGGCCCCTCCCACCTCACTCGATGTTTTTAAGGCCTATCAAACAAACACCAGAGTGTCTCTTAATTAACCATGTGGGTTAAAAAAAACAAACAAGCCACAATGACCCCTTTAGTCCCTTCAAAAAAACGTTATAATTGCATCATTCACTGAATAAACAAAAAACAGAATTTATGCTTACCTGATAAATTTCTTTCTCCAACGGTGTGTCCGGTCCACGGCGTTATCCTTACTTGTGGGAATATTCTCTTCCCCAACAGGAAATGGCAAAGAGAGCACAGCAAAAGCTGCCCATATAGCCCCCCCCTCTGGCTCCGTCCCCCAGTCATTCGACCGACGGTTAGGAGAAAAAGGAGAAACTATAGGGTGCCGTGGTGACTGTAGTGTATAAAGAAAGAAATTTTTCGAACCTGATTAAAAACCAGGGCGGGCCGTGGACCGGACACACCGTTGGAGAAAGAAATTTATCAGGTAAGCATAAATTCTGTTTTCTCCAACATTGGTGTGTCCAGTCCACGGCGTCATCCTTACTTGTGGGAACCAATACCAAAGCTTTAGGACACGGATGACGGGAGGGAGCAAATCAGGTTACCTAAATGGAAGGCACCAAGGCTTGCAAAACCTTTCTCCCAAAAATAGCCAACGAAGAAGCATAAGTATCGAATTTGTAAAATTTGGCAAAAGTGTGCAGAGAAGACCAAGTCGCTGCCTTACATATCTGATCAACAGAAGCCTCGTTCTTGAAGGCCCATGTGGAAGCCACAGCCCTAGTAGAGTGAGCTGTGATTCGTTCAGGAGGCTGCCGTCCGGCAGTCTCATAAGCCAATCGGATGATGCTTTTCAGCCAAAAAGAAAGAGAGGTAGCAGTAGCTTTTTGTCCTCTCCTCTTACCAGAATAAACGACAAACAAAGATGAAGTTCGTCTGAAATCCTTTGTTGCGTCTAAATAGAACTTTAAAGCACGGACCACATCTAAATTGTGTAACAAACGTTCCTTCTTTGAAACTGGATTCGGACATAGAGAAGGAACAACTATTTCCTGGTTAATATTCTTGTTGGAAACTACTTTTGGAAGAAAACCAGGCTTGGTACGCAAAACGACCTTATCTGCAACCAAAAACAGAACTTTCCAAGATAGTAACTTAATATCTATGGAATGTAACTGTTCAAACGGAACCCCTTGAAGAACTGAAATAACTAAATTTAGACTCCAAGGAGGAGTCATGGGTCTGTAAACAGGCTTGATTCTGACCAAAACCTGTACAAAAGCTTGTACATCTGGCACAGCTGCCAGGTGTTTGTGTAACAAAACAGATAAAGCAGAAATCTGTCCTTTTAGAGAACTCGCTGACAACCCTTTATCCAAACCCTCTTGGAGAAAGGAAAGAATCTTAGGAATATTAATTTTACTCCAGGAGAATCCCTTGGATTCACACCAACAGATATATTTTTTCCATATTTTATGGTAAATCTCTCTAGTCACAGGTTTTCTGGCTTGGACCAGAGTATCTATCACTGAATTTGAAATAAAATCAAGCGTTCAATTTCCAAGCAGTCAGCTGCAGAGAAACTAGATTTGGATGTTCGAATGGACCTTGTACTAGAAGATCCTGTCTCAAAGGTAGCTTCCATGGTGGAGCCGATGACATATTCACCAGGTCTGCATACCAAGTCCTGCGTGGCCACGCAGGAGCTATCAGAATCACAGAGGCCTTCTCCTGTTTGATCCTGGCTACGAGCCTGGGAAGGAGAGGAAACGATGGAAACACATAAGCTAGGTTGAATGACCAAAGCGCCACTAATGCATCCACTAGAGTCGCCTTGGGATCCCTGGATCTGGATCCGTAGCAGGGAACCTTGAAGTTCTGACGAGACGCCATCAGATCCATGTCTGGAATGACCCATAATTGAGTTAACTGGGCAAAGACCTCCGGGTGGAGTTCCCACTCCCCCGGATGGAAAGTCTGACGACTCAAATAATCCGCCTCCCAGTTGTCTACTCCTGGGATGTGAATTGCAGATAGATGGCAGGAGTGATCCTCCGCCCATTTGATGATCTTGGATACCTCTCTCATCGCCAAGGAACTCTTTGTTCCTCCCTGATGGTTGATGTAAGCTACAGTCTTCATGTTGTCCCACTGGAATCTTATGAATCCGGCCTTCGCTAGTTGAGGCCAAGCCCAGAACGCATTGAATATCGCTCTCAGTTCCAGGATGTTTATCGGGAGAAGAGACTCTTCCCGAGACCATAGACCCTGAGCTTTCAGGGAGTCCCAGACCGCGCCCCAACCTAATAGACTGGCGTCGGTCGTGACAATGACCCACTCTGGTCTGTGGAAACTCATTCCCTGAGACAGGTGATCCTGAGTCAACCACCAACGGAGGGAGTCTCTGGTTAACTGGTCTACTTGAATCTGGGGAGACAAGTCTGCATAATCCCCATTCCACTGTCTGAGCATGCACAGTTGCAATGGTCTTAGATGAATTCGAGCAAAAGGAACCACGTCCATTGCTGCAACCATTAGACCTTTTACTTCCATGCACTGAGCTATGGAAGGCTGAGGAAGAACTTGACAAGCCTTTAGAAGCTTTAATTTTCTGACCTCTGTCAGAAAAAAAATCTTCATTTCTACAGAATCTATTATTGTTCCCAGAAAGGGAACTCTTGTAGACGGGGACAGGGAACTCTTTTCCACGTTCACCTTCCACCCGTGAGACCTGAGAAAAGCTAATACAATGTCTGTATGAGCCCTTGATCTGGAAAGGGATGACGCTTGGATTAGAATGTCGTCTAGGTAAGGTGCCACTGCAATGCCCCTCGGTCTTAGAACCGCTAGAAGGGACCCTAGCACATTTGTGAAGATTCTGGGAGCAGTGGCTAAACAGAACGGAAGAGCCACGAACTGGTAATGTTTGTCCAGAAAGGCGAACCTTAGGAACTGATGATGATCTTTGTGGATAGGAATATGTAGGTACGCATCCTTTAAATCCACGGTAGTCATATATTGACCCTCCTGGATTGTAGGTAAAATTGTTCGAATGGTTTCCATTTTGAACGATGGAACTTTGAGAAATTTGTTTAAAATTTTTAAATCCAGAATTGGTCTGAAGGTTCCCTCTTTTTTGGGAACTACAAACAGGTTTGAGTAAAACCCCTGACCTTGTTCCACTGTTGGAACTGCGTGTATCACTCCCATCTTTAATAGATCTCCTACGCAATGTAAGAATGCCTGTCTCTTTATCTGGTCTGAAGATAAGCGAGACATGTGGAACCTTCCCCTTGGAGGAAGTTCCTTGAATTCTAGAAGATAACCCTGAGAGACTATTTCTAGTGCCCAGGGATCCGGAACATCTCTTGCCCAAGCCTGAGCAAAGAGAGAAAGTCTGCCCCCTACTAGATCCGGTCCCGGATCGGGGGCTACCCCTTCATGCTGTCTTGGTAGCAGCAGCAGGCTTCTTGGCCTGTTTACCCTTGTTCCAGCCTTGCATTGGTTTCCAAGCTGGCTTAGCCTGGGAAGCGTTACCCTCTTGTCTAGAGGCTGCAGAGTTAGGAGACGGTCCGTTCCTGAAGTTACGAAGGGAACGAAAATTGGATTTATTCTTAACCTTAAAAGGCCTATCCTGTGGGAGGGCATGGCCCTTTCCCCCAGTGATGTCTGAAATAATCTCCTTCAATTCTGGCCCAAAAATGGTCTTACCTTTGAAAGGAATATTAAGCAATTTTGTCTTGGAAGACACATCCGCCGACCAAAGACTTTAGCCAGAGCGCTCTGCGCGCCACAATTGCAAAACCTGAATTTTTCGCCGCTAACCTCGCCAATTGCAAAGCGGCATCTAAAATAAAGGAATTAGCTAACTTAAGTGCGTGAATTCTGTCCATGACTTCCTCATATGGAGTCTCCTTATTGAACGACTTTTCTAGTTCTTCGAACCAAAAACACGCCGCCTTAGTGACAGGAATAATGCACGAAATTGGTTGGAGGAGGAAACCTTGCTGAACAAAAATCTTTTTAAGCAAACCCTCCAATTTTTTATCCATAGGATCTTTGAAAGCACAATTGTCCTCAATGGGAATAGTCGTGCGTTTGGCTAGCGTAGAAACTGCCCCCTCAACCTTAGGGACTGTTTGCCATGCGTCCTTCCTTGGGTCGACAATGGGGAACATTTTCTTAAATATAGGAGGTGGGACAAAAGGTATTCCTGGTTTCTCGCGCTCCTTAGTCACTATGTCCGCCACCCTTTTAGGTATCTGAAAGGCATCAGGGTGCACAGGGACCTCTAGGAATTTATCCATTTTGCACAATTTTTCTGGAATGACCAAAGAGTCACAATCATCCAGAGTAGGTAGTACCTCCTTAAGTAAGGCGCGGAGATGCTCTAACTTAAATTTAAACGTCACAACATCAGGTTCTGCCTGTTGAGAAACTTTTCCTGAATCAGAAATTTCTCCCTCCGACAAACCCTCCCTCACTGCCAATTCTGACTGGTGTGAGGGTATGACAGATAAATTATCGTCAGCGCACTCTTGCTCTTTCACTGTATTTAAAACTGAGCAATCACGCTTTCTTTGAAATGCTGGCATTTTGGATAAAATATTAGCTATAGAATTATCCATTACTGCCGTTAATTGTTGCATAGTAACAAGCATTGGTGCGCTAGATGTACTAGGTGTCGCCTGCGCGGGCATAACTGGTATTGACACAGAAGGAGAGGATGGTGAACTACCCCCACTACCTTCATTTGAGGAATCATCTTGGGCAACCTTATTAAATGTGACAGTACTGTCCTTACTTTGTTTGGATGCCATGGCACAATTCTCACATACATTTAAAGGGGGGACCACCTTGGCCTCCATACATACAGAACATGTTCTATCTGAAGGTACAGACATGTTAGACAGGCTTATACAGGCTATTAATGCAATAAAACAGTTTTTAAACAAAACCGTTACTGTCTCTTTAAATGTTAAACAGAGCACACTTTATTTCTGAATGTGTGAAAAACTATGAAGGAAATATCCGATCCTTACCAAATTTGCACCCTAGTGTCTTAATGCTTTGAAAGTGCACACCAAATTTCAAGTTTGTAACCCCTTAAATGACCAAACCGGAGCTATTTTATCAAATTAACAATTTTAAACCCACTACAGTCCCAGCCACAGCGTTTGCTGCGGCTTCACCTGTCCTTGGGGGTTATTCGCCACAGAAATAAGCCTTCCAGAAACGTTTTTAACGGCCACCGGACCCTCTCACATGAAGCTGCATGCACTGCATCCAGAAGAAACTGCGCAATTAAGGCGCGAAAATGAGGCTCTGCCTACTAGAGTGAAAGGCCCTTCCTGACTGGAATAGGTGTCTAAACGACTGCCTGGCGCTTAAAAACGTTACCAAAGTATTTTCAAGTTTCAAAACACTTCAAACAACATATAAATATCGAATAAATCAATCGATTTAGCCCACAATAGTGTCAACCAGTATATAGCCCATTAATAAGCCTTCATTCTGTTATGAGTCTAAGAAAATGGCTTACCGATCCCAAAGAGGGAAAATGACAGTCTTCTAGCATTACTAAGTCTTGTTAGAAAATGGACTAGTCATACCTTGAGCAGAAAAGTCTGCAAACTGTTCCCCCCAACTGAAGTTCTCTGGGCTCAACAGTCCTGCGTGGGAACAGCAATTGATTTTAGTTACTGCTGCTAAAATCATACTCCTCTTTTAAACAGAACTCTTCATCCTTTTCTGTTTTAGAGTAAATAGTACAAACCGGCACTATTTTAAAATAACAAACTCTTGATAGAAGAATAAAAAAACTACAACTAACACCACATACTCTTCACCATCTCCGTGGAGATGCTACTTGTTCAGAGCGGCAAAGAGAATGACTGGGGGGCGGAGCCAGAGGGGGGGCTATATGGGCAGCTTTTGCTGTGCTCTCTTTGCCATTTCCTGTTGGGGAAGAGAATATTCCCACAAGTAAGGATGACGCCGCGGACCGGACACACCAATGTTGGAGAAACTTTTTTTTTAACAGTGTCACCAGTAACTAATGAGCCCTTCAAGCAAGCTGAAATTCCTATCAAAGAGTCTGAATACAGCTTACCCTTCCCTCATGGGGATATTGCCAGCCTTTTCTAGAATCAACACAGTCTGTCTAGAAAAATATAGACTGAACATACCTCATATGCAGCTTAGCATGCAAACCGTTCCCCCAACTGAAGTTTTCCTGTACTCTTCAGCCCTTGTGAGAACAGCAATGGATCTTAGTTACAAAGTGCTAAGATCATCATCCTCCTTGCAGAAATCTTCATCCCTTTTCTGCCAGAGAGTAAATAGTACACACCGGTACCATTTAAAATAACAAACTTTTGCTTGAGAAAATAAAAAACTAACATTTTTGTCACCACACTCCTCTTGCCCTTCCTAGCAGTTAAACAGGCAGAGATAATGACTGGGGGTGGAGCTATATAGACAGCTCTGCTGTGGGTGCTCTCTCTGCCACTTCCTGTAGGGGAGGAGAATATCCCACAAGTAAGGATGAATCAGTGGACTCGATACATCTTACAAGAGAAAAAGAAAAAAAGGAGGAGGACAGGGCAAAACCAAGTAGACCTGATTTAGCGATTTTATCTGTGGACGCTGAAAAAGCATTTGATCTTATAAACTGGGAGCATTTATTTTCAGCGCTCACACAATTTGGATATAGAGGAAACTTTTTGAATTTAATCTGACTGTTTTATTCCAAACCCACCACCAAACTAAGGGTCAATAATAGTTTAACAGAAAGTATCACTTTGGAAAAGGGCACCAAGCAAGGATGCCTTTTATCACCACTTATTTTTAATATATCATTGGAGCCCTTCGCAATTCTTCTACAGCAGGAGTTAACAGGTATTATGATTGGACAGAACACTATCTGCTGATGATTTACTTGTATTCTTGAGTAATACTAACACAATTTTTAAAACTGGCTAATTTGTTCAGTTCATTCTCTGGATACAGACTTAACCCCACCAAATCAGAAATAATGTGGTTAACCCACCATAAACCTGTAAAGCTTCAAATGTCCCTTCAAAACAGTAAAGGTAATTAATTATCTTGGTATTAGAATCTGTACAGATCCGTCCAAATGGTATGGCCTGAATTATTCTTCCCTTCTTTTAAAATTTGATAAAAGATCTTAAAAGGTGGATGCTGTTTCCAAATCTCATTGACTGCAAGAGTTGCATTGGTTAAGACTACTTTTCCCG